>NC_090201.1:1860000-2170000 GCF_033026475.1 Channa argus
TGCTACCACCGACAGGAATTCCAACTCCGATACCAGCGGTGGGGGCAGTGCCTCCAGGAACAGCAGAGAAAAGAGAGCTAAGGTCCAAATTGGTAAGCTGGTCGCCTGTGGCAATACCAGGCCCAGCAACCATAGTCTGAGTGGAGCTCAGGAGCTCATTGCTGGGGGTCAGGGTGGGTGTCGTCTCCATTTGGCTCAAAACATCTGGGGTTGAGAAAATCGACAAGTGTAGGAGAAAATGTTTACTATATCTTCACATGCAGTGCAACTAATTTTGACTTTCATAAACTGTCTGTTAGAGCTTTACTCAAGTTTACAAATTAGTGCAAGCTGGCTTGTATCTGTATGTCAGATGATGAGAACTTGAGAAAAGAACATCTGATAGTTTTGCAGTGGTGTTCACAAACTTTACGGATGCAAACTCCTTAAATCGAGAACATTCTAGAGTTTTTTCTGTGACACTTATTTTATAGCAGGCTCCGGTTTAGATTAAGGATTAGAGTTGGATTGTGATTTTTAAGTGGGGAGTAGATTAATATTTGCACCATGCTAACAGAATACAAGGGTCCTGCTAAAAGTGCTAACAAGCACACCCTAGAGTCTTTAGAGCAGACTGAGAGCATCAGCCCAGTTTCAGTACATCGACATTATTTCAGAATCTGACAAGTGTGTAGAAAGTTATGTTCTTTATGGTACATTTTGTTGTGAATATTCATGAACTATTTGAAGTTTTATCCCTTATATTAAATAATATAGATGAAACACCAACTATTAAAAAAATAAAAGGTTTGTTTTTTTTTTTAAAAGAAAAGTGTATTTTCTCTGCTGTGGGCTTGAGAAGGGTTTAGTAGTATATTTCTGAAATTGTATTTGGCCACTTTAGACGTCCACACAGCAAATCATAACATTCAGAGAGCACCACAGGAAGCAACTTTTAAGTTGCACAGCTCTGGTTACGGTGGGAGATTAGGAAATGCTAAAATCCCTCACATTCAAACAGTGACCGTTACTAACCTGGACTGAGATGGTGGTGTTTGAGCATGTGGCTCTTAAGGCTGCTGCGGGAAGAGAAGTGCTTGGAGCAGTTGGCCACGGGACAGCGTGTCCTCAGGGTGCTGGCATCCTGTTTATGCTTCTTGGAGTGGATGTACAGGCTGCTGCGTGCTGAGAACTTTGCATTACAGCCTGAAATAAAAAATAAAAAGACAAAAATATGCAGGACGCGAATGTAAAAAAATTACCTGTTCAAATAAATGGCAAACTGTTAGAAGGTCAAACAAATAGTTTAAACCAGTGAAATAAAAAAAAAAAAAATCAATCACAACCTTCTCCAAGCAAAATCTTACCAATATATATTTTGTTTGTGGAACCTGTACCTACCTTCTGCATGGCACTGGAAGGGCTTGGTGCCCAAATGGGTTATACTGTGACCCTTGAGGTGCTCTGCCCGGGTGAAGGACTTCCCACAACCCTCTTCTGTACAGACAAAGCGACGGTCATCATCGTGCTTCCTGATATTGCAGAGAAGACAACTCACCATCATCTCAACTCATCATTTTCTGGACAGTGGGTGGGCAAACAACTTCAGTTTTGATTCAACTATATAAAACATTTTCTTTCACTCATCAGCTATACCTGCTGAACAATTAGTGGGTTCCAGGGTATTTTCCTGAATGTAATAATAATTGAGATTATTGCACCATCTGCTGCAAGTTACAACATGTGACAGCAGTCACCATTTCCTTTGAGATTCCTGCATGTGCATTTGGTTTGTTAAGTCCACAAGCTGGAGTAATGGTGGTGGCAGGATGTGAAAATAACTAAATAAACCAAAGAAGGTCATGTTACCTCCATGATATGGAAGTGTCGAACAGCCCACATTCTCCCTCTGTTGCTCCCCTTTGTACACATTAAATAAACAGAAGCAGTAGCCTCAGCCACTTGTTTGCAGCTTTACTGTGCGATGTGCCCTGTTGCATTCAGGGACATTACAAAGTGCACTATGGATAATTCTCACTTTTTTGGTACATGTAAAATTAAAACGATCTTGCTAGTGATGTATTTCCTAAACAATGTGGCACATATGGCCCTAGTTACTGATGAATGGCATATAGGGGTTTTTGTGGGCCATATAGCACAGCCCTACTTGACAGCTCACTTACCGTTTGTGTCGCAGCAACTTTGACATGCTGGTGAAGGACCAGCCACAGCCCTCTGAGTCACAGACAAACGGCCTCTCACCTGAAGACAGGAAGTTAACTGTTTATTTACCAATGAACAGGATCTCAGGCCGTGATCGATCAAGACACATTATACTTATTACTAGTTCTTGAATTTCTTTATTTCTACTGTCAGGCGTTAATGTTTTTGGTCTGGATTTTTACCATTTAGTTTTTTATTATTTTTTTTGGAGCAGAGTGCAGCTGTAACAAAACATGGCAAACTGCCTCTGGCGTAGTTCTAACCCATGTAGTGTGGTTCAGACAACCCACTTCAGACATGACCTGGTTCTTACCTAGTTTATTTAATCAGAACCTATCAAGAGATATGCAGCATTGACAAGTACACGGGGAGTCACCTGAACAGCCTCAAACATCTTTGAATCGAATGCCAACTAAAATGAAGAAGTTAAAGGTAAATGACAGAAGGTTCTGACAATGTCACTGGCACTGAAGTCAAGCAACTGCTTACCGGTGTGACTCCTCATATGGATCTTGAGGCGACAGGCCTTGTCGTAGGTCTTATCGCAGCCCGGGTATGTGCAGGTGAAGTGGCCCGTTTCTCTGAAGTGAGTGCGGTTGTGGGAGAAGAGGGCACTGAAGGTGATAAAGGTTTTCTCACAACCTGTCATAAGACAATGGCAGCCTCAGTCATCTCTGAAATGAAACTAACTGAGCAGATAAACGTGTCTGATACGTATTGCTCAGGGCTTAACAAGCAGCTCCAAGGCTTTGTGCAACTTTAAATAAGATCAGATAAGAGAAGCTGTAAAATTCAAATCTACCTGGGAATTCACACTTATGGGGCCTCTGGGGCTCAAAGTGAACCCTCTGGTGATTGGTGAGTCGTGTGGCACTGCGAAACCTTTCACTGCAGATTTCGCAGATGAAGGAATTGTCCTCCTCGTGGACTTTCAGATGAGCCTTGAGGTTGTAAACTGTGGTGAAGCGCCGTCCACAGCCTTCGACCTGGCAGGTATGTGGCCGCTGCTTGTCATGGGACTGAAGGTGTCGCTTCAGCTTGTAGGAGGTGGCAAAAGCCCAGCCGCAGCCCTCCACGGTGCACTGGTATGGACGTGGATCCTCTGCATGGTTCAAAAGATGGACCTTGAGTTTTTGACGTGTGTCAAATGTACCAGAGCAGCCAGGTTCTGGGCAGTCGAAAGAAGCCACCGTCTCTTTCTTCGACCTGACTAGGTGCAGAGACTGAAAGTCCTCGTTGTTACAGTCCACCACAGTGGTTTTGGGGGATGCAGCGACCAGATCGGCCTCTGTAACAGCACACAGCGCGGCCACTTCCTGCTTGATGATGGTGCAGGAGTCCAGAGAAGTGCCCACCTCTGACAAGGAGCAGTCATCCACCAGACCCAGCTCTGAGTCACTCACAGACAAGCCGGGTCTGGGCTCTTCCTGCTGGCTGCTGCTAGACACTGCCAGCGTGCTGATCTTTCCAATGGATTTAGTGCCGCTGTCATAGTTGAGAAGAACAATGTCCTCATGGTCTTTCATGCCCAGATGTTCCTTCAGACTGACCATGTCGTCCTCTTTGTGTACATATCCCTCTGGTGGGGCAGCGAGCGTCAACATGCCGTTTTCTATTGTCACTATGATACTTTGGTTGTTTATCGTGATGGTCCCGGAGAAGGTTTCACTAGAAGCCGGACTTGTGGAGGCCGTGACAGGGTTGGCACTGTCCTGCAGTCCCGCTGAGTCTGAAATAAAAGCCGAGGTGTCCATGGCTTCGACGATACCGGAGTTTCCCGAAATTAAAACACCGCTCTCGTCAATACGAGACAGCGACGACAGCTCCCTGCCCAGTTTCCCCTCGTCGTTTTCGGTACAAATCTGCCCGCAAATCTTATCGCCATATTTGTTCGTCAGAACCACGTCTTCGACCGTGTGGTGGCCGACGGTCTGTTTCGCATTCGCCGCGGAGGAATTGTTGTTCAAAAAAGTAAAAACCTGGTCGATCTTTTTCAAAGGCTGGGTGTCGACACAGTTCGTGCCCTCGGCAGATTCACAGAGAACAACATTACCGCAGTCTCCCACCTCCATGGAGCCGCACGGACTTGCTCTGAAACACTCAGTCGTTCTGCCTTTTATTTTATCGCCGTCCTCGGATGATACACCCGCCGGCTTTTTGCTCGCGCCACCGCCGCCATTCTCTTGCAGGGCATAAAAACCAAGACACAGTTCCTCAACGACTTTTTCCGCAGCCGTGTTACTGCCCACTGAAGGCTGCTTCGAGGCGCCGTCCTCACGCTGCTGCCGTAAAACTGGAAACGGCAACGTCTGCTGCCGCTGCGGCATCGGTTCCTCTTCCCCTTCGAAAAGAGGCAGCGCCATTTGCATTACGCTCTCCCCACTTTCCACCCCATACTTCCACACAGTCCTCAGAGACTCGTGGGGTCCGAGCAGAGCGCTGAGCTCGTTTTCCTTCTCGGTATTCACGTTATGAAGTCCAGCACTCGGCCTGCAACCGGGGAAATTCGTTTTATCGCTTGGTTGCAGTTTGCTGACAGTCCCGCTGCCATTTTCCACCAGTAGGCGAAACGCTGCTGTCCTGGGCCTGTTGTTGTTGTTGTTGTCACTTTGAAGCTCAGGCGTCTCCAGTTGTCCACCCACTTCATTTTCGGTGCAAATAAAACGAGATCTCGAGCCTGTCGCTAAACGACGTGGCGGCGAAATGGTTCTGTGTAGGGCGCCATGTTGAGAATGAATGTTTTGGGCATCTGAAAGCCCCTGGATTTCCATCTTGGTATCCCTGTAGCAGCCACAGAGAAAAGCACCGCCCTAGTAGCTGGAGATGATCCGCGGAGCCAGGACGAAGTTTGCAGCAGGCCGAGCGATGCATTCACGCCCAGCTCGGAATTAACTTGGATGATTTTAGAAAAAAACAAACAAAACAAACCAAAGTGGGAATTTTACATATGGACTTTCAGGCCGGTGTTTGTAGTTAATCAAATTAATGCTTATGTTGACATGTTTATATCAACAAGGGGTTGAAAACAAAGTAAGGATGACGTTACTGACGCACGCTCTATAAACACGTCTAAAAGCATGGCGGTGTTATATAAATATTATTTGATGCTATTATGGGAAGTCCATCAATGTAAGACATAGCAGCTCGTGAGGAGACCCTAAAGGCAGCAAAAGTATACTTTAAGCTGCGGCGTGGATTTTACAGCAGCGGATCAGAGTGGGATTAGTTTAATGAGCCTTTATTGATACATTTGTAAGAACTATTTTGATTGAAATTATTTTACTTTTCATATCAATGTGAAATTAAAACTCAATTCATGCATTAAGAAATCAAAATTTCCAGAACCAATTAGTGTTTTCATTCTATTCCCACTAAGTGGCAGCACAGTACTATAAACTACTATATAAAAAATTCCTACTCAGAAGTAACAATATAAATTATCCCCCTAATACAACCAGTGTTTCAAGAGCATGACATTAACCTGACCTTAATTACTTTTTTAATTATAACTAGGCCACTATAGTTTTTTAAACTATCTATTAGTGTGTGGGCTAAAGTAACAATGCAAACACTAATTAAACTCTGATTATAGAATATAGACTCTACATGACAAAGAGACCTACTGTAACAATTTTAACTAAAAACAAGAATCTCTCAAGGAATGGTTAAAATATAAATGTCCATATTTTTGTTCAGCCTGACCCCAACCCTGTAATTACTATTGGCATAGTAAGAAACTACACTTTTATCCACAGACTAGAATGTGGCCTTAAATAATATCTTTATTTGGTTCCCAAGCATAATATCGAAAACGACCAGTAAGTTACATTATAAATTGTGACCAACACAAATGAAGACGAAAATAATAGACACATTTTGAGCATCAGAGAGAAACAAAATGGAAGAAAGGAAGACTGTTCACCAAATATTCTGTACATCACTTTAAATGTATTTACATTGGTCCTACACTGACTAAGGCTTTACGGAACACACTAGACTGGGGAGAAGTAGTAAACATATTGTATATTGTTTCTTGGTGTAATAACTAATATAAACACTGTATATAAAGCTTAACATGCTTCATACAAAAATAACAAATCACTAATGTGATTTGGGTTTTTGTACTTATTGATCATAATACACACATGCATGCATCTTTTTAACACTGTGTCATACAAATCTAGCCTACTACTTATGTAGCTCCCATATGTTTGGGATTATTACACTGGCAGATCCTCAAAGTGTACTGTACACAACAACAGTAGAAATTGAAAGAATGCTCCTGCACAGTACACAAGTCCACACAAATGAAGTCATTTTCGGATATGAATAGAGAAAGTTTCTTTTTCTGAACAAATACAATCATTGGCAGCATATTAGCCAGATACGCATGCAAAATAACCGATTTCCTGTGTTATCATATAAAAATAGAGTCTTCCCTCGCACATACTTGTAGGATTATGACAGAAATAAGGCCACATATCCATTTCCTTTCTGATACGACACTTCATCAATATATTCCCGACGGAGCCAGATAAATCAGTCCACTATTGTTATTAGCTTGTTATTAGCTAAAACATGCCAACGTCTGTGTTTTTTGTTTGACCTTCACTGGACCTATTCTTCTTTAGTTGTTCAACAAGTGTCAAAGGTCAAATACAAAAACTTTTAAGCAATTTGCACAGTATTACATATTTTGCATAAGGGGAAAAAGGGACAACAATGTGTTACAGCAAATCACAACTGTCATCAAGTACTAACTCACTCGTACTTGATTCATCCATGTGTACAACACAGGCATAACAAATAGAATTTGGAAAAAGTATACAGTTAGGTGCATATATACTATTGGAGGATGGCATAATGTTTATCCATGTTGCCTGTGGACACCACCACAATGAGTTGGAGATTAAACGATTAAGATGTGCTCAAAGTTTGGACTGACAGATTTAATTTAAGGGTTTGGTGGGAAACACTAGTTGAACCAGGATTAACAATCATTTTTATTCATAGGCCCACTCTTGCAAACTCTTAGGGGTCAGTCATTGTCTGGAACTTATAGACATCACAAGATTCCAGGTGTTTTTCCCGGTTCTGCTTGTTTCTGAGTGGTTTTGCCTTCAGCAGGTGAAGTGAGTCCTTCACCGGATTCAGTTCAGGTGATGGACTAAGACAATGGCAAACATTTAACTGCCTTAAAAGGTGTTGGGTTTTTGCAATAGCTAATTCCCACAATGTTTTTTTTGAATACTTAAATTAAAGCTGACAGTTACCCGTAAAACAGATCTTAGTTGATTCATTTGAAATCCATTGTCGTGGCATATGGCACCAAAATTCATTGTTGGACTTTGTTGCGTTATCCTTGACAATTTGCACATATGGGGGGGCTTGGCTCCTATGCTCTGATCAGCCACAACTTTAGCAGTGGTGGTCTTGATAATGTCAAGGAGGAAAAAGGTCAGCATCATTTTAATTAAACTACAAAAGTAAAAGTAGTTCACTAAGAATACACTGTATTTTTAACAATAATGATTGTAGAAATTATGGCAAAACATGTATTGCAATTAATAAAAATATAAGCATCAAAGGTCACTGTTGGCAAAGGTGAAGTTGATTTTAGCCATTTTTTGTGCTGACAGGTGGTTAACCCAGAATAATACATAAGCATTTATTAGTTCCTAATACTGTTATAAAAACATATCGTATTTGTAAATTAAAACCATCAGGTGGTAATTTTGAGGCTGATCGGTGTACATGCACACCTGATTATACACGTAACATGTACTGCACATCAGCATATTTTTATAGTGGCTGTTGACAGGCAGACAAATGAATATATGGAGTCACATACAGTCCCCTCTAAAAATATTGGAACAGCAAGGCCGACTCATTTGTCTTTGCTGTACACTGAAGACATTAGAGTTGGATCAAGGACAGATCAATTCTTCCTGTTGGGCTTTCAATCACTTTGGCAAAAGTTCTTCTTTGTCTCGTCCGTCTATAAAACATGAGGTTTTCTTCAAATGATGGACGGAGCTGCCTTCACACCCGCTCTGTGGAGGTTGTTGGTGATGTCACTTTTTAGTTTGTCTTCACAGCTCACTTTCTGTCCTCAGTTGTTATTCTTTTCTTTGCTGACCTGTTCTGTGTTTTTTGCTCAGTCCACCCGAGGCTTCTTTCTTTGTCACTTTGAAATTTTTACTGGCTATGACCAAGGTTTGAGCAATGCCTCTCATTGGTTTTCATTCTTTTCAACATGTTGATTTACACTACCTAACAACAAATGCTTTTTACAGACAAAACCCAAAGGGTAAAAGTGCCTTGAGTTGACTTCGTTGTGAATTGGCTCTATATAAATAAAGTTGAATTGAAATTGAATTAAAAACACATGACACGTCCGTCACATGTTCTAATACTTTTGCTCACTAAAAATGTGTGTCATCTCATACAAAACGTGGAATGTTCTATTTTGTTTAATATTTAAAGGCCTAAATACCATCGAACATTCCTGTATTAACCATCTTCTGATCTTCCACTCAAATGTCTTCAGTGCACAGGAAAAACAAATGAGTTGGCCTTGCTGCTCAAGTGCTTTTGGAGGGGACTGTATGAAACACTAGAAGTGGTAGGGGAAGAGTGTGGAAATGTTTGTAAAAGTCTGACTGGCACAGGACTGCAGCGTTTACTGAAACTCACTCTTTTACTTTCTCTTCCTCTTTCTAGAAAACCAAAAAGAAGAAAATAAATAAATAATTAAAGGTGACCCTGATGTTTTTACACATTCTTTGCTACATATGATGTATCCTGGCCTGTAAAAATGCACTATGACCAGTTCATTTCCTTTTAAACAGGCGTATGCTCCAGCGCCATCCACCTAATGAAAGTTTCATCCCACAGGACAGCGAGTGTAAGAGAGTTACAATTTGGATGAAGAGGCGGCAGAACTCAGAGACACCGTTTATGTTCAGCTTTGCAGCCAGGGCTGAAAAAAAAAAAATCGGCACTGCCTAATATTTTTTAAAATGTTTGGAGCCTGGAGGAAGTGGAGGTGCTGGAGTGGAGGATATTTCAGTCTGTTCTCCATCTCGAGCCAATTTCATGGCCTTATATATTTCCTGCTTTCAAGAGGTGCTTGCAGGTGCCGCCCTTCATGGCCAAGTAGGATTAGTTCACGTTGATCTGGAAATGTAGAGCATTCACCACCCCTTTACATATTACATTTCATGTTCAGCGTAGTGTAATATACAGCATACATTTTCATAAAGCAATAAAAAGAACTAAAGTCCACTGGCACTCAGATAGGACAGGATTAATATTCTGCTTCTCTATTTTCAGCTTTCCTACATTGCTGTCAACCCTTTAAAATTACCCTGAGAATAAACAAACAAGGAAAGAACATCAGCCTCAGTGCTGTCTCTTTTTAGAACTGACAGAAGTCTAATAACCAGGCAATTAAACACTTATTATGATGAGCACGAACAGTGTCACAGAAACTGGTGTAGGGGAGATGGAGCCGAACACTTAAATTTGGCAGAGGTTAGGTTGTCTGTGGTAACTTTTGTTTCTCATTTGACATGTTAGAATGGACGGTGGGGGAAAAAGTGCTAAGCTACATTTGAAACCTTTTGTTTCATTGCAGTTTGTGTGGCACTGTAGAACTGTGCTTTGTGCTTGCAGAGGGTAAATAGTGACAGGTGACCCCAGGAGTCAGACATGTTAAAGGAAGCTTCTAATCCAGATTTTATCAGACAAAACACTGCCACAAACCTTTCACAGGAATGGAATTTCTTCTGGTAGGGGTCCCTTTGAGTCCATTCCCGACCTTGACCCATGCAACACACATGTACTGTACACACAGACACAAACACGCATTCCCTTTTACTGATGAAGCAGACTACCATACTGCTCAGCTTCGTGCCCTCATTTACAGGTGTGCACGTTGGAGGCCGGAGTAGTGGTCGAAGTGGTAGTGGACATAGAAGGGGAGTCGGAAGTGGCAGGCAGAGGGGGACGGGGTTCGATCCCCTGACTCTTCATAAATGAAAGCAGCTGGTCGGGGATCTCTGCCAGGACATCCTTTGCCAGGCGGGCCATGCTCAGGACCTGGTTCCCTGAACGGTCAATGTAGTCTCGGAAAGGAACGAACTGGATGGAAAAAGAACAATATAATAAAGTAAAATGAAGTTTGGGATTTGTCCTACTAATTAAAACCAGTGTAAAACTGCAAACAATCAATTAGTGCATGCACCTTTGATCCAAAAGAATCCGAACAGCCTAAAGACGTGAAAAGAAAAGGACTGCTAGAGCTATTTAATCTCACAGGAAATCCTTCTCAAGGACTACGGCTGGTGCCCTAACATTACCACAGCATTTGTTCATCAGTGATGACGTACTGAAACATATTATAACACAGATTTAGCTGATAGCTAATTCCAGTCTGTTCCCTGGCTATTGAGATCCTGGCTACACAGTACGACAAAATAGAGAGGATTTAGAGGCTTCGCGTGTCTCCACATGGACATGTTGTCTACGCTAACTCTACTGTAATAATAAAACATGCATATGTCCTGCAGATGCAAGCTTCTCTAACCCCCTACCACAATTAAAGAAACAAGGTTTGTTTTTTGCACAGTAGTTGAGAGAAATCAGCTAACTGGTGGATGCCAGCTGCTAAATACATATAAATACTGTTTATAAGTTTATAAGTGGAAAAAAAATTATGAATGTATTTACTGGCTAAAAAACATGAAATCTGTGACTGATGAAGTTTGGAGATCAGTGAGTATGTAAGATAGAACATACTGCACCTGGACAATGTCTCTCTCAGCAAAGCGTCCCCTGGAGGACACTCTGACTTCGTCCCCATCCAGCTCCTCCATAGCTGCAGACAATAAACACACTTTATTGTTAGGTAGAGGTATTTTGTACCTGCAGTGATAACTGGCACCTTGCTAAATAAACAACACATGCTAAGTCTTGACTTATTATTATACCATAAGTAGAAATTTGTTTAGATATATTTTCTGAGTGGCTGGATGAATAAAAAACATGTATGGAACAGTTTTAACAAGTCAAAGCATCACTCAATTATGTAAAAATAATTTCCTTCTATTCTTGCTATGCTTGGATGTGAAATGTACTTCCATTAATGTGCAACTACAGGAAAAAAAGACTGTGAAGAAGTTATTTTGCTGTTGTCTGTCTCGTAATCCCACAAGAGGCTGCTTTTTGGTCTCCAGCTCTGTCACGGAGCAGTTTTATTGTGGGAATGTGTATATGAAATAATCTTATGCTAAGCAGCCTGTCATCAGTCCACAGCTTTCTTTATTCTATTCTTTTTATTCTCATGTTGCAAGAGGTTAAGCAACACAATTCTGGATATATTCTATACCCGTTTACTGTATGTCGCTTCTTCCTCACATGAAAAGTGGATTTGAAGAGTTGACACCAGTGAGAACCTGGAACTACTATTAATAATAATACGCTTCAAACCAATCAGTCCAGTTTGTCTCTATTTCAAAATAGCCTCCAATAATTTAAAGACAAAGGTGAAAGAACCGAGATACCCAGCATACTGTCTGATGATAAAAAAACCATATCCAGCTAACCTGTTTTGGTATTTAAAAAGAGTTAGAATTATAATCTCGCAGGAATTTATAGGACAGTCTGTTGTCTAACCAAATTTTTAAATAATTTACCACTGGACTGTATCATTAATATCTTTATTTAGACCATGGGTAGAATTGAAAGCATCAGCAGGTTGGTGCTGTTCAAAGCACACATTTTGTCTTCAAATTAAACGGGGAGGTGTGCGGGTCATCAAAAGCAGCCTGCCGGTAAAATATCAGGAAAATAACACATTGCTAAGTCTGGTTCTGAATAGTTATTCAAGTGTTCGAATGAATACATTTCTCAGGAAATCTTGTGCATCAAAATGTTGGACCAAATTTGATTAGGCACTAATTCTTCAAGCATTTCTCACAATCCAGGGCAGTGGTTACTGACACCCAGGGTAAGAACAGCACAGACAGGGTAATTGGGAGATTTGTTTGTCAGAACCACATCAATTAATGTAGATGTAGAATGATTTTTTTTGAGTGAGATCAAAGGTGAAATCTTTTAATTTATTCATTCAAACAATTCAAGATTTAGGCCACCAATGATAAAGAACTAGAATAGATTTAAAAAGCAACCTCTTTACAAACTTTAGTAAGTCTAAACAGTAGATGATGGTCTTATTTTGGCAAATGGTGATACTGTATATATCTTTTGGTCATTTTTGGCTGCTGGTATAAACAAACTACGTAGTCGTATTTTACAGGACAATTTCACAGAATCCATTTCTTGACAGTGCAGTATGTTGTCAGATAGTCATGGTTTAGGGAAAAAAGTATCTGTAATAGCAAAGGTCAAACAAAAAAATGTAGGGAAGCTGCTTATCATCGACTGCAATATGTGATCCCTTCCTCAACATCTTCATCCCTATGTAATAGTGTGACAGCATACAAGAGAGCTTATTTCTGTGCTACATCTATGATTTAAGTCTTTGCAGCCAATTTATAATGAATACAGACTTTCATGGTTACAGCACTCTGAAGCCTCAAAATTATTCACCTGTTGAGTCTTTAGGGAATAAAGTAGAGAGATCAGACAAAACACGGGTTTGTGGTTCTTCTAAATGGCATTTCTAACCTGTTGCTGTTTAAGTGGAGGAAGATGCAATAAATTATTCTCTAAACCTACTTCATTAGTGCTTCAATGGTATAGTCTAAGGAAAGAAAGCGAATGTAAAGTTCCTATGGGACCGGATGAACATCCTGCATCTGCCTAGTTATAGTCTTCAAGAAAGAAAACCATACAGCTCTGAAGAGGAGCTGATGCTAGAGGATGCTGATGGGAAGCTAATGAAGTTCCACATGGCAAACAGAGATGGCAGATGGTCATCAGAAGCAGGGAAAAAAGAGAAAGAAGTGGGAAGAAAGAACTGACAGGGCTGTCTAAGGTTGGAGATGGTCAAACAGAGGACAGGATGAACAGTGACATGAGAGGAGGGGAAATTCAGGCTGAAGCAGTTGTCAAGGTGTGTGTGTGGGTAAACCTTGGAATGTAGGTCCACTCAAACACATGAACTGATAGAAACCCCTGTACTGTGCTAAATAACACACCATATGTATTTGTGTGTGCCTCACACTCAGACAGAAGATGTATAGAAATACTTTCACTCAAGTGTCCAGCTTAAAAACACGCACACACACACTAACAGACCAATGGAGTGACATGCACCATCTGAAAACGTGACAGACGCCGAAGGTTCAATTCAAGATGTTAGATGATTTTGTTGCAGTAAGGGAACCTGGTGGCCGAATGGGATCATTGGGTTAGGATGCAGAAGGCCGCGGGATCGAATTCCACCCCGCCAGGTGCGGCCCCGCCCATCCATCAAGGGCCACCTTGGTGCCATTCCCGAGCCCCGGATAAAATCCGGTGTAAAAGACTCGTGCCAAATCAATGTGTGGAACACGTTCAGCTCTGGTGACTCTTGAAGGGACAAGCCGAAAGCCAATGATCTTAGACGATCATTTTCATCAGGCTGTAACAGTAGTACGAGCATCAGTGCTTATCAGTACAATAGTATTAGGAGGTTTTCCACAAATGCTTTTGTTTCCTATTTGGTTTTGGGGTTTTTTTCTTCTGACTTGATATCAGATGCACAAGTGTGCATATGGTGATGTGTGGAGGTCTACTTAATTCAGAGATGTGCTTCATTTTTACTTTATTGCTTCTTCAGAAACATCACAGTTACTAGTTTTGTATGTTGACTTAGAGAAGCAGCAACACTGATGGGAGGTGAATAGGCTTAAAGGATTACAGCAGGGATCAAGCTATGCTCTTGTCAATTAAATTTTCCCAAGTCAATCAGAATTTAGCCTTCTCTGAAAAAAATCTAAAGGGAAGCTAGCCAGAGTAGATTTTTAAACCTGATTGTGGCACCTGAACCATCTTACTCTCTAACAGGCCTTTTCAGCAGCAGGAACTTGTAGCCTGTAACATGGAGGTTGTGACAGTCTGAACCTGTAGGACAAAGGTGATTCTGCTTCACTTCTGCCCTGTGTTTAACAAATTGGGAAAGAATAGCTGCATTTCAGCTTTGGATGGATGGTAACATGTAACTCTTCCTCTTCACTCATTTTAAATGTCAATATAGCTGATCGACTGATAGGTGGAGTACAAGCTGGTAAAAATAGACCTGGGGATGTATGACAGACGCAAAGGTGGTTTGTTAAGCTCCTGCAGTGGATCTCGACTCCCTGTCACACACAATTATTCACCTTTCACCCTCATCTTAGCCCTGCTCCCTGAATAATAGCTCCCTGTGAGGGCTCTACATTTGTTCAGCTAGAACACTTTTGTACTTTTGGATTTTTAATTCGATAGTGCTCAGAAGGTGAGTGCATAATAATTATCTATTTTTCTACATCCCTCAGACTGAGCACTACATTACATGACTGAGAACTTGTCTCAGCATCTACACATCACACCGAGTAATAAGCTGCCTGTTTTACAAGCCATGTCCCTAAACAATCGATGCATTGCCCTCAGATGCTATATACTTACAGAAAAAGTGAAATGCACAGTAATTTACCATGACATTGTGATCAGGATAATAAAATAAGATTGATGATTAATAAATACAGTAGCTGCAAATGATCAATGAGTTGTACTTATTAATCAGTTTCAACATGGATAACATTTTTAGGTGATTTATAAAACTAATTAGAAACAGGAATAGTAATGGTATCTAGAACTGAAATAGTAGTTAATGAGTAGATAATGACAAATAATTTTTAAAGCTGCAGAGATCTGTCTGATGCCCATGAGGTCCATTTTCAGAGAAGGAAAGCGATTGTGTAGGTGAGTAACAGCAGCTTTCTTTCCTACTAAATGCAGACATTTATAGCACCACTTCCTCATGCATTAGGTAAATTGGAAGGCGGCTAATTGAAGTTGTAGTGTGTACTTTTAACAAACAAAGAAGGGAATTACTGTTTCCAGTTGATTCTGGTGCGTGAGGCTGCACCTTAAAGTGAAAATAGTTGTATATAATAGTGGTGATCAGAATGTAATGCAAGGTCTAGCTACATGAACGGCCCCCCAGAATGTAACTTATTCATTTATTTACTTTGGAAAATGTTGTGTGTGGCAGGATTATTAGTTTAGTTGAAGGGGAAGTTGTATGTACAGTCTCTCCTCAAAGGAGTCAGAGGTGTATTGAGAGCCTCCATCTCTCAGTGTCATTCAACTGATACTTACGAGTATGAGCCAACCAGGTTTTCCTCACATTTTGTTCACGTTCTGTATTGTAAGGTTAGTTAGTGGAAAGTGTGTAGCTGTGGAGGCACATGTTTTGTGAAACGTGTCCTGTGGAATTATTAGTGAACGTGTACTGTGGAATGTCTTTGTTATCAGCTCGATTGTGAAACGTGGAATTAAATAAATGTTCAGTGATTGTTATACAACAATGTCTGGACTCTAGTAAGCCTGCCTCTACATTAGAAATAAACCATCTCTACATGGACTAAACCAAGGATTTACATTCAGGGTAATAATGGAAGGAGAAATTGATCCAGCTATAGTTGTCACAGCACCCGTTCTCCCATCCTCCTCTCCTCCTTCCCTCCGTCTCCCTGTCTGTTTTGTGTTTGTGTGTTGGACTTTCCTCCCTAGTGCACCTGGACAACACCTGCATGCAATCATTGGCCCTAATGACAGCAGTTCATATACCGGTTTCCTGCACACCACAAGTCACCAGGCCGTCTCAGTAACCTCCAGGGTACTCGAGTGCACTAGGCTCCTCAACACTGACCAGCGTAGAATTACCTACCTGTTCATTGTGTCTCCTCACCCACAGAACCTCCGGCCAATCTGCCGCGTCCAGTCTCCTCATTCGACTCCTCGTTTCCCCAGCAACTAGTTCCACGGCTACCTCCTCCGCTACCTCCTGGGCCGGGCTCTCCTTCTACATCGCTTTCTGTCAGCGCTCCCCTTTCCCCCCCGTTTCTACCTGTGCTGCCCAGCCAAATAAACCATTCGTACCCTCCCAATAACCTGGTTCCGTCTCTCTTTCTGGGTCCACTAATATTGACTGCACTTCGTAAGTGACAATAGTGGAAAAACAACAGGCAACGCTAAGTCTTAAGACCTTGGACAATGCTTTGGAAAGTTGGATAAATGCAAGAAAGGCCAAGTTAGACCAGCTGGCGAAACAAAAGAACAGGATACTTTGTTTAATGGATGATGACTGCTGCGTGGAGCTAGTGGGAACCAAACTGATGACAGAGTTCAACCAACTGTTTGTGGAGTTTTGTGATATGAATATCTCAGTCAAAGAAGTACTTCACAAGCTTAAATCCGAAGAGGAAATGAGTAGTGATCAGCAACGCTGGTTTGACCCAAGGGCAAGTTTATTCAAAGCATCTTGTGACAATGTTGCCCGATGATTTAAAGAGGCACATCAGCGCATAGAGGAAGCAAATAAGGTGAGGGAGGAGAGACAGTGTCCTGAAGACAGTGTGCTATCTGTGGCATCCTCTAGGAGATCCAGGAAATCGAAGACAAGTTCTGAGCACGCTGTAGGATCTTCAGCTTCATCAGTACGCCTTAAGGTTAAACTAGAAAGGGCAGCTTTATTAGCTGAGGCTGAGGCTTTAAAGCAAAAACACGCTCTAGAGGAACAAGAAGCTAAGCTTGAGGCAGAAAAGGAAAAAAATAAGGGGAGAAGAAGAGAAAATTAGAGCAAAGAAAGAACAATTGGAAATGAGAAATTTTTGGAGCAGTATACAATTGGGCAACTTAACGATATAGTGTGAAGTTGCTTTAACGTGGAACTGAGCCAAGGATACAAAAGAGAGGCCAAGAGAATTTCAAAGGAGCATTTTGGGAATGAATATAAGACATCTGTAGCCTACATGCATAAGGCCCGAAGTTGGCAAACAATTAAAGCTGATAATAGTGAGGCGCTCAACTCATTTGCTCTTTTTCTGACCGATTGTGGAAATGCTATTACAGATTACAGAGGGGCTTAATGGTGCTGCCAACATGTGTGCTATTGTTTCCAAACTTCCATACAAGTTATGAGAGAAGTGGAGGGATAAGGGTCTGTTTAAAGACCTAGTGGAGTTCGTGAACAAACAAGCCCAGGTGAGCGTAGAACCCAGCTCTAACAAGAAAGGCCCTCCCAGTATCATCGAAGCCTCGCTTAAGTCTTGTCTTTTTTGCCACAGTGACCATACAGTACATTTGAACACTGTAAAAAAACTCCATAATTCTCTTGATGAGGATAGAAGGAAGATGGACTTCCTCAAGAGCATATGCTTCAGTTGTCTGAAACCAGGACATATGAGTAAACTCTTGTCAGGAGGAAGTAAACTGTCAGATTCTCTCAAGCCACATTGCTGCACATAAAACTCAAGGAAAACACAATTATTAAGCAAAGGTATTCTGTGGATGGTGATGAACAGGCAGCGATCAGCAGATCTGTGAACACCAGACTTATTCAGCATTTGGATAATGGGTCCGGTAGGCTGTGTCACGGCTGTGACGACGATCCGTGTTGCCCTGGTGATCAGCGCTTTCTCTTTCCTCGTGCCTCCTTTCTCTTATTCCTCTGGGTCGCCTATTTAGCCCCAAATCATTTCACCTATATATGCCCCGTTTACCTGCTCCCATCTGCCAGGTCCTCTTCATGTTCTCCCAGACATTGAGCTGCTAATTCTCCTGTATATTCTGATTTGTTTCGCCTCCCGAGTTACCTGTTTTTTTTTTTGCCTCTATTATTAGTTTGTTTTTTGCATCTTGCCTGGCTGCTGGTTGGTTCAGAGGCTTCTACTCTTGCATTGCAGTAAGTGACTTTCTGTTGAACATTATTCCTATGGAATGTTAGACTAATGGATTAAGTATAGAAGAGGATTTTGCGCAAGTCTGAAGACTGAGAGTTTCTGTATTTCTGCTACAGACTATTTTAGTTGTTACTTCTGTTTGGTTGTCTCATTGCTGTTATAGTTGTTGCTTTCAATTTTAGTTGTTACTTTGTTGCCTTGTTGTGTTTTCTCCCTCAGCCTTAGTCCTCCTTCTTCCTGGTTTCCTGCCAGTATTACTTAAGGGAGAACCAGTGAAACGGAGCAGCCGCAGGATACATAAACTCCGTGTAGGTGGTAGGTTCGGCTGAGCTGTCATGCCTGAGGAATCCAAACACCCTGCCATTCTTTGATTATCAGAGCTCATATTGCAGGACATCCATGAAAGGATGGGCCACGGCGGTCGCAACCATGTTTTGTCTACTTTACGTCAAAGGTACTGCCTCCCTCTCTCTGTCCCTTTCTGCAGGTGTCCCCCGGCTTTGAAGCTGTGTGTCTTCCGGCGTGCAGCTACTGGTCCCACCAACCCGCCCGATGTTTTGTTGTTGCTTTTTGTTCTGTTCTCTTCTCTCTCCCCTTTCCACTCACCCCAACCGGTCAAGGCAGATGGCCACCCACCCTGAGCCTGGTTATTCTGGAGATTTCTTCCATTAAAGGGACTTTTTCCTCTCCACTGTTACCTAAGGCTTGTAGTTCAAGGGGGAATTGTTGGGTTCTCTCTATAAATCTTTATTCTGTAAAGTGCCTTGAGATGACTTTGTTGTGAATCGGCGATATATAAATAAAGTTGAATTGGGGAAAAATAACATTTAATTGCATCAGACTTACCTGATGAACCACCATTTACCAGAACAGGTGTTAAATTGCTTTGGTCCTTATGTCTGGCTGCCTGAGCTGTCCACACAGAGGTGGCAGCCTCATTGGACACTCATTTTTTTTATTAATGCTGTTTGACGCATTGTTGCATGAAGAGGCCAGGTTTTGGAAATGGACTTGGTGCTACACTGAAAGATCAATGTTTGGACGATTATAACACCTGATCCAAATGACCTGGAGGCATTGAAACCAAATCACCTAATTTTCTCTAAAACCCAAACATCTATGCATCCGGGAAATCTCTGGAGTCGATAATTGTTCGACCACTGGACTCTAGTAAGCCTGCCTCTACATTCGAAATAAACCATCTCTACGTGGACTAAACATGTGGATTAGAATTTGGTTAATAATGGAAGGAACTGATTTGTGAAACGTGTGGAATTACTACGAGAAATGTGTTCATTAAATTATTAGTGAACATGTACAGTGGAATGCTTTCGCTATCAGCTCAATTGTGAAATGTGGAATCACATAAATGTTCAGTGTTTGTCATACACTGATCTCTGGAGTGAATCGAAAGAAACATTTAAAAGCCTGCCTCTACATTTTTTATTCTTTGTCCTTTCGATTTTATTCCGTGAGTTCAGCGTTGCCACAACAGGTGCCACATGTTGATTTGGCACAGTTTTTTTTTTTTTGGCCGGATGCACTTCCTGACGCAACCATTCCCAATTTCTACCGGGCTTGGACTGGCACTGCGCAGCTGGGGAGGGGAAAGGGCTGTTAGGGGTTCATTGTCATTGTAGGGGACAGGGGACAAGGGATTGAACCACTGACCCTGTGGTCTGTGGACGACTGCCTTCTTCCATTTCTTAATGGATTCAAGGTACTCAAGGAGATTTTAGAGTTTTTAAAGTTTAACATGAAAGTCTGTTTTTTAATTAAAGTTTTTTAAACATTAAATCAACTAAAGGTGAATATGTTCAAGGGCTTTTAAACACCTTTTACTGGCTGTATAAAGCCTGGTAGAAATTGGGGAGGGTTGCGTCAGGAAGGGCAACTGGTGTAAAAAAAAACTGTGCCAAATCAACATGTGGACAATGAGGAACTGTGGCGACCCTGAACTAATGGGATAAGTTGAAATGACTTTTACTGTAGTATGTAAACCATGAAGGTTCAGAAAAATGAAATATCTAAGAATGTTTGGGGCCCAGTGTGATTGCTGCTATATCTTTGATCAAAGCTTTTATGATTCTATGCTTTTAATGGCAGAGGTGGCAGAGTGGTTAGAACTAAAACTCCCTGTGCTTGGGTGGGTTTCCTCTGCATACTCCAGTTTCTTCCCACAGTCCAAAGACAAGCATGTTAGGTTTTGTGTTGACTCTAAATTCCCTGAAGGTGCGGATGTGAGTGTGAATGGTTGTCTATCAGTGTATGTCTCTCTGTGTTGGCTCTGAGATAGACTGGAGACCTGTCCAGGGTGGACCTTACTTCTTGCCCTATTACAGCTGGAATAGGCCCATGGCCCTCAACAGGATAAGTGCTGACAGATAATGGATGAATGGATCTTCTACAAATTTGACAAAATGAACATCACAAACAAGATGGTCTTAAAGTTGCGATTGATGAATGCGTCAACTATAATATGAGCCCTTAGCTGTTCAGAGACATTGTTGTGTAATATTATCAGAAAACAACTGAGAAGTGGTCATCTGAAGATAAAAACCCAATTTGAAACAAAATGCACATTTTCTTTAACAATAAACTAAATAATACAAGATCATTTAATTAAATACATTCTGTTCCTGCCTAGTGGTCAATCACAACTCAAGCTTGTGAAAATGTATGCTTGAAAAGGAAATTTCCTTCTATGTGTGGGAGTAAGGTAGAGAGGTCTGAAAACAATATCACCTGGGTCTTTGCGGAAACAAAAATAAATCCTCAAGTGTGTCCGTCCCAGGACTTTTGCAAGGAGTGGAGAATGTATAATTTGGCAAAGACCTAACTACTGTCTTACGCATCGCAGAATGAGGATGGAAATCTAGGACATTCTGTCTCCGAGACTCAGAGTGGAGCTGTGCAGATATATCGAAAACTTGATTATATGTGAAAAACCTCTTAACTTTGGACAGCAGCCCATGGTGAAGCTGCAAATCTGCTGTGATATAAATCAGTTTCATTGTGAGCTGTAATGTCACAGGAACTTTTAAACACTACCATGTGAGAATGAGTATTCTCGTCACATCGAGTTTCCTCTCTCTCAGCCACTATGCTGTGCAGGATACCTGAAAGGCAGCGACTATCTGAGCAGTGAAACCTCATCACATGTGACAAGTCTGGATGATTTCAGAACAGTCGCTTTGTATGACAAATAACTAACACTAGCGCAAAACGGGCCATGTTAAATTATTAGTTCTGCAGCTAGACAGGAGGAAGCCAGATCATGTCTTCAAAGTATTGCCATGGCAACTGATTTACTAAACAGATATAGGTATCTTAAAGACAGTGTGCTTGTATAGGAACATTAGCAGGCAAGCAGTCAATAAATAATGAATTAAAAGTAACAATAAATGATAATTTTATGGTTCAAATCAATAATTGCCATGGTTTTGCTCCTCATTCCTCTCAGTTATTATAACCGTGTTGTCACCAGTGCCATTACAAGGAAACACTGCTATATCCAATAAAACAAAGGCTGCTTGAGGATCAGACAGTTGAAACACAGCAACAGTTCATCCAGATATTTAAAAAAATACAAACAAGACTGGAAATGTCCTAAGTATATGGATGCTCATCTGGTCCAATCAAATTTTTTTATCGCGTAATGTTGAGCACAGTTATCACCTAAACATGTGCTCAAAATGATGCAGTTTAGAGTTAAAAAGTAAAGCAAAGACAAAGCCCATTTCACACATGAAGTCCAGACAATGCTAGGAGAATTTAGCCTGCGATCGCCAGAGGGAGACATGTGGAAATCTGCTCTACTTCCAATACGCAATCAGTGCACAGGAGGCACAATTTGATATTAAACTCAATCTGTGGGAAACTGTGTTTTACAGCACATCAGCATCTAATATAACACTGTTCAATCACTCGACTACTACAACCTTTGAGTGATAGAAACGTCAAACATGCTCACTCCTAAAGCAAAGTTTATGGAGGCCCATTGTATTTATAATCAGAATCCTGCACACTTTTGTTTTTGTTTTTTGTCCTTTCGTCTTATCCCGTGAGTTCAGGGTCGCCACAGCGGATCATTGTCCGCATGTTGATTTGGCACAGTTTTCATGCCGGATGCCCTTCCTGACGCAACCCTCCCCATATTTCTACCGGACTTGGACCAGGACAGCGAAGCTGGGCAGGGGAATGGGCTGTTAGGGGTTCAGTGTCTTGCCCAGAGACACGTCAACATATAGCCAGGACTGGGGATCAAACCACTGACCCTGTGGTCCGTGGAAGAATTCCTTACCAACTGAGCTACACCCGCCCCCAGAATCCTGCACACTATCATTGTGTATAAATTACAAAATGCATTAAAATCTATGGAGACCCATTATAACCGGATGTTTAACTCAGACCCTGTTCACAGTTAAAAATATTCAAGGTCTTACAAAGATAATGCAACAATTTGCCAATCATTTCAAATTTATATAACAACAGCAACAACCATGAACATATCAAATGGTGAAATAGAATAGGAATAATGAAACATATTTGCCCATTTTCATATCGATTCAATCAACTTATCCAAAACAACAAAAAAAAAAAAAAAAATGGGGAAAGAGGGAACTAAACTCTAAGAAATGTATGTAATGCTAAAAAGCCTTTTAGAAGTAAAGAATGGAATGAAGTTTTTCATCAACTATAATATTCTTGAAACATTCTGATAATCTGTACGCAAGGGATGAGATTGAAAATCAGTAGTCAGTTGTCATGATCGTCAGGCCCTCAGGCTTAACTACATTAAACACAGACATGAATCTGTAATGGAAATCACTTAATGCGCTCAGGAGCACCTCGGAAAACCCTTGTGAACACGGTTTTCACATCCATAAATGATCATTTTAACTCTACCGTGCAAAGAAACAACCATATATAAACAAGATCCAGAAACAGCACCACCTTTTCTGAGCCTGAGCTCATTAAAAATGGACTGAGCTGAAGTGGAAAATGCTTGTGGTCTGATGAGACAAACTTTGAAATTGTTTGGAAATCCACATCCTCCATGTTCAAGAGGAAAGAAGCCATCTGACTTGGCAGTGCACAGTTAAAAAACAGCTTCTATTATGGTGTGGAGGTACATTTGTGCACACACCGTGGGTAACTTTTATTTCTGTGAAGGCTCCATTAAAGCTGAATGATAAATACAGATGTTGGAACAATATATGCTGTCATACAGTTGACATCTTGTTCAGAAAAGGTCTTTATTTCAGCAACACAATGTCAACCCACATCCTGCACATCTTAAAACAGAGTGGTTCAGTGATAAAATAGCCCAGGTGCTAAACTGATCTGTTTGCAGTCCAGACCTGTCACGTATTGAAAAGATTTGGAGCAGCTGAAATCCTACGTAAAGAAAGAACGGAAGAAAAATAAAAATGAAAGCAGTTGGTCTATTCAGTCTCTAAACACACTGTGTTGCTAAAAGAAGAGGTGACACAACATAGCGGTAAACATGACCCTGTTTCAATATTGTGTTCAAAATGAGCAAATATGTTTTAAAAAACAAATTTGTCAGTTACATTTTTATATGTTGTCTGAGTCTAATATAGGGTTCAGATACGTTGCAAATCACCACATTTTCTTTTCATTTACATTTTACACAGTGTCCCAGTTTTTCTGGAACAAAGGTTTGAAAAAGGTCAGTGGCTGTTCATGTCATTCAAAAGTCCGGCCCATCCAGATCACCGCAAATTGTAATCGTGCACATTTTCAAATACCAGTGAGATGCTTATTTTCCAGCAATACTGTAGATGTTATTTTCTGTCTGTGGCCTGCCACAGCCCCCTGCTGTTTAAAAAAAAAAAAGACTAAAGAGTGTGGATGACTGATATTACGAGCATGTAAAGGGGGTGTGTGAGGGAAATAAATACAGGATTTGCATATCTGTGCCACGGAAGCATTGTGAAGGCCTCTAAATAGGCTGAAAATTGCTACGTGATATTAGAATTATTTTCAACAATGCAGCAACAATGGCAGTGAAGAAATGCTTGGTCTCGTTGAATAAATCAATGACGATATCTCTGAACTGTATCCTTCGGCGGTGAAATGACCGAAATGACACTCACCGTCAAACTCAGCAGGGCCCACTCCGACTATGATGATAGACAGGGGCAGAGAGGCTGCCTGTGGACGAAACACAGAAAAGGTGTAAACCAGGCTCCTGCGTCACGACTGAAAGATACTCACAGTGTGTAATACAATAAAATGTACAGTACACAGACCGTCCAACCTTGAAAAAAAGGCATCAAATTCAAAATGAGCCAATATTTTCCATGAAATTATAAAATGTATCCGTTTCAACGTGATATGTTGTTTAAGTTCCATTGTGAAATTTGCCAATCATCAAATTCCTTTTTAATTACGTTTACTCTTTCTCCTAACTTTTTTGGAATTGGGGTTGTACGTTTGCAGAGGACACGGAAACCGAAGCACTTGTTCTTATAGCACAGTGCTTTAATGTTTTCCCCTTGACTTCGATTTTTGATGCCTTGTATCTCACTTCTACGTAGTTTGGGATAAAAGTGCCTGCCAAATGACTACGAAGGCCACTTGTGTGGGCACTTAACCAATAGACAATCTGATATGATGTATATGTCGGGTGTATATCCTGTTTGTGTGTATGTATTTGTTGTCTTTAATATGTGTATCACTTTACTCATTGCAATTTTCTGGCATCGTAATGAACAACATGACCAACATCATTTCCATCACCATGAACATTTTAAATAAATGTAAACTGGCTGTTTATCAATTCTTTCCCTTTTTTAAAAATACAAAATAAATAGTATAGGTCTTACTTTTGTTTATGACACAAATACCTGTACACTGAAGAACTTAATAATCAACTGCAAATAATAAAACATGCTTATATAGCTCACAATGAATAATTTAGTAGAATTAGCATATACATTGATTAATGTAAATAACACTGTCTTTTAATAATAATAATAATAATAATAATAATAATAATAATAATAATAATAATAATAATAATAATAATAATAATAATAATAATAATAATAATAACAACAATAATAATTTTTGTTGATTAAATTCAGGCCCAGGTTCCCCCAGTGAAAATCCAGGAAGGGAAACTAAGTTGCTTAAAAGTTTCCTGGCAAATGGAAACAGTTTATGCAGTTTATACCCAGGGCCTTAAATTCTTTACAACACATTTATATAATACTGTACTGATTTAGACTTACTCTCACCCCCATATCTAAGCCATAAGATTGGTTTTCCATTCTTCTTAGTATTATTAATTGAATTCTGTTTATGTTGTTTTTTAGCTTATTAAAATACTTATTTCTTCTTTAGTTTGAAAAAAATAAAAACCTGTCCAGCAATTCAATTTCTGAAAATGAAATGTACATTCATTCAACTAGGTCTAATTTTAGGTGTATTATAACAATTTACTTTTTTTGTGTGTGTGAAAAATAACGATATACAAAACATGTGGTGAGTTTATGTGGTGTCCTTACAGTATTGTGTCTACTCACATTAACCACAGCTTCTTTGGTCTGTGCCATGTCTGAGATGACGCCATCTGTGATCATCAGCAGCACAAAGTACTGGGACCCATCAGTCACTTCTGCAGCACACCTAAGATCATAACACACACACACACACACACACACACACACACACACACACACACACACACACACACAGTTAAATGGTCTGTGTGTACCTAAATTCCACAGTGGCATCATTTTTCTAATGTGGTGAATAGATTAACCATTTTTGCCAAGAAGAGTGGTCGAATATGTAAAATATCTAGATATCTTTGCCAGAAGGTTGTTGCGGCTACCAAATATATCTGCTAAGAATAAAACTTGATACGGGACATTTAACCAAAGGTCAGGCGTGCTGCATATTTAAGTTTTTGCTAATGATAATGATAATAATGATGATGATGATGATGATAGGTGTATGGATATTTCTGATCAACATTCTATTCTCAGTCCTTAGACTCTATGTTGGCTGCTACACCAATGCTAATGCATACATTAATAATTTCTAATGGATGGGACAAGCTTCTCAACTCTCAATGTTCCTGAAGTCCTAATAAAATGACTTAAAATCTTGATGCAGACAATTCAGCCTATTTATTGGACCACCACATAACCACTCACATTTACATATGAACCTCCATGCTGTGCTGCATAATAGAGAATTTTTGTTCCATGTCCAGGTGATGCTATGTTCCCAGCAGGGAGAACTGATGTCTGACTCACTGTTTGATTGGGTCATACTCAGTCTGGCCTGAGGCTGAAAAGAGTCAAAGTGGCAAGCTGTGCCTGTCTGTCTGCCGAATTGCTCACAGTCTCCCTTTATGCTTGTCTTTACATTCACCCCTTTTGTTTTCTTCATTGTTTCCTCCCTCATCATACATCTTCAATTTCCCTGATAACACGATCTCTGTATTGCTGAATAATAGAAAAATATACCAATAGATGGAATGATAAAACAGGGGACAACATTTTGCTGTATGTTTTACGCTAAAGTCTGCAGGAGCTGTAACCTTTGTGCCATGTTCCTCCATTAATTTCTACCGGGCTTGGACCGACACTGCAAACCTAGGAGTGGGCTGTTGGGGGTTCATTGTCTTGCCCAGAGACACTTCGACATATACTTGGGATTGGGGATCGAACCACTAACCCTGTGGTCCGTGGGCGACTGCCTTTACCAACTGACTACTACCACCCCACATGTCAGGTTAAATGGTGAGTCTAAATTATTAATAGGTGTGAATGGATAATGGATGAAGTACATCTCAGTGGATTGCTTGCCCGATGGATTTGTCGACCAGATTAAAAGCTTGTGCCCATTCACTTCATGTTGGTTTTTGACGGTGCATATGCAGAAAATCCCAATTTATCTGGAATCCAGTCATTAAATTACACGGATGCAGCGCAGTACACAAAGTCATATGCAACTTTATAGTTCAATATATTTTACTGTCATCTTTAAAACATTTTTTTACAGTGGAGGGTCAAACCCAAAATCTATCCCACTGTCTCTGCCTTTAATTAGAACAAATAAAGAAGAAAGCAGTAAAAGTCAGATATAGAAGCTATGGGGTATCACATTTGCGTGTCATGTCACATGACACAAATTCCAAAACTTAATCCATCCCTGAGCTCAGTTTTCTTGTTTTCCACAATGCCAGTTCTTTAAACAAAGACCAGATCATAGACCAGATAAACACAGATGAACAGCTCAGCTTCTCTGCAGACAAAACACAAGTGTATATCCAGACAAAAGTTGGACAAAAGACAACACAATAAGTGTAAACACGCACTAACTGTTGGAGAGAAGTAGCGCATCTTTCACTGGCTGTGAAAATGTAATTGCTGTTCCAAAAACTTGCAAATGGCAGGAGCTCTGTGTATTTATGTACATATGGATTATACCATGCATCCTGTACCTCCTCCTCCTCTCTTCTCTTCATCAGTACTGTAAACCTCCTACATGGATGACAACAACAAAGTAGTGGCAGATGAAGAGGTGGAGGAGGATGAGGGGGAGGATAAGGACATGGAAAAGGCACAGTATCAGGAAGAGTATAGCGGAGAGTTTAATTAAAGAAAAGGAAGAAAGAAAGACGAAATGAGTGGATGTAAAAGTTGGTATACAGAACATGGTGAAGGTAAAGAGGTGGGAAGTCAAAAACAGTTGTGCATCTGATAATCAGAGCAAAAAATAAGTGGAGTCATAAAAAAATGAGAAGGAAAGAAAAAAGTGTGAGGACAGGGAGTGTGGAAATAAACTTTTCTATTCTTTCTTTGCATCTGAGTGACGGTGATGTAGTTTGAAGCTCTTGAGCCCACAGCTGAACAACACAGCACTGCTACACTCCATTTGATTACGCAACTGCAATCACACTCAACTGAGAAAGGATATTATTGCTTTATACGGGAGACAAAAATACAATAGCAGGTAATAACCAGCCAAAAAATCTGTTACAACCTTAACAGCGGCTTTGCTCCAAAAAAATTTGAATTGGTAACATTTTATGTGTTTTTAAAATGAGCTTGTAGAATATTTGTATTGCAAAATTTAACAGGAAGACTTTTTTCCCACGTAATATTGATGCACTTGCTGTGAATGGACATTGGAAAATAAAGTTCACTCAAAGCACTTTCCAAATGGTTAATGGCGCAGCAGCATAAGCTGCTGAATTCATTGCAAGGTGCCACAAAATGCTCAAAAGAAACCACAGAAGGACTGGTGAGAAGGGGGGCCGAGCGGATTAGGACCAGAGGGGAAAGGTATCACACATGTCTATTCAGTCATCACTACTCATAAGTGGGAGGACATTTCTAACAATTTTAATTAGTTGGAATAGCAGGAACACTTGTATTAAAATATAAAATTAATTTCTGTTATCTTGTGCAGACCCTGCTCAGACCCATTTATGGATGAACGTTGTTGCTACTCCAGTTTCTCCTCCTCACTATAGGCTGTGCACGTTGAATAAAACTGCTGAGAGTTAACAGTGATCATCTTTATTCTGATATGTATATGACATCATGTGATATGTATAACTTTTATAAAATATTTTCTACTATAATACATGATTTTTTAAAAAAATATCTGATATGTACATTGTAACAGTTTAAAGGATGCTGCTCTAGAAATAATTGTGTTCTATTGAGGTCAAAGTGAGTGATGGTGGAGTCGTACTGAAGTGTATTATACATTTAAGAGGTGGTTCTAAAGTTTTGGCCACTCTATTTAAAATGAATGAACGGGGCAAGGGGGGCGGGGGGAAAGGGGGGGGGTATGACTCCACCACCCACTATGGCCTCATTAATAAGGACATTATCGACAGTTTCAACTTCAAAACTGAGAAATTAAAGCAGGAATTTGTTCCATAATCTAATGATTATGGAAATATTTAAAGAGGAGAAATAAGTATTTTTTTATACAGGTTAGTAAATCCTACACATGTAATTCATACAGTAAATATTACACAAATATTTATTGAGATTGTGTTTAATGCTATGTACATAGTTTTTTTTATAAGCACTCATAGCATTTTTATATAGAGAAATTTATTATTATTTTTTTTAAGAAATGTGTAATGTAGAAATATGCAAAGTCCCACTAATGGATTCATCTGTCAGTTACACTACACTAGGTATGTAAAACACAAAGCACTGGTTTTCTTATCAGTTCAGTTCTTACATGTGTAAACTCATTTCAGCTTTCTTAACTGCCCTATACCCACATTGCATTTGTGATGAGGCTCAAAAGCTAAATTAACTTGGCGGCTTATGTTAAAATCTCAAAAATTGAAATTGAATTGAATGAAATTGATCAAACAAAGTAAATGTAGCCTCTACTAGCAACATTCTAAATACTTACAAACTATGTATTATACGTGACTTCGCCGTAAAAATTGTTAATTAACAGTGATACAGGTAACATTAGCTTCGGAGTGGCGTCACACTGACTTCTGCCATCTGCTCAACACACAACCAGGCATCTATTAATGATGGCATTTCAGGAAAAAGAATAAGAGAAGAGTTTGAGTCGAGTCTCACTAATAGCTGAAATGAAAACAAGCAGAGCACTTTAACTAGATTTTCTTACAGGAACCTGGGCTGATGACATTTGCAAAGGTGGGCAGATTGTCACGCAGGACGCAATAATCTACATTTTGTTAGTAGGGACACACAATAAAAACACACAAACAGCAGTTACAACGTCGAGCAAATGGAACTGCAGTTAATACCAACTTCTTTAAATATCCAGTTATTGTTATTAGTATTACTGTCATTATAAAACATGTATGGCTCAACAAATGATGACACCATTATTTCAAATCTTAATCAATATAAAGGTTGACGTAGAAGTACTATTTCTTCAGGTGGGTACTGATGGCCAGTTCAAGTCAAATATCCCTAATAGATTTTCATCCCCTGCTTATGAATGGGATTCTACAGCTGATGCAGCTCTAAAGCTCTTCTCTTCAATGAGTTTCCTGGTGACGAGGCACACAAATGGGTATGTCATAGGAATATGTCAGTATTTGTTTCCAATAACCTTTTTGTCATGAGCATAATCTGTCCCTAAACTTTGGCAGAAGACACGGGGTATGGTTTTTCGCAGAGGTCCCCAAACAGATGCAAACTGCGGGTACAGAGATTACGTCCCAAGGACTACGGTCTTTTGGCTATCACATGTTCCATCCAATATTCTTTATTTCTGTGTTGGTCTCCAACAACTCTGAGAGAAATCTCTCTCTCTTAGCTGCTACACTGAGTGAGACCTGCCTTTAGACAAAGATCTGTTTACACTTGGTTTTAAAATGTACAACCTCATCACTCAAACCACTCGCTGAAGTGCTCTGAAATGCATCTGACCTCATAAGCTTTGTAGTGTAAACATCATTACCTCCTGATGCATAACAACTACAGGAAAATATGTCTTCAGTGCAAGACAGGATTGTTTTGGTGAGAGTCAACCCCTGCCAGTCCAAGAGCCCAAACGAGGGGGGTTGCACATCCAGGTTAGCCAGCATAGTTTAGTCCTATTAGGAGGTTGTTAAACTAGGGATGTAAGCCTCAAATAGTAAAACATCACGGTCTTAATGTAGTTGATTTAAAAGATTTGCTATATTTTACAGCATCTGCCATCATTAACCTCTGTGCTACCTCTGTAACTTTGCTCGCCTGGGATTGAATGCAGCTGGAGACGATAATGATTTTGATCATCTGTGCTAGCAGGCATTTAGCACAGGTTACCCGTTTGTGAGACGTAACCCTATCAAGAGCAGCTCCATGCTCTTCAGGATAGCAGAGGAATCTGTATCTGTTTATCAGGGGACAGGTCACAGTAAGACTTTAGTACCACTAAGACCTAAGCAGAGGCAAATAATGTTAAGCCATTACTGTCCAGTACAACAAAACTACCATCTACAAAACTATTAAACCTGCATTACAGATATTAGACACAGAGACACCGACAGCAATACACACATCCTTGGTCGAAATGACCCTGAGGCCTAAACCAGTCCTGAGCCAGTTGTTTCCTCTCATTAATGCATGAGCAGTTTGAGCTAACTGTCTATAATGGTCTCACTAAGCCAGTTATTATGAGCTCTGCAGCTCTGAGGAAACCTTGCTTAGAAAGTAAATAGTCCTCTGAAAGGGTATGTGAGTGTGTGTGTGAATAAGCTGGTAGATAACCAAACCCAAAGAGAACACACATGCTTGCTTCACCTGAAAGAGATATCACATGCATATCAGAGAGCTAGGGAGTGTTGGCCAGCTCCATATGTAAGGTCAGTGTGCTGGCTAACAGCCGTGGTAGGAGTTTCTACAGTTTGCAACTTTCTATGAAAATAATATAGTATTTTCTCAACTGGCTTAGCCTGATATAACCTGAATAATTTCACTTCGTGAATGTATTACACACTGTTAAAGTATGACAATGGCAAATAATAACATGAAACAAAGACGGGGATGACAGTTTATATGATACACTTATCAACTCTCTAGCTGTCTGCCTTTAAGTTACCTGCAGATATGTTGTGTTTGTATCCAAGTTATGCACACATGAACCACTGGCTTACCGTGAGAGCACAAGGTAAGTGACGCATACATATGTGGAGCTGCATTAGGGCACAAGGTGTAGGGAAGATTGCATTGTAGTTTTTAAAGAAGGAAAATTTACAATCATTACCCTACAAACTACAGTCCCCTCCAGAAGTATTGGAAATAATCTCACAGGACACACCTGGGTGTAAAGAAACACCTGTAAGCCATGTGTTCCAACACTTTTGGAAGAGATAAAAGGTGGGTGGTCTGAAAGAAATCCTAAACTTTTGATCTTAAACTTTTCTTTGTGTGCAGCAGAAACAAATGAATTAGTCTTGCTTTTTCTAAACAGGGTCTAAAAAGTATCAAAATGCTCAAAAGATAGTAGGGGAAACATCAGCAGGAGAGTGTGATTGTATATATGTGTGTGTGTGTGTGTGTGTGTGACTTCCTCTCACCTTGCCACCTGGTTGATGACAGGAGCAAAGTTGGTTGGGCCATACAGCTGAACAGTTCGCAGGCTCTGGAAATATGCCTCTAGAACACCATCAATCCCTACACAGTTGGGGTTTTCTGTATTTGAGTTCTGCAAGAGAGAAAAGAAAAAAAAACTGGAAGACAATGAATGATTTTTAATCCAGCCATTCATTATCTGTAACCGCTTATTGCAAGGAGGCTCGACACTGGACCGGTCTCCAGTCCGTCTCAGGGCCAACACAGAGGGACATACACTCGTATTCACACCTGTGTACTTTACCACCAAACATTATTATACTGTATATTACAGACAAGACATATTATAGACCAGTATTACATACATTTACTATTTTAATTATGGAAAATTACTGTCAGCTGTCAAAGGGTGAGGAGTGGGGTCAACCCTGGACAGGTCGCCGGAGACACACAACTATTCAAACTCACATGCAAACCTACAGGCAATTTAGATTCAGAAATGAACCTAACATCCGTGTTTGTCCGTGTGACTGTGGGAGGAAACCGGAGTAACTAGAGTACAACCCACACAAGCACAGGGAGAAAATGCAAACTCTACGTAGAAAGGCTGCAACCAGAAGGTAAAATTGAATCTGGGACATATTCTAACACATGGTTTGTATGTTCTGTTGCCCTGACGACCATCCATGGTTCATTTCTGTGCTTATGGTAAATGGTCTGCACTTATTTGGCACTTTTCTACCTATTGGCACTCAAAGCACTTTACACTGCTTCTTATTCACCCATTCACACTCACAATCACACACACACTCATTCTGTTCAAAGTGAGTAAGTTGTGTTCTTTGGTTTTACGAAACACAAAAGTTTTGAGAAAAAATATCTAGGACATATTATTCTCATGTGTTTCTTTATTTAAAAAACCCCCCATGCTTTGAAATCAAGCTGCCCGAGTTACAGTTGGACTAAATCACTCTAAAAATACTTCCTTATTTATACATATATTGTTTGGAATAGTCTGCTCTCATGACTGTATCATTTAAGCAAGTATGAGTAACAATAACATTGCTCAGGTTAAAATGTGAGGACTACTTGACATATTATATCGCATTTCATAACCCTATTTTTCCAAACGAGTCCTCAAACACAGTGGCATCTTTAGTTTCTTTCGCTGTCGTGAATGTGTAGTTCATCAATGCGAGCTACATATTGATTCACTCGTGGCCACCATAGTTTTTCAACCTAGCAAAAGTCAATTATTCTCCATATCATATTCGCTTTGAAAAGTCGCAGGTTTATCTTCAACACACCTTAGTCTGTCTTCCTGAGAAACTCTCAAGCAATGCTCTCCTGCTTTTACGTATTAACTGTTTGATAGTTTAGGTCTTATTAATTTAATGTAATGAGCTGGAGGGCCACAGAAAGTGACCTGATACATCATACAAGACCCTTCAGGGAAATAACACTGAACAATCCACACACACATACCTGGATTTAATAAAAATAATTGACCTGGTTGCTCATTAGTTTGCAGAGCACTCTGTAACTTTCAGACAGAAAGCAAGAAGAATTTTATGCCAGAGTGAATTTGTGTCTAATTGCACCTTTGTATTGTCAATCCATGTAATCATGCTGCCTGTTAAACTCCCTCTGTCTGAGCAAATTAAGAGAGCAATAATTGTTGCTGTTCGTTTTGTTGAGTGTCTAAAGTCAGCTTTTATAGACTGTCTGCTAGACGTTGGGCCTTATGCAAGAATATTTTTATATTCTAAACTTCTGTTATTTCTAATCTCAGACTGATTTAGCAAACTTTCAGACCTGCACAAACTTGTAAAATGAACGTTTTGGCTAATGGGAATGAACCACGATGGTCAGGTTTTATCATTAGTCCAATCAACAGGCAATATTGATAAAAAGACACCTGTTTCTTCATTGGTACCATTTCAACAAGCAGCTACTGAAACTTAACTATTTTTATTTTATTTAGATACCAAAAATCTGGTGCCTGCTATTTCTATTCAGATACTATCACGTGCATGGCCCCTAAATAACAGCTGATCATTTATCTGGGCGGGTTCATAAACATGCTTAGCTTGGCAATACACAACATATGTTACATAAGTAGCCTCACACCATGTACATAATGTCCTCATGGTTACAGTAAAGAAAATTGGTCTGGGAGGAGCTTAGGAAAAGACTGTGGTCTGGCTTATTCATATGTTTAGTATCAGAATTTTTCCAACTTTTCATTTATATAAATTCACTTTCACATTCACATTCTTCCTCATTATAATAACAAATCACTTGTTCTTGTTCTATATACAAATATACAGTACAATACATGTACTGTATGTGAACTATGTACTATTCTGGCAGTTTCCAAAATTTCACCAACAGCAAATAATACACAGAAATTCCAAAAGTTTGAAATGGTGCTGGACGTTTACAATCGCATTCGGCTTGAAAAGTAAGTAATAATGTTTTTTTTGTCTCCCCATAAAATAGGTAGTAAATACTAAGCCATCACTCAACTTTCCACAATGAGCAGCTTCCTTAGTTCTGCTGCACTTTCTTGCCGTTTTAATCCGCGCGATTGCATTTTAAAATATGCATTTCCTTTCACTGTGTACACTACAGATGCAAAGACCCGAACAGGATTAGCATATAGTGTGAAATAAAGACAGTTAAAGTTTTTGTTTACCACAGTGCAGGTCCCTGGTGATTGTCTTTGCATAGCATTAAGCTTGTGGAAACACTTCTGTGCTGAATAGAGGGGAATTATCCAACATGAATGCACCAAGCCTTCATCCACAGAGCATGAACAAAATCAAAATCACTTACCCCTTCATATGACAATGTGACCCACGTTAAATGAATGTACAACACCAAACGATGCTGACAGTGACCTGAAAGAGTAGCTATTTACAGCCAATCATCTCAAGGGCAGGTGCGTGCATGCACAGACTTAGTGCTTTCTCTCTTCAAGATTACTTTTTAATGATTTGCTCTGAGACTAGAGTTTTGGTTTAATAGTATGCATTTCTTTAAAGTATCAAATTTGGAACTGAGTGTTAATTAAGCACTAAAGAGAGGAGCTCTTTAGTAGAAGCGCCAAGTTAATCAGTGTCATGAAAGACAAATATTTTGTCTGATGTCCTTGTGGAGGGGAGGCCACTCTGAAGTTCACTGTCTCTTGATTTACTGCAACATGAGCTACTTAAAACTACAATATTAAACGGTTAAAAATATTTTAGCCGAAATATGCTCACAAAATGTCTCTTATGTGGAAATAATCTGTCAAAATTTTCTGTGACTACAGATGGTAAATGGTCTGCAGTGTTCTACCTACTGGCACCCAAAGCACCTTACACTGCTTCTCATTCACCCATTCGCACCCTGATGCTGCTACGCACCTGGCCAATGCTCACCAGGAGCAACTAAGTTGGGGTTCAATGTCTTGCTCAAGGACAATTCAAGATGTGACTGGAGGAGCCGGGGATTGAACCAACAACTGTGGGATTGAGGACGACCACTCTACCTTCCTGCACCATAGTTTTTAACAGTACTACTACATTGTCATTACTGCTTATCGATCTGCTATTTCAATCGTACTCTTATTTTAATTGAGAACAGAATTGGCATGTCTTCCTAATCTTGTGTAGGAAGTTTCAACTTTCTAAACCTGTCTACTTGAGGCATTTGTGCTATTATTTACTGTTTAAAGCGATCGAATGAGAGAATCATTCACCTTCCATTCCACTTTCCTCTTTGCTTCCTGTATTGTCATACTTTTGACCCCGTTCCTTTCTTCTAGGGGCCAGTATCTTACAGATCGATCATTTATTTATCCCAATGAGAAATTCACAAAGTATAATTATTTGACTATTTTAAGTTTATATTTTATTGGATGTGGATCTCTTTCTGTATGCAAATGGACACTCAATGGTAAATGGTGTGTAATGACAGTATATAGCATTTGTCTGATTATTGGTACCTAAAGCAGTTTACAGTGCTTCTCATTCACCCATTTGCACTCACGAGCATACACGCATCAATGGGAAAGCTGCTGCGCAGCTGACCTGCACTCACAGGGATCAATTCATTTGGGGTTCAGTGTGACACTTTGACACTTGACAGGAGGAGCCAGGAATTGTATTGCAAACAATTATGGGATTAATGGATGATGGCTCTACCACCTGAGCCACAGTGGCCCCCAATCAAAACAAATAGCAAAAGTTCATCACATGCGTCCGTCATTGATCGGCTAATCATAATTGTGACGTCATTATGCACAAGACCCCGAGCTGATCTGGCGGGCTGAGCTGATGTAGCACCTAAACCAGCTCATTGCATAAGTGACACACAGGCAATTTCCATCCCACACAAGCTGAGCTTTGGTAACCTGTGCTAGAGCTCTGATCTGTCTGATTAAGCAACATAAACTCTGATCATGTGAAACACATTGCAGCTTTAGACTGTCTGACCATGAATAACAAATCTAAAATTAAGTTCCCTCTACTTATTTTGTGTAAACCTTTTTTTCTTTAGCAGATTGAATATGTGGGAGAGAGGAAGAGTGCACAATTATGTAGACCTAATACAACAGGTAATCTGCAATAAAATTATGATCAGTGTTACTCCAGCAATATTTGCAATAGTGGATTAGTGGATTGTCCAAGATCAAAACTATACTAAAGTACCTTAAACACATTATTAACATCTCTGCTAAGAAGGGAAAAAAGTCAGGGCTGACCCTGTTTGGCAGGTAAACTTTTACAGAATTTTAAAACTGCACTTAATTAAACATTCAAAACTCAATGATGGAAAAAGCTGTAGCGGGTAATTGAGAGGAATGACCTGCCTAATCTGAACCCGAGCTTTCTCATTGAACTTCTTCATAAGTGTACTTGGTACCAGAACAACTCAGGGCCCAGATCAATAATTGAATTTGTTGTGACATATCATTAGATCCTAGGCCATAATTCTTGGGTGAAAAGAGCAGCAGAGGTGTCAACTCATCACCACATGGTGGTGATGATAAGTTCTGACGCTATAAAAAACACTTACATGCACTCAGAGTAGTAGACAAGACTTGGAAGAAGTTTCATCCATATTGATGGTGGAGGTCTCTGAAGTAGTTAGTAGTCAAAGAGCTCCTCATTGGCAAAGCACCAGGTGTGGATGACATTCGTTAAGGTTTAGGACGTGGTCAGGCTGTCTTGTCTCATACGCCTGTTCAGTGTCGGATTGAGGAAGGGTACAGTACGTGGGGACTGGCACACTAGGGTAGTGGTTTCCAAATTTTAAAAGGGGACCGGAGGGAGTGTTCTAATTGTTAGGTATCACACTGCTCATGGTCCCTGGAAAAACCAATGCCACAATACTGGAAAGGAGTCTTTAAGCCATTGTTGAACCTTAAATCCACAAGGAACATACATTGCGTTCTGGCTATGAAAAATTGGACCAACTCTTTGTCCTTGATAGATTAGCCAAGGGGTCTATGCCAATCAAGGCAACATTGGTTTGAGGACTTGGAGAAGGCCTATAACCATGTCCTTACGAGGTATTTGTGGGGTGGTACTGTGGGACAATGGGATGGATGTTACAAACCGTCCGGTCCTTGTATAACGGGAGTGAGAGTTTTGTCCATATTCTTGTTAAGAAGTCAATCATGCTACCATTTTGGATTTCAAGACACAGCCAAAGCGAGAAGAGTATCCAGTTAGGGGACATCAGGCTGGGATGGGTGTAGTGTATGGGACAAGTGTATTGGTGCAGCATCAGCAGTAATGCAGACATTGTGCCGAACCACGGGGGATGGAGAAGGATCTAAAGTGCAAAGAAAAGTTCCGTCTATGTTCCAACCCTCATACGCTCTGGGTAATGTCTGAAAGAATAAGATCTAGAATACAAGCAGCCAAAATGAGTTTTTTTAAAGAACAGATTCTTAATTAGAGTTGCTGTAAAATGATGCAGTGGCACGATTTGTAATGCTGAGGTGAACTCTAATTGGGTGGGCTATTTGAACAGCCCCTCACATGGGAATAAGCAAAGTTAAATAAAGTGAGGAATTTAGACACGACACATGCTGATTGCTCTCCAACACCACTGACTCCTGACCGTGAGGCAGCCAGGGAAGATCATGGGAATTGACAGTTTCAGGTCAGAGAAACTTGGGTAGCAAATGTTTCAGCATGTCATTTAGACGTTTACACCCATATGAGAAGCTCGAGCCATATAATCATCTTCTTTCAATAAATATATAAAAAAAACTCCCAGTAATCTTATCCTGCAGTCTTGGAACAACATCAATTATAAGAAAACTTTTTAATGACCCCGTCCCCCCCCCAAATTTCTAATTTCTAAACTAACAGTTCAAGGAGACAGCAAAAGTCAGCGGAGACTTATGAGTATAAGTCATTATTTCTGAATTTTGCTTTTTCCTAATTGCTATTGTTGCCATCTTGTTGAACAATGCTAAGGCGAGAAGTGCATCATCAAAATGTCCCTGCAGCTTCTTTTCTGTCTGCTCTCTATTATTTCTCCATCACTGCCAAACCATCAAACGGACGAACTTCTTTTCTCTTGAAGTGCAGTGTGATTCAAAGGGTTTTCTTCCTCCCACCTTTTGTCCCTTTCCTCTGCTCAGTCATCCACTTCACAAGATTACTCCACTATTCCTACAGCTTGTGGGATTATGCAACATTTCCTTTCATTGACTTATGCAGTTGTTCTGAGTTGAATTGCTGTGTATTGTTCAGAACGAGATCCGTATTTTTTTTTAATATGGATGCTAAATGGTTTCGTTTGAATACCAAGTCAAATAATAAGACCTGAAGACCTTTAATGCCTGCAAAATAACCAGTGTCCTAGCGGAGACTGCAGGATGGATTTGGACCTTCAGCTTTTTACAGAGAATATCAAAGCATTACAATGAATATCATTGAAATGATTTTATACTAGCAACGCAAAAGTAAGATAGACAAGTATAAATACAGATGGAAGGTTGTGTATTAAAGGTCCCTGCAGTGACACCCAAAAGACACTAGGCCTCATTCACCAACCGTTCAAATTTTTTATTAAAACCACCCTTTTTTCACAAACATTCTGACATTATTCAGTGTTTTCTCTTTTGGGATCTGCCCTTAGGTAAGAACAGAATTTTAGGTACACGTGTTTGTTCTAAAAGTTAATGATTTCTATCCGAGAATCCGTTATCTGTCAAAGATTTTGAAAAGATTTCAAACTCACTTTATGTTATGGGGTATTGTTTATATAATTTGAAGGACAATAATACATTTAATCCATTTTAGATCGAGGCGGTAACATAACAAAATGTGGAAAAGTTGTGAATACTTTCTGGATGCATTGCACACAGACGGACAACCATTCACGCTTACGGGCAATTTTTGGATTCACCAATTAACTGAACATGCATGTTTTTGGACTATGGGAGGAAACAGGAGTAGCCGGAAAAAACCCGTGCAACCTCCACACAGAAAGGCCACAGCCGGGTGAGGAGCGAACCCGCAACATTCTTCTAACCACTAACTCTACACTAACACTTCAGTTTACATTGCACAACATCACCATGAAAGGTGGTGAACTACCTCTTCCTCACAACCAGAGTTCACCAGACAGCAGACATTCAGACTCTGCATTTCTTTTGTGTTTGGATATAGATTCACATCTAATCTTCTGTGTCATATATGTGTATAGATATTTCCTCATTCATTTTCAGACATACGTCATTCCCCACATACTAAACGAGTAATAGCATCCCATACATCTTTTTTTGCATGTCTGTGTGTTATTTTATATTTACTACTGACACACCTGAACAGCTCGTTTGCCATTTACTTCCTGCAGGAGACCTTTTGCTTCTTCTGTTTGAAATTTTGTGATCCATCATCTTTAGATTTCATGCAGCTCTTCTTGACTTCCTCAACCATGACAATCAGTGTACATAAACTTGAATTCGAAACTGTATATTACATAAGCTTTGGGTAACATCGTCCTCCTTATGTGTAAAAAAAAATGTGAACATATTTAGAAAAACATGGCTCCATAGCATTAACAGTGGTCAAATTATTTAAAAGCTACAAGGGGTTAAAGTAATATTTTTCTTACTGTGGTTGAGCGAAGCGTACAATGACAGGAAAAAAATTAAAGGTTAAGAACCAATTTAATGTGTTAAATGATAACTTTGGTTATATTCTAAATGAATCATATGAACCACAATCACCATACAGACACGAAATAAACGTTTGTTTCATTGTCAGACTGCAGCTTATCCTGTGAGTTCAGGGTCGCCACAGCGGATCATTGTCCCCATGTTGATTGTGTTGAGTTTTTACGCCGGATGCCCTTCCTGACGCAGCCCTCCCCAATTTCTACCGGGCTTGGACCAGCACTGCACAGCTGGGGAGGAGAATGGGCTGTTTTTTTCTGCAGTTTATTGTAGGATATTCTGTCTGTAAGTCATTTCAGATGAGTAGTATAAAGTTGTAGTAATATCGAGGTACTTTACCACCCAACATTTTTATATATTACAGACCAGACATATTATAGACCAGTAATACAAACATTTACTGTTGCTTTTTAATAATGGAAAATGACTGTCAGCTGTCAAAGGGTGAGGAGTTGGGTCAACCCTGAAAAGGTCACCAGCAACAGACAAGTATTCACACTCGCATGCACATCTACAGGCAATTTAGAGTCACCAATTAACTCAACATGCGTGTCTTTGGACTGCAAACAGTTCAACTCTTAGTGTCACCTACCAGTGGGAAGGCATGAGAGATCTTGCCATCTGGGGGAAGCTTAGCTCCAAAGCCGTATGCTGGGAAGAGTTTGTCACTGTCGTAGTCCTGGATGATTTCCCCCACAGCCTTTAGAGCCATGGCATATGCATTCATTTGGTACGGACTCATGTAGTGCAGTGAGGTGGGCTGGGATGGATTACCTGCAGTGAGAGAAGCAAAACCCCACCCAACACGCATATATAATATAATAGAAGAATTTGAAAATAGAATTTGCAAAAATACATATGGCAACATTGACATGAACAAACCTTTTGGAGAATCATGACAAGCAAAGTGTCTCATAAAGCACATGGAAAATTTGAGTTCAATTCAATTACAGTCTGAAATAACTTTTTTCAGACATTCATTGCTTCTGATTTCAAAATATACAAAAATAGTCACTGTACATGGAGCTTAAATCGGCTGCAATAAAAGAAAGAAAAAATCCACACAAAACAACTAGAGAAAGACAGAGACAACTAAATATAATGACGTGACAACCCTGTTGTCTTTCCCCAACTCAGTCCCACCCATTATAACTGAAAAACACATGTAAGGACATTTCCTGCATGCACAAAGACAAATGCTGTCCTACCATTGGAGGCTGTGAAGTCTATGGCCACAGTGAAATTGAGCTGTGTCCTGGTGGGAGATGGGACACAGTATCATTCATAGCAAAGATGTTACAACTGTGCCAACTGGTCAAATTGGAGCTTAATGTACAGCTTAGACTGAATAAGTCATTCATTCAGTTTAAGCTGAAGAACATAACCACCACGTTCTGCTAGTATTCAACATCTTTACACCCGACTGCTGTTCTGCTGAAGACTTTCTATTTCGTTCTTACAGTTCTTACTGCTTTGTAAAATACCAAATGCTGAAATGCTTAACTTATTACTGACTACAGAAATCTTAAAAAAGAGCTCCAGAAATCCAGCTATGTAAAATCTGCCCTCTATTTTATCTTATTTCTATTTGATGTGAGATTCCAAATTTCTTACAGTCCGCCCCACTGAGCAACATTCATAAGAAAGAATGTGCTCCATGTTTTGATCCAGTTACATCAGACATAAATGGTTGAAGAGTCCAAAATGGAGGAAGCCTGTAAAAGATGTACAGAGAGAGGAATCCGTCTCTTCTGTATTAACTGTATGAACCTTAATGTCCTGTTACGGACCAAGGTACGAGTTTTCTCACTTATAAGCTGGTTTGTTGCATCAGATAGCTTTGGGCCTATTTTCCCTGTTCAGTTTTTATTGATTGAAATAGGACATATGTATAGTGATAAACAAAATGTCAGTACACAGACCAGGAAAAAAAGAAAAGAAGCTCTGCAACATGTGTCGTGTGCCAAAAGACAAGTTAAACATGTTCACCAACTGCAACATTGCAGCCACTATACAACCAAGACTCTAGAACCAAATATTTAGGATGCACAGAAGAATATCTCTATGCCTCTTTCTGATGGACAACGACCCCTAAACAGGAAAACCCCCAGTATATTCTTTATTGACTTCTTATAGAGAGTTAATGGAGAATTGCAGCCTACTTCCCACTCTGCATGGCTACATGAGAACCGAGTGAGCTTTTACCCTCCTCTGATGAAGTCAACAAATGTGTGTTCAGACTCCACTTTGAAGGAAAGCAGGGTGACCTTAAAGAGGGAAAGAGAGTAAGAGATAAAAGAGAAAGCAGGGAGAGAGCAGAGGAGACAGAGCAGTGATAAATAATCACAAGGAGCCTTGTAAACACCATCGTTTACTGCTGTGACATGTCACTGCTGCTATGAGTCGCATCACCGAAACATCTGACAGATGCTGGTGAAACACGCTCTAACTGCTCTTACCGTGCCTGAATTGACATATTTCTTCTTCTTGCCTTTCTTTTTAGGGTTCAAAACCTTGACAAGACAGGAAACAAGAGATTAGTTTTTGGAAGAAATCAAATCTGAGTAGACATGTGAAATCATTTAGAACTTGTTGTCTGAGCTCCTGTGGGTGGCTGTCAAGAAAAGCTCTTAAAAAGTGAGAGAAAATTATGTTTTGCTAATTAAATTTCAATTAAATTGAATTATTTACTGTTCAAGAATGTTTGCTAGGTTTGCATTTACCTCATAGACATTGAATTGGCTTTGGCCTCTGGACAGTTCTCTATAGCTGGTGGTGAACTCTCCAATAAAGTCATGGCTGGAAGATGGATGGACAGAGACTGAGTGTTAGCAGTACCTCAATGCATCAGTTTTACTTTAAAGTGATATAAAAAAAAAAATATGGTGGATGAAAACATTTCATATACTAGACAAGCTGTGGGAGTCAGAGCTTTAAACCCGATGCAGGCAGCTACAGGAAGCCAGTGCAGAGATTTGAAGAGTCGTCATTTTTGGCTGATTTAAAATGAGAAGAGCTGCTGCATTTTGGATCATCTGAAGAGGCTTGAATGTGCCTGCTGGTAACCCCATCAGTAGGGCACTGCAGTAATTGAGATGAGATATGCCCAGCGAATGCACAACGAGTTGGGTAGCACACTGAGAAAGTATAGGGTCTGATCTTTCTGATGTAGAGGGCAAAAATGTTTTCCCCAGAGGTGGAGATGCGGTCAGCAAACCTCAGTTGTTCTTCAGTGATGATCCCCACCTTTCTGGCAGATGTAGTGGGGGAAATCTGTGGAGCCCCATGTTTCTTTGTTCTGGCCACCAAACCAATTCTTTGTCAGATATACAGTATCTACATATACACTGTGTTTGCTCATAAACAGATTGGTGCCTTTTATGTTATTGGATTTTCCTTCTGCACTTCCATCAGATCCTGCCTCAGTCTTCGTAAGCCAATCGTCCCATTGCTGTCAATCAGTTTCTCTCTCTGTTGTTAGTTGTACTTTAGGTGTTGGGTCAAAGCAACCCTCCTCCAGCCCATGTATCCACCACCATTTGTCATCACATCACCATCAGACCACTGCTCCATCAAGATCTTCAGGTATCATCATCACAAGGTTCCTTCGCCAGCTCTTCATACTCTTGTTCAGTCTACATCCACTCCAGCCATTTCTTTACCACGATCAGTGTGTAGACCTGTTACATTTAAAATGGCTCACTAAAGATGCATCACTGCTGTTGTGCATATCATAACAATAATTTTCACTTAAGAACTTTTCTGAATGTATCCGTTCTTTTTTCTCTCCTCATCTGCTCATATATTTATTACAGTCTTGTTGGCCGGAAGCATCAATGATTCTGATATAAATAGTAGTCAATTTGCTGAAACTGCTACTTGTCCAGACAAGTAATGTGTGTCAAGACACAACCAGTGAGTAGAAATTCAAATACATTTAAAGGTATAAGTATCATCTGTGTGCCGTATCATACAGTCTCAGCTATGCTGTCATTAGAAGTGTGCTCTTGTCCAAGCATTTTATTTGGCATGTAACTGTAAAATTCATTTGAGCTTTGACAGAATGAAAATCTCCTCAGAGGATCCCTCAGAGACATTTTGGGTATGAAGCACAGAAGGGGGACGAAGAACAACAATAGATAAGGATTTAGTAACAATGCAATAAGTCAGGAGATGCTTAGTTAAAGAAAAATAAAATTTGAAGAATCTAGCGAAGCTTTAAATAAAATAAATATTAACTTTTAGTTTCCTTGTCTAGCAAGGAACAAGCTAGAAGAATCCTGCATTTGTTCAAATGTCTAAAAATGTTGAGACCAAAAGAGACAGTCTGACTAAACCTTGGGTCAATCAGAACAAGGAGTGACATTTGAAGGATTCCACGAGGAACTGAACATTTTAAAGGTACAAAAGCAAGAACGATAGCGAATGATAGACTTTACCTCCCGTCTCGGTCCCAGTCATACACATCCACCTTGACCGTCCTGAAGAGAGATGAGATGGAAGAAAGGCAGAGAAAAAAGGTGAGGGTGACAAAGACAAATAGCAGAGTCAGGAGGAACATGTTCCTTAGGTTTTACATCTGACTGTCTTTCCAATTTAAAAAATCAAGGTAAAGAATTTATTTAAAAAGAAAGCCACTGTGAAATATAAGTTGTAGACAAGATCACAAATAATAGTTTTATAAAAAAGAATTATATTTTTAGGGGAATACCAACTTTTGGTCCTAAACAAAAATAAAACACAGCTTATTCTGGGATTCCACGTTTTTTTTTTTTAACACTGGGTTTTTGCTCCCGTTTCTTAAAGGTGGAGATAGGGAACCAAAGCCAAAGTCCATTTGAGGGCTGACAATGTTTGTACACAGGACTGACTCGGGGAGTCTGAGAGCTGTTGGACTTCACAGGAAAACCTTGCAACGAAGTCAACAAAGCAGAGTTTTCAGTGGTTTCTTCTGCCAGCACTTTTGTACTGTCAGTAAAATGTAGATAATCTGCTTAGTACTTTTTTTAGTACCCTTACTTGAGTAAAAGATTTAAAGTGGTAGTTACAGCGGGAATTTTTAGACCAACACTTGCACGTTTACATAAATATTGAGTTTGTGTCCTTCTACCACCTCTGAATATATTATATAACATTGCTCTGTGTGGAGCTGTGTAACTGCAGACTAATCAGAGTGACCACGCTTACCATTGATGGTAAGCGTGAAATCATCATGAAATCATTCTGCATAACATCATTGTTGAATATGTAGACCCATCAGCACAACAGTTAGGGTACAATTAAAAAAACACAAAAAAGCAGAATAGGGCTTCTTTAGTATAGAGAATAAAGAACAGCCACAAAATAATCTTTAAACTCTTAAATACTGAGCATGCATCCATCAGGTGGTGGACATCACGGGCACTACATGCTTACACAGCTACACAGCCCTGTGCACAACATGTTGGGAATTTTTGTGTCTTCTGACACTTATCAATAATGATGAGCGTTGAACTATTAACATGCAGCGTGACTTCGCCTCTTAAGCACTTCATAAATGCTGGACTTCACTCTTTGATGTACAGTCTCACCAGTATGAAGATGCTATTAATCCGTGCAACATAAGCGTTAAATGCATTAAACCGTTCTCATATATTCAATAAGAAATTCTACTGAACATTTTTAAGAATGCGTGTAAAAGGGGGGAAATCACAAACCAATACTTATTCTAACTAGGCAAATATTAACAGCTGTGGAAATGAATAAATAATGTAGTCGACCTACATAAATAGTTTTTAGTATTTATCCCTATTTTGAAATATCTGTCAGTTATTTTATGGCAGGTTCCAATAACGAGTTGGATTTAGATTATGATGTTTATATATATATATATATATATATATATATATATATATATATATATATATATATATATATATATATATATATATATATTATAAATTGTATTAGCGGTGCATCACTGTTTAATACATATAGGGGAAACACTGTTGGGTGTTTCCTCTTCCTTCTTGAATATGTCTTATCTGTTTGCTTCACTCCAAAGTTAGTTTAAAAATACGGAGGTTACAATTTATTCTCGATCTTGGTGATATAGTCATTTAATACACATTAAAGAATATTCAAAATATCGCCCAAACCAACTCCACACACACTGAGTGTGTGACCAACATCTAACAGGAAGTGGTATTTGTGCATGTCTCTGTGTCTTAGATTAATGGTCTAACTGGCCAGTATCAGAGCAATGTGGCTGCTGCTGCACTGACTCCATGTTGGTCTCAATAACACCAGCACTGGCCTGAGACTGACCGTACGGCCGACTGCTGGCATTATTCTGATCACTACAGAGTCCAATCTCTGCCGATATTATTCATCATCCACTTAAAATTCAGACCTCTTTGGAGAGACTACACTAGTACACTGCTCAATGTGCAGCTTCACTAATGTCAGTAGACACGAAGCTGTGGTGTGTGTGTCCGAGTAAGGACTGCATTTCACTAAGTAAAGCAGTTCTGCTCTCACTGTCACTGCATTCACATTCACGGGGTTAGATCATTTGCTCATTAAATTTAAGGTGCTAGTCCTAGTGACGTTAGCACTAGTGTATTTACCACTTGCCACAGTGGTCTGCCAGCTGTAATGGCACTTAACGAGCAATTGCCTGTGGTCCTTTCACTGCTCTGACAGGTCCTGTAAAAATGATGCCAGAAATTTTGCCTGGTCTCCTGGATTCATTTGCACGTCTCACTGCCAAATCTACCAACACCAAGTCTGTATGAATGCAAGTTTTGCAAACAGGCCTGTAGGAGACTGGAGCACAAATGGCATAAGGAGAAACTGGAAGCCATAAGTCCACAGCATGACTACTGACTTAAAGCATGCTCTGTTTACTGCAAAGCAACAGCCCCTTTCACACATGCACTGGAATCCTGATAATCTACTGAATTTGTCCGGATACAAACTTCTGAGTCTGGAAGTTACTTGACACAATCCCTGATCATATTCTTCATGTGAATATTATTCGTGTTGATTGTCTGCTCTGCTCTTTGCTGTAAACATCTATTGCATGTCTGTCTGTGTTGGCTTCTTCCTCTGTCGCTCTTGCTAATGGTTTTTCCCTTTTCTTCGCAATTAAAGGAGGTTTGTGAGTTCTTTGATGGTTTTAACTACTAATTATCTACTGTCCCCTCACCTGTCATAGTCTCCATTGCAAAGTGCTCTAACAGGGATGGTAAATGGCTGCCAAACAGGGTTCAGATTGTTCTTGATCACCTCAGTCTTGTGGCAGATGGTGAACCTGGAAACACAAAGTGGAAACTCAACACAGTGTGGGCACTTCGGATATAAGCAAATCCAGGTTGAAGAAGGGTGGATAGGAAAGCAGTCACAAAAATCCCAGCCACTCAGAATTGTCAACCAGGTTCCCGCCTGCTTCTGGGGTTTGTCTAAATTCCACTGTAAACATGTCTACTCAACTGAAGAGCACCAACATTGGATGGTGCTTGTTCACAGAAACAAATTCACAAATAAACCAGTGCATATGCAACTTTAGCACACTGCAGAATCATGCCATCCACAATTGTGGGAACTTTAATAATGTCACGACTATTCGTTATTAGTCATGTACTGTGAACAAATTTGTTGGTACCCTCCCTCAAAAAAGAAGCACTGATTATTGCATTATTTTATTTTTTCCAGTAATCAGTGTCCAATATGTCTTAAATCATTCCGTTTATTTTAATGTAGTCAGTCTGCCTTTTGGTATTATTGTGTCCACCACACCGACCATGAATATATCAGAAAGAAATTTATAGAAAAGCTTGTTAAATATAAATGCTGTAAGACCACCATCAAGCCGTTTGATGTCCCTGTGACTATAGCTGCAAATATGAAGAGGTATAAGGTCCATGTGAATGTAGCCAACTTCCCTGGATGTGGCTGCAAGAGGAAATTGAAACACAGAGTGAACAGAAGGAGAGTGAGAATAATGAGTGAACCAGCTTAGGTGTTAGGTCAAGTTATATAAGTGTCTGATGACCTTAACGACCACTTTTTGAAATTGTCTCCTATGGCTCTGTGTGATAAAATCATTGTACAACAATACAGTGCATCCAGGAAGTGTTCCCCGTATTCTTAACATTTCCCACATTTTGTTATGTTACAGGCTTATTCCGAAATGGATGAAAGTCATTATTTTTCTCAAAATTCTACAATTAATACTCCATAATGTGAAAGGTGTTTGTTTGAAATCTTTGCAATTGTATATAAAATTATAAAAAACAAAACAAAATCACATGTACATAAGCCTTTGCCATGACACTCAAAATTGAGCTCTAGTGCATCCACCGATCATCCTTGAGATATTTCTACAACTTGATTGGACATGATTTGGAAAAGCATACACCTGTCTACATAAGGTCCCACAGTTAACAGTGCATGTCAGAGCACAAACCAAGCCATGAAGTCCAAGGTCCTGAGGTGTGTAGACCTCCGCGACAGGATTTTATCGAGGCACAGATCTGGGTAAGGGTACAGAAAAGTTTCTGCAGCATTTAAGTTCCCAATGAGCCCAGTGGCCTCCATCATCTGTAAATGGAAGAAGTTTGAAACAACCAGGAGAGCGGGCCCACCGGCCAAACTGAGCAACTGAGAGAGAAGGGCCTTAGTCAGGGAGGTGACCAAAAACCCAATGGTCACTCTGAAAGAGCTCCAGTGTTTTTCTTTCCAGAAGAACATCTATGTCTGCAGCACTCCACCAATCAGGCCTGTATGGTAGAGTGGCCAGACGGAAACAACTCCTCAGTAAAAGGCACATGACAGCCTGCCTGAAGGACTCTCAGACCACGAGATACAGATATCTCTGCTCTGGTGAAACAAAGATTGAACTCTTTGGCCTGAATGGCAAGAGTCATGTCTGGACGAAACCCGGCACCGCTCAAAAAAGCACGGTGGTGGCAGGATATGATGTGGAGATGTTTTTCAGCACCAGGAACTGGGAGACTAGTCAGGATCGAGGGAAAGAGGAAAACAGCAATGTACAGAGACATCCTTGATGAAAACCTGTTGTCTGGACCTCAGACTGGGTTGATGGTTCATCTTTCAGCAGGACAACAACCCCACGCACACAGCTAAGATAAGAAAGGAGTGAGTTGTGAGGAAGGATTGAGGAAGGAGTTTTTTATTTTTAATAGTTTTGCAAAGATTTCAAACAAACGCTTTCCACGTTGTGATTATGGGGTATTGTTTGTAGAATTTTGAGGAAAATAATGAATTTGATTCATTTTGAAATAAGGCTGTAACATTAAAAAAATGTGTAAAAGGTTAAGCACTGGGATACTTTGTCATTTTAGTCTGGGTCATTTTCTTGAGTTTTATTATTTAAAACCAAATCTTGAATCAACAATCAAAGTCCAATTTTCCTTTCTTTTATTACTTTTCTTAGTTTTAAGTCAGAGAAAATGTGAGTTCTTTTGTCCACCACCTCATCTGTCCACCTCCTTATTTTAAACATCTTGATTTTACCTTGGAAACATGTTCATGCACAACATTTCTGTGTTTGAGTTACATTTGCTATAGTATATAAAAGTGGGATCTTTTTGCTGTTTGTGGAGGTATTCTGAGGAAGCTCCAACAGTTAATAAGCACAATGTGAAAATCTTCAGTGTGAGAAAGCAGAAATGGCACAGGCTCAGCGAGGGTGATCTGTGTGATCTACAGTAAGTACAGATTAGCAGCTTCTGTCATTGACAAGCAAATCTATTAGCCTTTCTTCAAACTGACAGCCAAGAAGCTTTCAGACAGCTCGTGGGACTAGATCCAACAGAGACATCTGCTGGCAGTTTTGAAGTTGCTGCCATTAAACAGCGGATGAGTTCCGTCAGAGGACCAGCACACTCGCCCTCGGTATCCAGGGAATAAGAGAACGACTGTATCGCGATTTACAGTGAGTCTAACAAAAATGCACACTTACGTCCCATCCTCATTACTCCGGTAGAAGACGAGGAAAGGGTCAGACTTGCCGAAGAAGTCCTTTTTGTCCAGCTTGTTGGCACAGAACTGCATGGTAGCTATGTCCTGGGAGAACAAGGCCGTGAGGTTAAACTTAATTCCGTAAGGAAAATGCCTTCTTAATATTCACACCTTTATGGGTTTGGTTGCTTATGCTTGCATTCAAACGTTCATGCAATAAAATCATGGTAAGAATATTTGTGTGTGTCATGGGAGCTTGCATGTGCTTCTCTCTTTGTTTGCAATGTCTAATTATTTGCCTACTATGGCAAAAAAAAAGTAAAGAATGAGACATCATAAATAATTTACGAACGACTGTCATCAACAGTTTGAGGGGAAAAGTAAAAATTCACTTTCCCACCATTTGATGCAGATGAACAAATAATTCTTAAGCCTGCACGGCCATTTAAATTCAGCCTGCAATTCTGAACGTGTCATGAATTCAGACTGTGCTTAACTTTCAGACCCCTGTCTCGGACAGTTTCTATCACTGTATGTGTGTGAGTGTGTGTCAGCCTGGAGAAAGTGTGTGCTGAATAGGATGTTATACTAACCCGGCAGTTACTGAGCTCCTCGGCTGTGAAGATGATGGTTCCACACTTCTTCCCGGGAATTCCACTAAGAGAGATCAAAAGAAAGAAGGGAGGGAGGGGAGGGGGGTGCGGGGGGGCGAGACGTGGAATTTTGTTTCAGGTGTGCTCCATACAAGCAGGATACAAACGCATCACACTGCAGATTTATCTGATCTTTAATGTTCGGACTGATCAGGGAAAATCTCCTTTATCAGAGACTCATGTGTAACCATGGTTACCAAATCATTTCCATACATTTACATAGATCCATGAAAAGGTTGCTTCCTGATCTTCTTCTTTTCCTTTGGGCTGATCCCTTTCAGGAGTCACCACAGCGAATCATGTGCCTCCATCTAACTCTGTCCTCTGCATCCTCTTCTCTCACACCAACTAACTTCATGTCCTCCCTCACTACATCCATAAATCTCCTCTTTGTTCTTCCTCTAGACCTCCTGCCTGGCAGCTCCAACCTCAGCATCCTTCTACCAATATATTCACAGTCTCTCTTCTGAACATGTCCAAACCACAACTCTCTAGTCTTCCCTGTCATAGTCCCAACATTCAATGTCCCTACTGTCAGTCCTACATTCTTAGCTTTCCTTTTCTGTCTCTGCCTACGAACACACCTTCCTCCTCTCCTTCTTCGACCAACAGTAGTCCAATTTCCACCGGTACCCTGTAGGTCAACAGCACTGTTGATAACCTGGGTCCCACGACCGATCGGGTATGGAAGTCATTTTCGGTGTGAAAGTCATGATTCGCATTTTTAATTTGGGATGTGTTTTACGTCGGATGCCCTTCCTGACACCACCCTCTGCATTTATCCAGACTTGGGACTTGCGGTTGCATTTTCCTGATCAGTAGATGTATTTATTAGTAGTTTAGAAATTGTGATAAAACGACATAAAATACTGTAACAGCTTCCAGCTTTTCACACCACTGTATCAGGAAAATGCCCCAGGGCTCAGTTTTACTAAGCCAAACACATTAGGTGTGAGAGGCCCTTGATGTAATTTTGGTTCATTTTCCAGTTGGAGAGAGCGGTTTGAGCAAGGATGCAGGACTCAGCAGGCACACAGAGCGGCAGATTATGAAAAAGTAAAGCTGAGCCAAAGATATTGTTAATGCCTGCTTATATTGATAATGCAAACACAGCTACTGAGCACAGAATACATTATTATTTTGAAGTCGCTTTTTTTAATCTTGAAGGCACAAACACAATAAAGCTGATATTATTGAACTAGCAGTGAAGGCAAACTATTGGTTCATGTATAAGCCTTAATCTACTTCTATGTCACACAAGAAGTTGTAAAAGGAACGTTGTCAGCCCTCGTCTGCCCTCGTGCACTAGGGGAACGGACACTCACCGATGACCCCACATTGACCAATGGTTCTCTAATTAATGCATCAATGCCAAAACAGCACAATAGCCCTCATCTACCAATCCGATCACGTACTGTCACTTTCCATCCTTCACTTTGATCACAGCAATTTGTGACAGATGTATTGACCCCAGAGCCACTATGCCACTGATAATTATCATACTTTATATGGGGGAAAAAGAAGACTCTCTTCAATCTAATCATAGATGAGCTGCTGCCTCCTAATGTCTTTCAAGGGACACTGGACTTTTCATTCAGTGATAGATTATGGAACAATCTCTGTAATTGTACTGTGATGGGATCTAGATTAGAAAATGAGGCCTGAAATCATTTCTCAGAAGGAGGACCCCCCGGACTGCAGAGGCTCTGTGCTGTTTTCTGCTCTGCCTTCAAGCTGGACTTTGTTGCTGATGTTGGTCTTGTACTTCCTTCTATATTAAAATCACAGATGGATTTTTCAGACTCTCCTTTAATGCAGTTTGCAAAAAACTGCACAAAATGTAAATAAAAAGAGCAACAATTTGCCGAACATTTAAAAAAAAAAATATTTTGGATTGTAAATACTACAGGGACTGAGAAACATTGAAACTGAGAAATGTAATTGTTTTTACTGAAAGCTAATTGCTGCAAGCAAACAATGTACAGAAAAAGCGAAAGACTGGACAGGAGTGTAATGCTAAATATATTCTTGCAAGTAATGAGATTAATTGGCAACAGGTCAATGCCATGATTGCGTACAAAAAACAACTCAGAGTCTGTAAGGAGGGGGTGAGGTTCATCCCCTGTGAGAGACTGCGTAGGTGAACGGGCAGCACTGCATTAAAAACAGACATGATTCTGTAGTGGAAATCATTGCTATGAACTCAGAACATCACGAAAACCACTGTTTGTCTCTGCATCTACAAATGAAGTTCAAACTCCTCCATGCAGAAACAGCACCACCCTCTCCGAGCCTGAGCTCGTTAAAAATGGACTGAGGTGAAGTGGAAAACTGACCTGCAGGCGCCACCTCCCCATCCCTCCCCCTCCCACTTAGATGTGGGTTGTTTTTTTTTGTGGACATCACATCAGCTGTTAGTTGTTTCTGATGTCCTGGGGCACCTGAACTCTGAAGTCTTAACCTGTGATAAACTATATAGTTCTATTTTATTATCGCTTAGGTTTTTGTTGTGTACACATTCAGGCTAACTTATCAAGTATTTTTGTCAAATTTCCTCTTCGTGGTCTACAAAAGGCTTGAGATGTGTGTGTGTGTTTGTTTGTGTGAGAGAGAGGAGATTATACAATGACGTGAAAAAGCTGCCTAATTAAATTATTCTTAGTCAAATCAAACCCAGAAAACAAGTTGAAAAACCTTTCATCCACTTGATAATTCCCTGTGGCTGCGAGTCGCGCTCTGAACTGCAAGATGCCACCGAGATTCGTTCCATCCACTTGAACCTGCACGGCTGCGAGTAGCCTGCTGCTGCGCTGTGATTAAAATGGCTGAGATTCAAGGATGCCACTGTAAAAACATCCCACTGTACACAATCCATTATGCCAGAGTGAACTGCATAAGATAGAGCAGCACACACACACACACACACACACACACACACATCATATATTTTCCTTGAGAGGATGATTCCTGTGCCCTTGAACCATTGTAATCTGCCACCACTTTTGTGAACACAGTCACGTAGCCTCGGCCACACGAGGGCAGGTAAAACTCACTTGAAACTAAAATGAAATCTTACTCTTACCGACGTCCTCTCCGTTTGGCTTTCGTTGTAATCAATCTCTCATGTCCCTAACAGTGATTTATGAGCATGTGCAGGCAACAATCTCTCTGATAATGACTTCTGCATGATTACAAAGACGGAATGGAAACCTGCAGCGTTACACACACTTATACATTCACACACACTTGTCATAGATGGTGCTACTCATCTCCGAGCAGCACTGCTGCTAAAAGCTCAGCAGAGGTAAAGCTGCAGCTACCTTGACTACACAGAACACACTACACAGAAGGATGGAAGAAATCGATACAGTGAAGATGAGAAAAATACCTTAAAGCTGGGAATCAAAGGGAGTCTGTGTGTGTAGCAAGATACATGATTGTGTGTCCTTTAGCACAAGTTTTCCTACACCTTTCTTTTACTTCTCCCACGTCTTCCCCTGTCTGATGTAGGTCCCCAGTCCCACACATTATACAATACCACACACACACACACACACACACCGTTACACAACTCTAAACAAACACAGCAATAAACAACGAAAAAAAAAGAAAAGCTGAGAAAAAGTACCAAAGATTATTTTTTCATCTGATTACTTAAGTTTCTTCCCATAGTCCGAAATACAGCATCTTTTATCTCCTACAGATGCAAATGAACGTTTACACTTATCACTTTAAATGACATCTCTGAAAAGTTTATTTGTTAGTTTGTTTTTACTGAGGCAGAATGATGTTACAACTTACATCTCTGATAAACAAAAACCCCGAGAATTTGGCCACAGTTTCATTTATTTGGGCTCAAAATTTTACGTTTAGCGTCAAAACTACACTCATACTCTCTCAGTTATTAATTTAGTGGTGCTTCAAGTTCTAAATGTCTTTAATTGACACAAACTCAAAACAAAAACGAAGAATCCAAATTTCACTGCTTTGCTCGGTTGCTATGACTGTGACAGTCTCGAGATTCATTATTCAAAATTCATGTATTATTTAAACTCTTATGAAATGACTACACAGATTTGATCTGATTCCATTGTCTTCACATCCTCTGGCATAGATTACTCCAGATTGTTGTCTAGCAAAGCCATCACACATGCAAGCATCTCCAAGAAGAGGAATAGCTGACATTACTGTAACTCCAGAGAACTGCTGATGCATTTTTTAAACATTTTTCCCGAAATAAATTCAAATAAGTTAAAACATTTATATATATATATATATATATATATATATATATATATATATATATATATATATATATATATATATATATATATATATATATATATATATATATATATTGCCCAGCACTATTTCAGCTCCAAATCTGTCATGAACAGTGGTCAGTAGGTGTTTTTTTGATGGCTACCAAAAGTCTACAAAAAGTGAAATTTACTGAAATTTATGGATCTTGAATGTGTAGTTTTGACCCTTTGTGTAATTTGTATCCTGTGTTGGTGTCAGAAACCCCCAAATAAATGAAACAGGGTTCACCAAACCAAAAACTGCTCAAAAGAAGTATTTGAAAAGCATTATTGCCACGACAACAATATGATTTACACATTTGATTACACTGATTACTTTATATCTATAAACTATACAATTGTCTTCTTTAACGTATACTTTAGAGAAGTGTTGTGCAACCATAAAAATAAAAACAGTACTAACAGGGAAGTCACTATGTATTCCTATGAAGAAATAAAGCACCTCTTGTGGTCTGGGTCTGGAGAAACACATATTCACGATGCCTATTACAACTAACAACATTTTTCCTGTTTTATCATGCAGGGTGACACAGGAAAGTGAGGCAGCGTTTCTAATTTTTAGCTGTGGTTTTGGAACTGGGACAGGAAGTAGCATCCGATTCTAAAGAGACACACAAACACACACACACACACACTTGTACTTCTGTGTCACATGCTGGTTTTTTGCTGCCACTTGGAAGTTTTGACAAACTTTACACAGTGGTCTGTTGCATAACCAACCTCAAAACCAAACCATTTCCATGAGTTAACATGAAATTTCTTTGGCATCATCTCATTGTCTGCTGCAGCCAGCGTTACTCCAGTGTGCAGCCTGCCATTGCCCAGGCCTACACTGCTGACCTGCTCACAGTGATCACAGATAAGTAGGAACAAATGTAAACTAGTATTTCTTGACTGTATTCTCCTGTTTGCTACCAAGACACAGTGAAATAAAATTATAATGGATCTGATTGTAGCTCTGCTTGAGAATTATTCTTGTATACAGTTGATCCAACTAGATTTTGTGTCAAATTACAGAATTGCAAGTGCACAAAATATTTTTAGATGACATACATACTGTACCTCTGTCCTGTCACCATCGCCCACATGGCCTTTGTATCCCTATATTTCACATGACTGGTTTATAGAGAATGCATCTGATGCTCGTCTATTGCCAATTTGGCAGACAGTCCTTTCCATTTAAAAAGAAAGAGAAAGGAAAGGAATCTTTTTTTTTCCTTCCTCAGACCTCAAAAACCCTCTCTCATACTAGAAACAGAACTTTTGTTCTGTATGATCTGGACTGAAAAATGTATTTTTCAAAAAAATGGTATTTAATTGATTTTTAAAAGAACCAGAGTAAATTCTGGTTCTTTTGTCCAGAGTGGGGACCAAGGCACCTTTTATACCGGCCTTTTTGATTCAGACCATACTGAAAAGTCCAATGGTCTGGACCAACCAAGGGAGGCCAAACAAAAAAAAAAAAAAAAAGTTCTGTTACTGTAACTCCTGTGAGGATCAAATAAGTATATTTGGAAGAGAACATTTTAAAAGATGGTACTCTCTCATCAAACTGTGTATTGTAAACACCTATTTGACTACAATACTTCACAGTTGTCTGGTGCAAAGAGGGTTTATTACAAACATTTTGGTTGTACTCACATTTCTGCACGCAGTAGGTCGTCTTTCTAATCTTACTGATTTTTCTGATTTCTTTATGCTTTGTTTCCTTTTGGACAGAAATTGTTGCAATGTTCCAGGCTGCAGCTACAAATAAGACCACAACACAGTCTTATCATAGAAAAACAAGAATAACCCGAGTTATTACCAAGAACATTCATTTTTCTTTAAGCGTATTTTCTTGTAAATCATCATACAAAATCATCACTAGCTACAGAAAGATGTTTTTTGAAATGCCTTTGACAAATAAACAATATGTTTAACTTGCATATCAGTATGTGCAAAACTGTAATTCCAATCTGAATCTTTGACTCAAGGTTTCAGCGACTGACATACAAAGCTGAGAAATGGGCACAGCTTGTCAGATCTCCTTTAGCAGTATTCTACATCAGATTGCAGATCATTAACAATAGTCATCTAATATTCAGCAGCTAAGATTAAATAGCACTTCAAGTGCCATCAATAAAATATGTCAGCCAAATGCACAGTAACTGAATGCAGTGAAGCTCTGAGTTTTATTTATTTATTTATTTATCTTTATATGTATTTATCTGGAAATCTGGAAATGTTACGAAGTCTAACTAACTTAAACTTTGTCAGAACTGGTACAGTGTAACTTTTCTTCCTCTGAAGCCTCTTTCTACAGTTTTTATGTTGATATATCTACACTGGCCTACAGTGGGGCGGCTATAGCTCAGTTGGTAAAGGCAGTTGCTTACGGACCAAAGGGTGAGTGGTTCGATCCCCGGCCCTGGCTATATGTCGAAGTGTCAATGGGCAAGACCCTGAACCCCTAACAGCCCATTCCCCCTCCCCAGCGATGCAGTGCTGGTCCAAGCCCGGTAGAAATTGGGGAGGGTTGCGTCAGGAAGGGCATCCGGCGTAAAAACTGTGCCAAATCAACATGCGGACAATGATCCGCTGTGGTGACCCCGAACTCACGGGATAAAGCCGAAAGGAGAGTAGTAGATCTACACTGCAATAATCATTTTACTGATCTTATCATTTCATTTGAACCTGAACTATACTTGGTTCTATTATTAATTAAAGGCAAATCAAATGCATAATTTATTTTAACCAGGTTAGCCCTACTGAGATTAAAAAACGTTTTATTCAAGGAAAAACCAGGCCAAGACAGAAGCATCACAATAAATATTCATGTTACACCATTATACTGCAAGTAATAAGCAGAATGAGGTCAAAGTAACAATGAAAAAACTGAGAAAAAGTGTCTCTGTGTAAATTCAAGAAGATTCATCATCAAGCCAGAGGAACGTGTCTCGACTGATGTCGAGAACGGAAATATGCATTAACCAAAAGTATCGGCAATAGTCGCACCTGGTGGACCAGCTAGAGCAAGTAAAAACACAGGATTTTAACATGATTGTTTTTTGTTTTTTTTTGCAGCCTCACCACAGATGAATATAGGGCTACAAAAAATGTTTAAGTCACTTCATTCTTCCTACTGGCAGTGCAAGTCAAGTCAAGTGGCTTTTATTATCTGCAAACAGAGAAAAAGCCCCTAAGGATGAATAGTTTTGGGGTAAGCTGCCCAGTGGGTAGTGTTTGGTGTGAGAATGTGATGGCAGGTCTGTAAAAAACAGAGCAATTTATTGGTTTAATAAATTCTAATAAACATTGAACATAGTTGTTCAATGTATCGCTCGTGCTGCATCACCTCATTCACCTGGAGAGATAAGAAATAAACTTTATCAGACTTGGTGGGGAAGAGGCTTTAAATTTGTTCTCATCCTTGGTTAAGTAAATTAGCTAATGTAATTAGCTACAGCACATTAACTATCAGATTAGCACTCTGCCACCACCCAAAGACTGATCAGGCCATAATTAAACTCTGAACTTCAACATCCACTTTTCTGAAGTCCATAAGTTAACTTAGAGGACAAACAGTACCACAAACGATCAAGCAGTAAACCAACAGTAAATCATTTTATTTAGGATGTTGCTTTTCAGCACTGATAGCAAATGTGCAGGTAACATAATGGAAGAAATTAAGAAGCTACAGTTGGCTTTGTAGTAATGAAGATGGCAACATCAGTATCATTAGAAGCTGTATACTGTTGCAGGTCTTCACACATCACACATTTTCAATTTTCAATTCAGCTTTATTCTGTAAAGTGCCCTGAGATGACTTTGTTGTGAATTGGCGCTATATAAATAAAGTTGAATTGAAAATTGAAAAATTATAGCACAGCTCTAGTCTTCATATTGAAAAACAACGAAAATTTGAATCAACTATATTGAAGGTGCAGTTGATTTTCTGTGGGTTAGGATGACTTGCTACATGGTTGTTGATCAATTGTTGATCACTTTGGTGCAATGCTAAATAATGTAGCTACATTCTTCTTTAAGTAGTGAAAATGGAGCCCTCTCCCTTCGGTCTGTCATCAGGCTGCAGTGATGGCCTCCAGCAGTTTACTCCACGCAGAGCAATCCTAATCATTTCCAATCAGCACTGAGAGATCGAGAGGTCCTCTGTGAACAGGGTGATGGCTCTAGGAGCAGTGCCACATCAGTGACCCTGGGTTTACTGCCGATTGCCATGGTGATGTGATGGGTAAAAATAATAGCTGAATTCTGAAGAATCCAGATAACAGAGCAGGTTTTACATGGCTGTTTTATAACTCATAATCATGTTTCATGTTTTTTGAATTCATGTTTACAATTCATTCTCATGTTTTGCTTTAGTTTTTTTAAACAGCTTATGCAACAAAATAACTTTAATAACACGAGCTTCATGTATGTACACTGATCCGCCACATGCTGGTTTTAATATAAAATGTACAGTGCATCCAGAAAGTATTCACACCAATTAACCTTTTCCACATTTTGTTATGTTACAAGTGCACAAACAAAAAATAATAAATTTTATCATGCAGCATTCCCTGCGGAAATGCTAGCAGCAGCCACTTATGCTACGTGAGCTACCATATAGTTCTTGTTAATCCATCAAATCCATCCCCTACCTCATTTTAGTAAGAACCACACTCTACGCTTATGCCTTCATGCTAAATGTTCCACACTTACTTGTCTTTGCCCATCACTCTCTCAGCCCGTCCAAGTAGTAACTCTGAGATCTAGTGCTCACATAGAATCGCCTCTCATCTCTAACCCCTATAAAAAATGTCAAACCAGCTATTGATTTTCTGCTTAAACAAGTTGGTATGACTCTGACCTCCGGTCCATGCAGCACATCAATTTTGCCAATCCCACGTGGATTAGAGCCAGAGACCTTGATGAACTTAAGCTCCCTGGTGGTAAAACATATGTGACGACTGTGGTGCAAGAGGTAGAGCAAGTCGTCCATCAACCCCGCAGTTTTTGTACCATCACAGTCTTTTGTGAGATGCCTCAATTGTTGATGTTGTTGGTGTCTGATCCCATGCTGATGCTTGTGACCAAACGTAGTGGATAAGTGGATTAAATGAATGTTAGCAGACTGCCTCTGGACATCAACTAATGAGACAGCCAAGCTGAACTTAATTTTGGGGAGGAGACTCAATATCTTGCTATGGGCAGTGAGGATGGATGGAGCTCAATGTGGCCTTGTGTCCCCGAGAGCATGAAGAGTGTTAGGTTAGTATACCAGTTTAGTTTCCTCCAGCTTATATGTGGTCACACATTTTCATTATGAGGCTGAACTTGTGAAAGCAAACAAATTCTCTAGGGAAATGGGATTAGGGTTGTCATGGTTGAGTCTTTGGTGACATGTGGCTATCAGAAAGGGCCTGCTCAAGACATTTGAACCTCACAGTCCAAGTACACAGTATGTTCAGTTGCAGTAGCCTTGGCTCTAACTAAAAGGTGCTAGAAATTCAGCTGCTGGAAATAGTTGTTCTTCACCTTCTGATGGGGATGACAGGGCAAAGGGCAAACTGACAGTAGGAGCAGCACATTTAATTACACCGCTCTCAATGAATAAGTGCAGATGATGGAGCGAGAACAGGAGGTAAGTGGCCTGGATTTGGAGTTACTCAGGCTCCAACATAAGAGATGTGAGTCAGGTTGATAATTAGTTGGAAGAACAGAAAGAAACTGAGGAAAGAGTTGTCTAGTGTGTGAGGCATCTCACCTTTTCACCATTCAACACCATTTGTGCAATCATGCACAAATACAGACAGAGCAAATGTAGATAAAGATACAAAAGGAGTTGAGAAGGTCACAGAAAAGTGGAACACAGGGGACCAGGGGACATGTCCCCCCATAATATTTGTCATTGCCAGGGGTGGAAAGTCTGTGCACCAAAACACACTGTGTGTGACACACAGTGGTTATCAGAAGCTGTAGAGAAATACTTGTTTCATCTTCTCTACAAAACATGACCAGATGCGCTCACATTTGATAATTATGATAAAGACCTGCTGTTGTTTGAAACTGGGAAAAAGAAGGAAAATACAGTAAATAACTAGAAAACTGTTTGGTCACCCCCCACCGTAGTCTGCGTAAATACTGCATACAACAGACACGTGGTACTGATGGTACTGACTTAGTGTACAGGCGGTTTTTATTCAGCTTGGCAAAAACTGTTTGTCCAGCAGCTGTCCTTCTGCCCTGTTCACAGACAGACAGATTGGCATGGAGACCAGGCTACTGACACCAGCTTTGGATGTCATCAGCCCATTCAGAGGCCAATATCTGTTGTAATCAGCCCCATAACTATGGTAGGTAGGAATCCGCTCCTCGTGCTAGTAGACTCAGTAAGTCATTATCATTTAATATTATGCACCACAATATCCTCTGGTAAAGTTATGGAGCATCTTAAAATACAGAAACAAAATTGACTAAACTAACAACTAACTAAAGTCAGTTGTCATTTCTTCCTTGGAGACACTTGCATGTGTGTTGGCTTGCTAGTCAATAAGGGAGAGTTAAGGGCGGCCACAGCAGGGGTTGAAGAGAAATGAAATCCACGAAAGCTACTCACGTTACCTTAGCGATGTGGAAAGGCTCGACATCCCATCTCCTCTGTCTGTCCCTTGTCTTTGTGTGCTGGCCTCCCATTAACAGAAACTTACAATGGCTTCATAGGGTTCGCTACCTGTTAACAACTGTATGAAGGTGTGCGGCTGCATTGTTGCATTCGGGGACATTACAGAGAGTAGGTCACTTGTGCTTTGGAGGCATTCATAGCCCAGTATGTTGTGATTATGGGTGGGTGTTAGATTTATTGTAACACAGCTGCTTCAGTTGTTATACTTTTAGTGAAAAATTGTGAATTGTCCAAAACACTGAAAAATAAAGATTACATTTTTTGGCTATATCACCAAGCTCCCATTATTGTCTTTTAACAGTTTAGTAGGTAAAGGTCAAAGTAATTGATGTCGGACACAGGATTTACATGAAAATGTGACAGTAACATAACTCAGAACAAGTCAACGTGGATGTGATTTTGATTTATAGCACATTAAATTTCTGGAGTTCACAACATTTTGAATTCTAATATTTAAAAAAGAATATATTTTATATAGAATAATTTTTTTCAGGAATTTCTTTGGTGGTTTAAAAGCAAGTGTGAATAATACCATTTGAGATAATGTGTAGTTCACATTGGACAGCAATAGACGACATCATATATATTAAGCACAAAATACAAAATTGGGTTAACTTCTGTTCAATGAAAAGGCTAAGAATCTAAAATATAAGAAAGACAAAGCTGCATTTCAGTGAACTGGAACAGATTAAAGCCACACCACCACTGAGCCCAACAGACTTTGGCTTCTAAAAGTAAGAATTGCAATGAGGTGTGGCCTCATTCACTACACATTCTGAAGCAGCCAGATCTCCGTCGACAACACGCAACCAAATTTGTGATAAGTAATAAAGTCATTTATAATATGTGTCGTTTTGTTACGCTGACATTAAAAGGCTTAAATTTAGCAGAAGAAGGTGAGGGTGTACCTGTTTTGCACTAGATGACATAGTGCAGATGATTTCTTTCCGTGCAGACAGATCTAATCAGTCAAAACACTGGGATGTTTTCAATAGCTGCGTGAATTTCAAGACTTAACACACTGCGAGACAGAATGGCCTTGCAGGTGAAAATAATTCGCTGAACACTCCTTGTGTCCAGCAGTGGCTGCAGGGCACCAATTTCAAGCAAGAGATTGGCTGTCCGAGACTCCAGCTTGCATGAGAATCCATGTCTTTAGCGGGACAGTGCTATTAGAATTGAAAGCAGAAAGGAAATCCTTCTTTTGTATTTACCCTTGATACCCACATTTCATAGCAACTAGAAGAATCGATTCACAAACATTAACAATCGATCTATGTATTGATGTTGACAGAACAAAAAGGAGCAACTGAACTGCAAGCGCAAGGTTATATACAATATATGTGGTTGTAGTTTGCTTGTGGATCATCACCACCTTCGGGACAGTGAAGAGCAAACATTTGAGCACATTTCAGTGACTTAATGATGACTTTTGCAAGGTGATCTTGGAAGATTTAGTGAATATTCTGTACTCCATGACTATAGGACTAATCGAGCAGAGAGATGAACTCGGACAGAGTCAAACGAGCAGCTCAGCAGTTCAAACTGCAGCGTTTTCTAAACCTTCAGTTAAATCTGGGCGATCGAAGAAAATAACTTGGCTCTATATACCTTTGTACATTCGGGTATATACTTGTATAACTTGTCTTTTTTCCCCCACCACTTACCCTTTACTACACAACACAGACACACAAACTTCTGTTCTTACCAAAAAAGATTCAACCAGTGATCTTTGCCAGTAAATAACTATTTTTCAAAACAATTTTAAATTAAGATTTTTATTTGACATTGTTCATTTCATCATTCACATTTCATTTGACACTGTTGACATTCTAATACTCATTCACACACCTTGTTCTGCTGCTTTTTATTAGAACCTGTAACGCTAACTGCCAAATATGTTTGATTTGCAACTTAGCTTGTAACTCCAAATGTTGTGCCCCTTCCTCCTTTTTTTTTAAAGTGTTAGAACAAGAGTTAGAACTGAATCAAATCTATCTGAACAGCCAGTTTGCCCATTACAGCCCCATTACTTGCAGAAATATGGTGTGTTTGCGCTGTTTGCCATTGGTCTTGGTATAAAGCTGGCAGGAAAGAAAGTGTCTTTTCAGTAGTTACATCTCTGCTTTGTCCAAATTAAAATGTTTCTGTTGGGTTCATCAAGCCAGACATTTTGCAGCCTAGTGTAAAACAGCAGGCATCGAGCTTGTTCCTCTTACGCGGGGACTGAATTGATTCCCCAGATGAGGACCTAAAAGCATTCTAGGTATCAGGAGTGGCTGGTAGAAATTCATTACCGGGCTGTTTGAAGTTTTGTGGTAGGTGGACAAACCCACAAGCCAAAGTGAAGCCATAATAAACTGAGTCAGCCAAGCATTAGAAGGGAATCCCCGAAAATAGAAATGTAATTATAAAAACAACCTGCGCGAAGGGACAAAGTGAAGAGAAAACTCAGTAGAGGAGAGTATTGCATGTGGAAGAAGAAAAATCTTCTCATATATTAAGATGTGAGTAAGAAATAAAGACAAAGCAAATGAGAGAAGAAGGAAGATGTTTGCCCTGTTCTAGTGTCCGTCTGGACCAGGTAATGAAAGATAAAACACATCAGTTAGCCTTTATCAGGAGGATGGGTTAGGATGCATGTTTGTGTTTGCCACATGTTTGTGATGAAAGCTGTTTTAATTGGTGCAGGGGTCATTGTGGGTCTATTTCTCCTGGTACTGAGATGAACCAATGTGTTTTAGAGCAGAGAGCAAAAAGAAGTGAATTAGAGAAGCGCTGTGCTGATTTGGCCCATAGCGAGACAAAGACTGACCATTCAAAGAAAGGAAAACACTGAAAAGTACACAATGTCTCATATGAAAGCAGGTTAGAATTCTTATTCACATTCTCTGCTGAATTTCTGTGAGTCAAATGTAGAGGTGTGCAAGGGCAAGATTATTATTTGACACATAGTATTATCACGATATTCATTAATATCGTGATAAGAGAGGTGAGAGGCACTACCCTGTCTCTGACGGGGCCAGATTGGCACTGACCAGGACCAACCATGTCCAACCAGTCCAACCAAATCACATTCATAATTGGCTGTACAGTCGTAGCCTCCAAGTGTGCATCTGCCTTGAGTAAAGTCTCACAGAGCTACTAGCATCGCTACAGCCACACAGACTAGCGTTGTGATTTTCATCTTTGACTTTGGTTTCCTTTTGTTCCTTGGTCTCTTCTTCCCCCCCAGTCTGGTTTTCAAACACACACAGCCCTCAGTCGGCTCTCACTCACAAACTCAATTGCCTATTTTCTGCCACACACACACACTCTCTCTCTCTCTCTCTCCTATTAAGGCCTGCCACACACACACACACACACACACACACACACACCTCCTACGACCTGCAGCTCCTTTATTTGGTTTCCCCTCAGTTCACCTAACCCTGCCTACCCTCACCAGGAGTTCATTTTCATTCTACAGTCCCTTCACTATTTAACCTACTCTGACTCTTCTACCCTTCATGTTGCGCATGATTGAAAAGAATTACCTGCGTTCACATTACCTGTAGAAGTGATAGCACTTTACCTGTTTACCTGCTTGAGATCTGCATGATGTGAAAACTTTAACCTACTTTCCTATTATTGTTGGAGTCGTTCAGGGTTTATGCCTGAGGAGCTTTCTGTCCTGAGTCCTACCATCTGTTAAGAAAAAGATGATGTAGCTATTTACCCTTTTCTATTCTTGTGTTGTTAGTTATGAAAGTTGCATATCTTCTATTGCCTTTTGTTTGCGTGATTGTTTGATTGCTCCTATTCTGAAAGAGGACGAAGTTGCTTTGGCTTCTTTGGATATGGTTTTCGTCAGCACTGTTTTTTTGGGGGTTTTTTTTGTTAATAAACCTTGTTGAACTCCTATCTGCCTGCCTGACTGCAACTCTGTCGAGACCTTTGCCCTGGCATTTGAGTACTAATCAGCCCTTATCCATGACATACAGTAGGGCTGTCACTTTTAATTAGAATGTTTAAAAATGTGTTCCAACGTGGGAAAAATACAAATGTTCAAACTGTGATACTCTTATCAAATGCATGTACTGTATGTCTAAGCACAGGGCCCTTTAATGTCATTTGCCATGTCAGATTCTTAAAATTCACTATCCGTCTAATCCGCCGCAGCATGGCGTTACGTCGGTTGCTTCCAAATGAATGATTTTGCTTGGTATATCTCAACACCCACTCGAGGCTTGGCCACTTTAAGTAGGTTGACTAATATTTTTTTAGCCCGCTGTGGCCATCATAGCTCAAAGTAGCTGGAAGAGAAACTTGTTGTATAGGGTTGTATTTGATTTGCTGGTAGTAGTGTGGGTCTCAATATGATGTTTTCCAAAAATGACACTGATAGAAGTTGATGTTGGCATTAATATATCCCCGCAGTTTATAGTAAAACCAAAAACTAGGACATCCCTAGTTAAAACTAGCTTTTGAGGTTGGACCTTAGCAGACAGAGGCACACAGCATAATCTGTGGCTGCACAGTCTCCATGCTTTCATCTTACATGCACAGTGTCATCTCAGATCTAAAGTGAGCTGTCTGGACGACCCACTGAGCAGCTATTTGGTTGCTTTTAATAATAAATGGCTGGTAGGGCTGAGGTTGGGCTTCTGGGAGGGGCAGGGAAATACAGAGGAGCCCATTTATTAGTAAGTGGTGCAATCCTTGCAATGGATATTGCTCTCATTACACAGGGTAATACTCTAGCTCATGGCAACATGTTGCAAGTGTCAAGAGTGAGGTTGGAAAAAAAAAAAGAAAAACACTGATAAGCTGTAATTTATGTTCACAAGTGAATAGCCGGTCTTTTAAGAGAATCTGAAGTTCTCGCTCGGATTACAGTTTTGGCACATTTGCAAATGCTATTTCAGGAGAGTCAATTAAAAAATATTTGAACACGATGGCTTCTTAACAGCTGTGTTCTCATTCCGATTTAGGCTGATTCATTTATTAGTAAAGGGCCCATATAGGGTTCATGCAAACTGAAAGGCTAGAGAGGTGCTGGCTTGTAACTGCCGGCTGGATGTGAGGAGACAGAAATAAATCTTCAGAGACACTCTGACCTCCTTTTGCTGGTCCTGTGAAATACAGAGGGTGGTGATAGAGGGAGATACAGAAGAGGGTTTTCCCAAATAATTAAGCTCTCCAGCTCAGCCCCACACTGAGCTATTTCAATGTTGCTGTTCCCCCCCAGTCTACATTATATGGTTATCATGCTGGCTATTATGTACTATCTACCACTTTATATCCTGCATCTACAACCAAAATGTTTATAGAACACAAGACAAATGCAAAATTGGACAATGGTCACCCTGAAGCACTGCAATGGTAATTACATGTTCAACCAGATTGAACATCTCTGGAGAGATCTGAAAATGGCGTCAAAGAAGAATGAGAGAAACTGGCCACAAATAGGAGTCCCAAGCTTGTAGCATCAAAAAGACTTGAGGCTGTAATGTATATGTGTATTTGTAAATGTATATTTATCTGTTTTAGGGTTGTGTACAGCCTAAACATCAGGCACGGTGAGAATTCGGTAATCTGAAGTAGTCATTTAATACTGAGTTTAAAAGCAAGACAATTGACCTTTTCTATGGTGGCTCATATTTTGTAATTGTGTTATCACTTGAGTGCTAAGCATTAACTTTTTTTGTCTTCTTTTTGTCCTTTAGACTTATCCTGTAAGTTCAGGGTCACCACAGCGGATCATTGTCCGCAGGTTGATTTGGCACAGTTTTTACGCCGAAAGTCCTTTCTGACGCAACCCTCTCCAGTTTCTACCGGGCACTGCACAGCTGGGGATGGGAATGGGCTGTTAGGGGTTCGGTGTCTTGCCCAGAGACACTTTGACATATAGCCAGGACCAGTGATTGAACCGCTGACCCTGTGGTCCGTGGCCACATGCCTTTAACAACTGAGCTACAGCCGCCCCCAACTTAGCTGCTATAATAAGCCTTTTTCCAAAAAGTGGGATTGTAAATAAAGAGAATGCAATGACAAACGTATTTTTAACATATATGAAACTCAGAAAACAGTCTTTTGAAAAGCTGCACATTTTGAAGTTGATGTCGCCTACATGTCTCAATAGTTTATAATTTTCACTTCATATTGGTCCAAAGGTTTTAACGGGTGATGTGTTGAAACTGCAGACAAGTTAGTTTATCACCTGGACTCCTTTACTACAGAGTCATGCTAATGTTATATGTATGTGCAGAAAGTGGTTTGGCATTTTGAATAACTGAATAAACAAGACCTTCCCTGAAAAATATGTTGTCTGGATGGCAGCATATATTGTTCCAAAACCTGTATGTCAGTCAACATTAATGGAGCCTTTAAAGATATGTAAATGACCTATGTTATTGCAGACTTTTGGAAACTTTGACGTGAAAACACGTATTGTTCCCAATGAGCAGCGGGTGCTGTGACCCCTCCCGTGTCCTAAAGCCTAAACTCGAAGGCAGCCCAGTCCTCAAACAGCAGCCCCTCCCAGCTGCAGTTAGAGCAGGAGATGTTCACCCATCCACCGTGTCCAGACTGCAAATGAAATGAATGGCGGATGCACAAAGCCGCCGCTGGTACCCAAACCAGTAATGCATACAGACACACTAAATGCTCAAACACATGCAAAAATATTTTTTTCATGAGTTGTGGATGCCAACAATTTAAAGAGGTTCCGGAAAGAAGCTTATCAGTTTGTTTGGGTTGAAATAAGCTATGAGAATAAATGTTACAAAACACGAGAAGGTCTCAGCCATTTTCATTTAGTAAAAATAGCTCTCAGGGGATAAAAGGTTGGAGACCCCCAATTTAGACCCCCTAAAGTTTATCCTGAACCAGGGTAGTGAAATAATGAAAACACAAGACTTTTAAGGGAACACGTAATTTGACATGATGTCAAGGAAGTAGATTTTGAACTTTTTACTAACCCTCATTTACTGACATACTATTCACGAACTGTGTCATGTTTTTGAGCATTTAGAGGAAAACAGGAGCCATTTTGGGTTAATTGTAAGTAATGCACCATTTTCAGCTATTTCCACAAATGGTTCACTGGATGCATAAGAGACTTCTGCATGCATTAAAGTTAGAGAACTTGTTGGTATGCACCAACGAAACCCTGCACCATCAAAATAAATGTGCAAAGATTTTAAACAAACTTTATTCACGTTGTCATTAGGGGGTATTACATGTAGAACTTTGAGGAAAATAATGAATTTAAGAGAAAAGAATTTAAGAAAAACCATGTTCCTGTGATCTGAAAAATACTACTCACATTCAAGGATTTTTCAGATGGAACAGTAGGTTTTGTTCTGATAGGTAAAAGCCGGAGGGAGAAATCGTACTTCACTTGGCAAAGTAGTCACTTGACACTTCAGAAAGATTTTTTTTATTCCCTTTTCCAAAACTTTATTTTATCCTTCTGTAAACTGCCTTCATTGATTAAAGTGAACTTTGCTCTTGCTATGTTGTTCTTCTCTGATTACCCATCTCTCTGTCAGGAAAAAACACACAATTACATGCCACAACACATAGGGGTCAGGTCCACGAGTGCTTCATAGTTCAGCCCCACACACTCAACAGCACCTACTTATCCACACAAGCTGGAGGAGTAGTCGTAACAGCACAGTTGGAGACTGGCATACATACTATATGGCCTTGGGCCAGAATATAGTATGACTGACTGACAGAGAAAAAAAAAAAAAAACTGAATGCAATAACTTATAATAGACAAGAAGCAAAAAGACTGAGAAAGCATGGTGAGAACATAATAAATTATAAGACTATTTATCATATAACAAGGTGCAGTCCTAAAGGATAAAGGACCAAAAAAGTGTAATAACTGATCAGACTTCCACATATTGTGAGTATCCAAATCCATATCCTGTATAATCTTATTTCTCTTGTTTTTCCACCTGGACACTTCTTTGATGTTGTGGCAATGACCCTGTCGAAGACCTGAACCCATTGGAGCAAACAAACACACACAGCAACACTTGAAAGTTTTTGAAACCTTTAAAACTGAGTCCCAACAAACAGGTCAGACCCGCTTTTGCAGCAAACGCTTAATCTAATGCTTCTAGTTACTGTTTATGAGCCCTGCACATCAGCATGGAAGGACTATTAATCAGCTGGCTTTGTTGGATGACCCCTCCAGTAGGGGGTCATTGGAGCTGAATGACCTCCATTTGTATGGTACATATCCTGTTTGACAGTCACCTGGTGAGGTCCAAACTCTTTTCCAGCCTGGTGAGCATCAAGTGAGCATGTGTGTGTGTGTGTGTGTGGGTGTGATGTGTTTCTTTTTCCCGGACAGATATTTTTATATTCTTATAGAATATATTCACGGTGATTCAGTTACCAAAGTTGCAGTAGGACGCCGATGCTTCAGTAACTCTCAGTGTAACAAAACCAAAATTGTCTCCATTAACACATTTTGTAGCACATATGGTTAATGAACATTGTGATAGACCTATACAAAATACCAGCTCCCTTCAGCTCTACTTGACTTTATCTGTGAGCTGCTCACCACTCCCAAGGGCGCTCAAAAAGGAAGAGGAAGAAAACCAGAGATCCCCAGATTGAGAACTTCAGCAGTAAAATAATGGGAAGTGCTGGCAATCCACTGTTCCCTGGGGTGATTATGGGCTTGATATGCAGGGTAAAGTGCACTATAAATAACCAGAGCCTGTAAAAAGCCTGCCAACAAAAAAACCCCCCAGGAACCCTTCAAGATACCTCCCGTCACCGATGCCAGCCGTAAAGGGCCCCATCGGTAGAAATGGATCCGTCTATTTTGCCAACGTTTTCTCGCGGCACGAGGGTGACAGGGAGATGGTGGGTGGCAGGCTATTGCATCTCAAGCTAATTATCGATTTGGACGAAGCCACTGTGGAAATTATCTTTGTGTGTGGCGAGTTTTTATGCAGAGCGGGGCGTTCAAAGTGCCAAAAAGTCTACTTACAGAGAAAGACAAGAGAGAAAAACCTGAACTGAAGCATTGAAAAGGTGTGAAAATACTCACAGAAACGTGTTTAACACACAGCAGTACACTACACTACAAAAGCTCATTACAGACTCTTGCAGCTCTTTTTGTTTTGTTCTCAAAAAATGTATATTCACTGTGTTATTTTTTTGTTTGTTTTTTTTAAGGTTTCTTCTGGGTTTTACATGAACATTACCGTTCCACCCTCATCAAAACTGTAGATAAGCCTTTTAAACAGAGGAGGATAATGTGAAGTCAAGGTTTCTTCTTAACTGATGAGCTCCTCTGATTAATACTTTAACAATGATTAAATGTATAAATTGCCTGCTTTGTTAAAGCTGTCAGTATCTTATGTCAAATCAATAGATGATTTATCATCTAAATCTCATCAGCACTGTTGTGGTTTTATAGCCCACAGTTTTAATATTGTGGTTTATTCTACATATTACCACTCCAAATGCTTCCTTGGCAACATCTAAATTAAACAAAATATAGATGATTTGAAAAAAAAGTCTATCTTCCCTTATTCACTCAGAAATAAAATACACTTCCATTTTACAAGGGCAACAGTAAAATTAGTGTGGATACAGGATGGGAGCTGCGGAGTTAGTGTCAAGTTGACTGAAGTATAAAGCAGCAACAGCATTTAAACCAACGATATGACAAATGACTTTAGAATTATTTAAGGGTTTATATCTAACTACAACCACACTTATAAAAAAGTCGTGACGATGTGTAAAACGTAAATAAAACTCAATGCAATGATTGTAAAATCTCATCAGCCTGTTTTATTTACAATAGAACATAAAGAACATATCAGATGTTGAAACGGAGACATTTTAGCATTTCATGGAAAATAGCTCATTTTGGATTGGATGGCAGCCAGACATCTTAAAAACAACTCAACTCAACTCATCTTTATTTATAGAGGACTTTAACACAACCACAGCTCACCAAAGTCATAGTCAGTCACTTTAAAATAATACTAATAGGTGGGCGGCGGCTGTAGCTCTGTTGGTAGGGTAGCCGTCCACGGATCGACCTCCGTGGTTCAATACCTGCTATATGTTGAAGTGTGTCTGGGCAAGACACTGAACCCCCAACAGCCCCATTCCCATCCCCATCTGAGCAGTGACTATTCTGACATCAGTGACGAGATGCCAGAGTAGTAGTGTGCATGGATCGTGTTCACATATGGCTTCTTCTTTGCATGATACAGCTTTAACTTACATTTGTGGATTTCATCCATCCTCAGTGATTTCTGGAAGTGTTCCTGAGCCCATGCAGTGATGTCCAGTAGAGAATTCAAAGTCAAATTCAAAATGAGCACATTTTTTGCAGGAAATTGTAAAATATCTCAGTATCAACATCTGATATGTTGTTTATGTTCTATTGTGAATAATTATTGATGAGATTTGCAAATCATTGCATTCTGCATTGATGTTTCAAACGTCGTCCCAACTATAAGACCAGCAACGGCACGACGATTTAGACAAACTACAATGTTTCTTTGCTGGCTTTGAGGTGGCATCAACAGGGACCAATCCTGACATCTTCATCAGTCTGCAATAAATACATCCTCACAGTGCAGGAGCACAATGGGTGCTGAAAGCAGTGAACCCAGGGACACCATCTATTTGACCTCCTGCCCTTTGACATTGCGAGTCATCATCAAATCCCGAACAAACAGATTTAAAATAGTTTCTACACCAGAGCCATCCAAGAACTGAATGCTAACACAAATTCACTACCACAGTATTTAAGAACACACTTCACTACACACTTTTAGCCAAATACTTAGTCATACTTACACAAAATGTCATTAGACACAATAGCTATCCATCAAACAATTGTGTAATATCATTAATTTTTTTCAATTTGCTTTCTCTATTTATAGATTGTGGATCATCATGTTTATTTAGTTCAGTGTGAATGTGGTGTAGGAAGGTAGAGCGGTTGTCCACTAATTTTGCTGTTGTTGGTTCAATCCCCGGCTCATCCGGTCAAAGTGTCCTTGAGAAAGACACTGAACCCCAACTTAGTTGCTCCCGGTGAGTGTTGGCCAGCTGCAAAGCAGCTCCTCCATCGGTGTGTGAGTGTGAGTGTGAATGGGTGAATATGAAGATGTGTAAAGCAATTTGAGCGCCAATAAGTAAAAATGAACTTCATAAGTGCAGACCATTTACTTATTTTAGTCAGTTTTCTATATTTATACTTTCAGAGTAGTATAATTCTGTGAAAAATCATCATATGTAATTTACATCTGTATTTCACTTTAAAATACAATACAATACAATAGTGTAATGCAGTACATCAAAATACTTCATCTCTTACATTTATATTTACTGTGCAATATCATGTGCAATTTTGTTGTGCAATACCCTATTTTAAATCTTTTTTACTTTACAGTATATTTTTTATGAATATTCAATCTACCTTTTTTTTTCTTTCCAGCATTATAAGTTGACACCCGATATAAATTGTACTTTGTGCATTGATTATCTATCTATACACATTTGTGTCATTGAAGCTGTTTTACCTCCTGTGATGTCAACATTAATAACTTCCACTGTTGCCATGGTTTCTGTTCACATTGATGTGACCTTTTTTTTGCCAGGGATATGCTTTTTTATGAATTTGAATTGTATAAAAGGAACACAGCAGTGCTCGAAGATTCAGTGCACATATTCAAATAACATTTACCTAGCAACTTCTCACAACTTAGGTAGAGTCAGATGAGGAAAGTAGAACAGCATATTTTATGTTTTTAATCCACCTGACCACATTTGTTGGTCTAAAAAGCCTTTATTGTAAACAAATTAAAGAAGCATTCAAGAAATCAGACTGACATTCATTCAAACCACTTGCTGATTCAAAAACCACTGATTTATGCTTCAGGTGCTCGTCTCCTTCTGGACTTGAGGATTGCTGGCACTGATTTCTAAGTTTATAACATAACATTTATCAAATGCCTGCCTCTGCCCACCAGTAAGATCTTAAAGTGGCTAATCAGTGTACTAGAAAATGAAGGTGTATTAAACCTGATCTTGAGTTGTTCATCTCAAGTATTTGCTCATTTTAATGTTGTGCTAGCAACGTGTAATAATGTGCTACAGCGCCAAAAGAAGACTGAAAAAAATCATGTAAAGATGACCAGGATACGGTCAAATTTCAGCTTGACCAGTTGTTGTTCGACGTGCAGTGGATTCATCACTCAAATGACCAATGATTCAGCTCCAGACTGACTATTGAAAATTAATAAATTGTGGTCTGCTGTTACAAATACTTGTTATAAACAGCAGTGGACTGGTTTTATAAGGTTATACATACAGTATTATGCCTAAAACATCTGTAACCTTCACAACTTCTGGCCAAGAGGTAACGTTGTTTAAATCATGTGGGGTGAATTAACGCATCTTACATGGTTAACAAACGTTGAAAAGTATCAGCCCAAAGTAATATTTTGAAAAAAATATGATCTTAAAGAAGCTAAGTCTTTCAGAAGTATAGGATTGGGCGAGGTCCATCACCGTGAAAGACTGCGTAGCTCAAAAACTTATTGTAAAAAATTGCCACAAAAGAAGGTGGCAATTTCGTAATCTACAGTATATAAAATCATTTTATTGAAAGTAGGGACGTCCCAATACCAATTTTTACAGACTGACATTTGAGTACTAAATTGTTGTGTATCTGTTGGTATTAGATAATAAAATCTTCATCGATCCAGACACTGTTAAGATGTTGAGAGACACTAGCAGACACTGCTGGTCCAAGTAGTAGTGGTCTCTGAAGTAGTAATGGTTTACTCTCTGAAACACAAAGATCTCAAAGATCTCAAAGTTTAATTTACTGACAAACATTGTTTTTGATAAAAACAGAAATTACATTTCTGCTATGGAGTGAAAGGGAGAAGAAGAGAAAAAGTCTAGCGCTCTGCTGTGTTAATTTTAACAATGCATTTAACATGTATTTACAATATTCTCCATTACTTTGCAAAAGTTATTATCAAGCCATTAAATGTGGTCAAACGTTTGCTCTGAAGGTGGGTCTGGATTACAAGGAAATTACAGCATGTGTAGACTGTATATTGTCCATGTTGCACTATTTCCTCACAGTCGACTTCTCAAACACGTACCCATCAGCGTCGCCACTGGACGCCTCAGGAGCACCATTATGTGATGCCCCAGGAACCAAAGAGTTCCTGCCTGTCAGACCTCTGGCCACAACACGAAACGTCCGGGCAAGGTAAAGCTTAAAGATAAAATACAAACATGCGCTTCACATATTTGAATGATCATCAGTGTCTTGTACTGGAGTTGAGCTGTGGTTCTCTGTCCAACCACCACAGCAAATGGCTAAGAGAACTTTGGCATTATATGCTAATAATTGCATTGGACAAATATTGACACCCCAAAGATTCTATTTGCAGTTGCCTAAAATCCCAGTGTGTCTGAGACCGACACAAAGGGCTACTTTTAGAGTCACTCTGTACTACCAGAGGACTAAACAAAGACACTGTTTGATACCTTGGATTTGAGGGCTAGTTATCCAGATGACTTGTATATTTTAGCAACACAATGTCAAAGCACATTCTGCACAACAGATTGGCTCAGAAGTGACACAGTCTAGCTGCTAAACTGATCTGCGTGCAGTCCAGACCTGTTACCCCCCAAAATATTTGAAATATCCTAACTGATAAGCAGCTGAAATCCTATATCAAGCAAGAAAGGAATCTCCTCAGTTCACAAACGCTTACTTGTGGAAGGAGAAATGCTGAAATACCTTGGTAAATAAGACCCTGTCGTTAAATTTTTAATTTTTCTGGCAGTAAATGCAAATGAGAAAACGAAAAAGCAAAAATAAATAAAGTGTGATTTTCAACATCTGATATGTTTTTGTACTGTACAGTCTATAGTATGTTTATTCTCTTATTATTGTAAACAGTGTTGCAGCTTCAAGAAACAGGATTAAAAAATATTATAATTTTTTCAACCATGCATAATTAATACTTGTGAAACTCTCCCACAGCATAAAAAAAAGCTAGTTTCAGTCAAACCACTAATGCACGTTTGCATTATATAGAATGGAATCAAACCATGAAGAGAGAACATTATTGTTGCATGTGCTGAGTGAGAAATTTTCGCTCAGATGAGTGGCTGCTATGCTGGAGTCACATACCCAGTTCTCATACAAAATCAGTCCATGAGTTTCTGGTTCTCCAGAAATATTGTTTGAGGTTGTTTGAGTTGGTGCTCAACAGTAATTGGGGTCCATCACATCTCCTCCTACAGCAACCCGCTTGTATTAATCTTTTATTCAAAGGCTGTCCTCCTCTCACCTCCACAGTTTTATTCACTTTTCTCCCCTGCTTCCTGTGTTTCAATATTTATGCCCAAAGACATCATTCAAAATTAAAATGCATTCTAAACGGTGCACACCAGACTTGTGTTGGTGGCTGAGGGATGTACTATGTTTTGCTGTATTGCATTGAGAGCTGTTTATGCATTTACAGAAAACACTAAAAGTCCATTGTAACTTTAAATGCTCAGCAGCTGTTTACCTAAGCTGATAAATCTGAAGTCCTCTTACATTTACAGAAAGGGTATAATTGGCAGGGTCACAACAAAAAGTCAGTGATAAAATGTAGAAAAAGCTCATTGTGATGAACATTGTTGGGGAATCCACAACCAGTTTTCATCCGAATCCTAATTTTATCTCGGCTAACTGACAGTGTGACAATGTAATTGCAGGAATTTAAGAGGCAGTGAGCAGCCAGGATGCTGCCCTGCACATGTGTGTGGTGGAAGGGGAAGAGAACAAGGCCAAGTGAGCTTAAAAGAAAATACCTGTTGGCAATGAACATCCTGGACATTTTAAGTCAGTCTATTGTACTGTCTGTCACAGTGAGTCATCCTAATAACTTTCTGAACGCTTTCAGTGCAGTGGTGCATTATGCAATTTATAACCACATTCTACATGAAAGGGCTAAGTATGGCCCAAAAGGACAGATTCATTCAGTCGGTCACTGTCTGTCAATGCTGAACAATGAGGATGGAACAGAAAAAAAAAAAAAGAAAGTCATTCAAAAAGTGTTAGGAACAAAAAGCTTCCATTTAAGTTTGGTGGTGGTTTGTTCGCTCAGCTTCAGTACAACACAGTACATAACATTAAAATTGAAATTGAAAATTGATGTTTGGTTAGATTTAATCCATTTGGGAATCAGACACTGGATGACAATTAATTATAGATGTAGCAAATAAATAGCCATGTCATAGTAGCACGGTGACCTGTCGTTTAGTGGGGAATCATCAAGATAAATATAGAGGCAGAGGAATTTAAACCTAGAAAAAGCTCTATTGGAAACATTTTTTATCAATGACTTTATAACGGTCACTACATAGCAAATGTAAAAGTGCCTTTAAAGCAAGATGCAAGTCTATGATAATTTTCTTGTATATTTTTCTTGATAATTTTATTGTAATGCGAGTGAACTGCTTATCCAAGCTTCTGAAATGGTTCCTACTGACAAAAACGTTACTTTAGGCAAAGTTTACCTTGACGTTTCGCTGTAATTTGCTAAGAAGCTGGCAAAGAAATGGACTTTTTTAGTGACTTGTGGTTTAGTGGAAAGCAGGAAAGCAGTGTCTTTGTGAAAAAATACATAAAAAAAATAAAAAAAATACAACCCTGGCTTTAAAGAACACTGATCCAGACAAGTCCTCACCTTCTGGATCACATCCACATTATATTTATAATGCTTTTTAATAACACTGACTTACATTTATGTCCATAAGTCAAATAACAAATCTGATTACAATGTCTTGGTTTAGATGGTGATGGTAATATACCTGATGCTGTTTGTTCATTTTGTTCATTTTTTCGAATTTCTGATCACATTGTTCTTTAACCCACATATCTCACTAAACTGATCAGGGATCAAAGAAATGTTATGACAGTATGTAAAAAAGTATCTTCCTCTGCACCAATAGTTGTTGAAGTAAGTTCAGTTCATCACCATAAGTCATCAACACAATCTTTTAATTGTATCCTTGTATGTCTCAATCTGTGTGTGCGTACTCAGATTTGTGTGTCTGTACTCTGAAAACTGTACATGTAAATAGTATTTGTGTGTATGTAAAATAATGTGCACATCTATTCACTCAAAAAAATAACTGTAAATGTCTAATAATCTGAGAAAGCACTACACGATGTTCTGTCTTTTTACGGGTGGAATTTTGCTACTGTTCTGCCGTCTGCAAGGTTTGTGTGCGCGTAAAGTGATTTGTCTGTATTGGTAGTTTTTCCTTGCCCTCAGCTCAGGCTCCCAGGCTCAGCCTTACAGGCCGTGTACGGTTTATCTCACAGGGTCCCTTACAGTCCGAGCTCAGGGTTAGTGAAGAACCCTGAAGCGTTAGCCGACCTGGATGACTGAGAATCCCCACAGATCGGGGTTTTAACTCATACAGTGTCACGTCCAGTGACTAGATCTGTGTTTAGTCAACCTGCTTATTGCAGTTTTTATGGCGGTTAACTCATAACTGTGTCTTTGAAAACATGTCACTCAGCACAATTAACCTTACATCCAAAGTGCTGTGATCATAAAACATCATATTTCAACATCAAGTAGTTTAACACTGACATTTGTCTTCCATGAAAATGATGGTTACATATTGTAACCTGAGATTCTATGACTATGTTGCTTGCCGTCTGGCTGTAGCATAATGAACCAATCCCTGCGCGCACGCACCAACTGAAGCAGGATAGTCCACGCCCACCGGTGAGTGGGCCAAAAGTTGCTACCTTATCGCTCTCACGGTGCGCTCAATTACGTCCGCAATCGCACCATAAGAGAGCGGCGACTGTGGCACTTCTTCCCTCTAACTGACCTTTTTCCTTCAACTGCTGGGGCCCAAAAAGCCAGAGGGCTGCGCAACATAGTCATAGAATCTGGGGTTACAATGTAGTAGTTCACGCCCCAATGGTGCCATACAGCAGCTAGGAGCAGAAAACAGAATCCTGCTTCACAGCTGGACTGACCCGAACCGTGAAAGGCACAAGGGCAGGGGGGGGGGGGGGGGGGTCACAGCTGTGAATTCACCGGCAGGCAGTGGGAGAGCAGATGAAAATAGGGGGGGTGCCCAGCACTCGATGAGCCCACAAAGGGCCTGGGGAGAGACAAGACAAACTAGAGTAACTCACCAGAGTAATGAACAAGGACGTGTATTTGTATCTGTGCCTATCAGACCTTATAAACTGGTGATAACCAACCAGGAGAAAACTGGCAACAGGTAAGAAGACAGTACAGCCTATAACTTGTCCAGTCACACATTTTTATTGTTTTGCCTGTGTGGTTTATCGTATTTAATATGAAAGGAGATTAAAGCACTGGCTTTAGGCCCCTGTTTAATTTCACATCCATGCTGGTTCATACACACAGCTGATGCTGCCAGGGAGTTTGTTATGGCCCATCAGTGAGATGACCTTCACTTCCAGGGTCACCTGACCGTCTGTCCAGCTGTACAGGTGTGTGCAGGCCGATGGCTAATGTTGTCAAGTTACTTCTGAGCCATATGGCTCAGAAAGTCCATGAATGAAGGACGTTGGCCCCAAAGTTTAAATATCAAGCCCAAATTGTATCATAACTGGTGAAATGATCTTTGCTCTACTAAAGCTAGAAGTATTATCACTACTAAAATCTATATTTACAGTCCACTGTTCATATGTGAATCCAAACCTTCAAGATTAACCTCAGAGCTGTGGGTGTGGACCACTTTTACCTATTAGTCTGTCCTTATTAAAGCTGGTACTCATGAAAAGTTATTATTTCTGGTTTAGTAGAGCCTTCATTAGAATGTGACTGCTGGAGCAGAGGATGTTGGAGTTTTTCAGGGAACGTTGCCTTTGTGTTTCACAGGTCTGTTCGCTTGCACTTTGATTGAGTCCCAGACCTTGTTCACCTGTTCATGCTGGCAACATGTACAAGTATCTGGGGTAAATTTACTGCACACTTTGTGAAAAAGGTCCAAACTGAACTGTCAATCACCATCTATTTAAAATCTTTTATCTCACTGCAGAGTTTCAGTAGACCGGAGCAGGAGGCTGGAGAGGCATCGGGATCAGTTCTTTGGGTGTAGTGTCAATTACCTCTCTTTTTGTGTGTGTTTTGTCTACTAAGACTCGTGTAGATGGTGGCAAAGAATTAAATTAAAAAAAAGAGCCTAAAGCCTAAAGCCAGTGGTTTAATCTCCTTTCATGTTAAATACGATAAACCACACAGGCAAAACAATAAAAATGTGTGACTGGACAAGTTATAGGCTGTACTGTCTTTACAGTAAGGCTGAGCCTGGGAGCCCGAGCTGAGGGCAAAGAAAACCTTCCAACAACTCTTGCAGACGGCAGAACAGTAGCAAAATAAAAACAGCCATTTGTGAGGCTTTCCAGCACTTTAAGTGTTTTCTCAGATTATTCAGACATTCACAGTTAGTTTTTTTAGTGAATACATGTGCACATTATTTTACATACACACAAATATTATTTACAGTTACAGATTTGTGTATGCAAACACAAATCCGAGTACAGACACACAGATTGAGACATACAAGTCTAAGTACACACAAACAAATCCCTGTACAGATACAAATAATTTTGCTACTATTCTACTTCTGTACATTACGTTAATAACAGAACGCCACCAGTAGGCTGCCGCAGACTTACTGCACAGAAAAACTGTGACGCTTTTACATTTGTATGACTGGAAGGGCATTTTAAAGGTATAAATGTATAAACAGGGATGAAATAATAGTAAGTTTGGTAAAGTGAGAAAATAAAATAAATCTTCTGATGTTGACAGGGTTTGCTAGAGAAATCCTAGTAAGGCGAATTTGGCAGCAAAAGATAAACCTTCCGTAATATAACCATTCTTATAATAATGATAATTGTGAAAGAAGTAATAGTAGTAGTGTAATCGCGTCCTCTAAGATCAATTCCCCACCAACATAAAATGTTTGGGGAACAACCAGCTGGAACATGTGTGTGTTGTGGAATATATGATGGGAATATATGAGATTTTCTTGGGAGTTTAAGCCCTTAAATTGAATGTGTGTTTGTACAGAACACGGGACTTTGGTGAACAGGTGGGAAACCTGGAGGCTGACATCCATCATGGTTCCCCGCTTCCCCGAACTATTTTCCACACATACTGCTTCTTTGTATCCATGGGTGCTGAACCGAAAGCTCATATCACTTCCACAGCCATGTGATGTTCCTTTCTCACCATGTATATAGCTCTGTGTAAGGGCTTTCCCGCAGCCTCAGCCTTGTTGACCACAGTCTAATGTGCACGGACCATTCTTCTTTCCATAGCAACCTCTTTTCATAGGACTCAAAGATACTCAGTCGACGGATCAAAACTCAAGCATCCTGCTTTGTCAAAACTCTTCCAGCATATCAAAGCCTAGGCCACGGGGTTTGATGTTACTTTCAGATTGTAATCACAAGATCTTTGTTAGGTGGTACATTATCAGGTTCATGTCAGATCAACAGAGCTGATGTTAAACATGGGGGTGGGCCCAAAACAAGTGAAATGACAAATTTGTGTGAGAGTCTGCTAACATGCAGGAGTGATGGAGTTTGAGCCAAGAGCTGAGCTCACGCCAGTATCCTGTTCCTGTGGCTCAGTGGATGGGGGACACATCAAGCCTCTACAATGGGCTTTTTAATATTTATTCAGACTGCCAATGGAAAAAGGTTTATATCTGAGAGTCAAAGCCCTCATTAGGAACAAAAGTTAATAACGTGTGCCAGCTCATGTACACACTTTTGTCCAACCTCAGATGAAAATACTGTGTGAAGTGTTTTAGCTTACATTAGTGGTTTGACTTTATCAGAAACTGCCTTAAAAGAGTGGAATCAAGCAAAGGGCAGAGTCTCAACTGATATCTGCAGTACCAGACCCACACCTCAAAGGAGCTCTAAGGACCCGTTGGCCTTTACATTACCCAATATTCACATATTCAAATCTGAAAGCAGAGAGAAGTTTAGACTTAGTGCATGGAAAGTGCGAACCATGAGGACTAAATTAGAACTTGATTTCTTTGCTAAATTGAAACTAAACTGAATGTAACAAGCCCAGTCGCCAGAAAAACTGAAACTAGGTTAAGTAGTAATTCGAAGTGCACCCATCCATTATCTTTAACCGTTTATCCTATTCACGGTCACATGGGGCTGAAGTCTATCCAAGCTGTCAGAGGTGGGTCCAGCATGGACAGAGCTCCAGTCTATCTCAGGGCCAACACAGCGAGACTTACACAGACAACCATTCACATTCACACGAATGGGCAAATTCGAGTCACCAATTAACCTACACGTCTCTGGACTGTGGGAGGAAACCGGAATACCTGGAGGAGATCTCCGCGCAATTTGTACCAGCTAACCAATCCACCACCGTGCTGCCATTCAAAGTGAAAGGAAAAGTAAAAATGTAATCTAACTAAAAATATTCAAACCATAATAACACTGTGTGGTGTCATTACAAAAAACAAAGAAGGCAGAAACCATTAAAGGAGTCAAAACAAATGTCTGTGTACAAAAGTTATCAGTTGGAGAAATAATACGTACAAAAATATCAGGGCCTGCACCAATGAACACTGACTGTCATCAAGCACAAACTGTCGAAATAATCCTCACTATGTGCTTGATGGACTTCCACTGACCTTACATGTGACATAGTGCAGTTGTTAGAAGTACAGTGCTGTGGTGTGCTGTGCTGATGGACTCCATAATGTTAGACTGGATGCCATAATGCCCGTTGCTATGGATACCATTCAATAATCGCAGGTCAGAAACTTTTGAGATCTCTTTGTGTTGGCTTACGATAATAAAGAGAGCAGCACTACATTTAAACATTTGCAGCTGGTCATTTATATGCAGTAAAACTAGTTATTTATATATAGAGTTGTCATTTCTAACTATATTGATAAACTAAAATGTCAGTAGCGGATATAATCAATAGGTTTTCCTGGGTTGAAGCCCAGAGGCTTCTGAGTTTTAATAATAAAACTAAAATGACTTTCTCATAGTTGCAAGCCTCCTTTGTGCTCAGTATGAAGAAATTCCTTCACGGTGTTCTCGATATATGAATATAAGAATGGGATAAACATAAGATCACAGTAAAATTGACCTTTGACTTTGAGTCCCCAAAATCTAATCAGTTTATCTTTGAAGCCAAGTGGACCTTTATGCCACATTTGAGGGAAATGCCTCAAAGTGTTCCTAAAATATTTTAACATTTATCACAGAATATGCGAGATGGGCAATGGGATAACAGATTTGGGCCAATCTGACTTTAATGACACTGATCAACAGAAAAGGCATCAACGTAAAGATGCATCTCTACAAAGTAATCTCATTAAAAATTGAAAACAGAAATATGGTAGGTCTCAACCAACATTCAACAACCGAACACTGTTTCTTCCCCCTGTTCTTTTTGGCAAAACTCCTCCGCTTGCACAAGGTTTGTCAGCAGTTGGGTTCATCGCTGAGTGTTGATGTTTGCCTTTATGTGTGATAAACTGTCATAAACTGGCAACGTGTACGGGATGTACCCCACCTCGTCCCAAATGACTGCATGAAAAAAGCCAACTTAACCACCAATGTTACTCTAAGGTGCAAACCTCATGCAGGGAGGAATAAGGGTTGGACACTATTACTAGATGCTGTGTTTCTAGTGAGTTTGCTGATGTGTTAAGTGTCACAGCAGCCATATTACTTCATGCGGAACTTGATTGTGGAGTACATTACCAAGACGCAGGAGGCCATTCAGTTTGGGTTGGCAGGTGGGTGATTGCTATTACAGATGCATTTCTTCAGTCTGAAAGCCCTTAAGCGGCTTAAATAGAAGAGAATGCATTGTGACTCAATGCTAGAGGTGGGCTTCCCTCTTAATCCTGTCCTCCATGTGCTAAATGCCACAGGGCTCTCTTCCTCTCCCCACCCAACATCTGAAAATAGATCCTCACCGTGGCTCTGATGTCATCTTGAGCACAGGAGAATGAAGCAGGATGGAGCAAACAACTTAGCACCCAGCTGGATTTTTTAGCAGCACAGAGAATAAAGTACATTTCATGCTCGCAGTTGCCTTGGAAACCCATCTGTCATTAAAAGAAGATCAATATTTTTTTATAATTTCTGTGTGTGTCTAAGTTTGTGTGTGTGTGTGTGTGTATGTGTGTGTGTGTGCATTTATGCTTTAAACTTAAAACTTATTTATACTGTTATATCAAGGACATCGTCTTCCTCTAGATTTCTGAGGTTATGATTCTTGTTGGTAGCCTGATAGCTGTCAGGTGTGTGTTTTTGTCTGAGTGTGTGTGTGGGTGTGTGTGTGTGTGTGTGTGTTCACATGTGCAAACACACTGACACTGAGTAGATATTAATGTGTCAGTGTGATCCATCATTGAAAGCTTGTTTAAACACAAATCAGAGATGAAGCAATCAAGCAGCCTACTGATGCCTGCATAATTACCATCAATCGCATCCCTGAGTGTCCAATAGAGACACTTGTGAGTTCGGAACAGGTTAGCAGGGAGAGGGAAAATGATCCCCTTTGGTTCTTAGAAGGTAAAGCACCTTTTAATTTGATTTTAATCTATTAGAGCTCTGTAGATGTGCCAAAATTATTGAAAATGAATGAATGCTTTGGCCTCCTCATGTATTTTAAATAGCGTGGCCAAAACATTGGAATCACCCCTTAATCCATTGAACAAACACACCACTGAGCAGTGAGCAGCCAAAGACAAACCCGGGTAGAACAGGTACTACACCTGATCTTAGCCAAAAGGCCGAGACGTGTTGTACAAAGTCCAAGAGATTTGCATGTGCCTATGTTTTGGATTTTGAAATTTGACCTTTTTAGTCAACTGCAGTCACTTCTGAGAAACAATGGCACTGAAGAAAATACAGTCTAGTACTGAGCCTGGTATAGTACTGAGCATGCATTATTAAAAATTAATATGCCAGGGATTTGGTTCTGTTGGTGCTTTTAGATCTCACTGCTGCCTTAAAGTGGATCATGGAATCCATTTGTCTAATTTGTAGCAGTGTGGTTCAAGCCATATCGTACATATATTTTTTCTTTTTCTTTTCTTATATTTTTTCTTAATATATATCCATAAGTGTGTACCTTTAGAGAGGCATGTCAGTACAACCATTGTTTGTTGGAGTGTGTGCTGTTTGGGAACTTAGCTATTGACATCCTGTAGCTTTAACATATGACACACCTTAGACTTCAAGTGCTTGTTCATCTAAATACTGGAAGTCCTGGTTCAAAAATATGTACAAAAATATATTATTAAGCTTATATTAATAAAGTATGACAGAGAGAACTGAGAAGAGAATTGAGGAAAGACAGAAGATTTTCTGTAACTACAGTGTTATTGTACAGCATGGAGCATCTTTTACCACGAACAATCTTTGGCTACAGCCTGTACAGATACCGGCTACAGAGACACTTTGAGTAACAGGCCACTCACACATGAATGTTTGTGACAACCTGCCACCGGCGAGATTCAATGTCAGTAGCATCAGGCATATGCTCATTACCAAGTCAATTTCTGGCATTAGCTTGACACACGTGACAGCAGGTCAGAAACAGACCCCACACATAGAGATGAGAGAATAAGAGATGCTGTCACATCACACATTGTTCCTAGAACCATTGAACACACACACACACATACACACACACACTCTAAAATCAAGCTGTAGCACGGCGGAGTGTCCGATTGCACTGCAAACTTGTCAGGACCATCAGATAGAAAGGGCAATGCAATGCTAACAATAAATGAACAGTCACATCTCCTGATTAATGGGGATATATAAAAAAAAACAAAACCTCATTGTTCATGTCTTCAGTTATTATTAACCAGTCTACTCCATAATGATAAGTCTACTCCACAAGTAATGTTGCCTTGTTTCCTCTCTCCTCTGCCCTGCTGGACAATCACAACTTGAGCTGAAGGGTACAGAACATGATCGCCACGTTTCTGAGCTTTACATGCAGTTTGGACTGACAGTAAATCCGTGTTTTCAGATGTGCCCCTTTGTGCTGTGTACATTTTGACTTGTTGTCTGATGCACTGGACATCCCTGCTAACACAAGCATGACAGAATTGTCGTCATGCAAGAATGAGATCTCACCGGGGCATGAATCCACCTGCTGGAGACTAGTGAAGCCCTAAGTGCAGCATGTGTCCGTCCATCAAATGTTTTCAGGGTTTGATATAGACTTTTATCTATCTGGCTGTTTACCCAGTGACTGTGAATCAATTACCTTTATCTATTGCTGAACATTCTTTGCGTCTTGATAACACAACCCATGTCCCTTATATGGCTTCTCTTGATGGGATGCAGCCAACACTCCTCACAGCAGCCGCACACACACACACACACACACAGAGCACTAGCATTGCAGGGCATTAGTACCTCTCCCTCTCACTGACAAGCTGCCTGAATTAGGAAATGCTCCCGCAGGCTTCAACAAAGATAAATGACAGAGCAGGAGGTGCAGCCCAATCGAGTGCCGCACTAGGAAGATGATTTATAAGTGACTGATCGTTACGTGTGTCTTTATGACTGTGTAGAGGAATTATTCATTCACTGTAGAGATTGTTTATGTTTTCATTGTACCAATGACTTTTATTAATATGTTAGGACTTTGGCAACACGACAAAGGGTTTAATTCAACTTTGGCCTTTAGTTGATGCCCAATAACACAGCTATCTCATGGTAAAATGATACCTCAGCAAAATCATCATACTTCATACACACACACGTTGGTGTTCCACCCTTCACAATGACCATCTAATTAAAGACAACATGTGGCACCCCCCCCCCCCCCCCAGGCTCCCAAAACGTATAAACAGGAGGCTTGATAAAATAGTAGCTTTATTTTGTTTCACCTTGTCTGCCACAGGCAAACACACCACTGCTCCACCACTCTCTCTCCAAAGTATAAGACCAGCTGTCAACAGCCAAGCCGATGGGGACAGATGGCTGACAGGTGACAAAATTTCATCAGCACTGGATCATATTTTCTGTTTCCTTACCGTATCAAAACAGTATTTTGAATTGAGAGAGTCCTTCTTAGCTTTTAAGACCTCCCAGATGGTTGATACTGTTTTCATTTCACTATTATATACAGACCGACAGAAAGAGACAAGACAATGTAAAAATAAAAAACCTATAGACGCATCTAACATCGCAGGTATTTGCAGATAAAAGTCTGATCAAACGCAACTGTAAATATTAACATTTTTCTGAATATTGCCTTTTTAATTTTGGACATCAGTGTTGACTAACAGTGAGCTATGACTCCCAAGTTCTGACCACTTTGTGCATTGCTTTCAGTGTCTGCCCACCTAACTGCATTCAGGCCCGATAAAGTTTTTATTTTATTCTTGGAGCACTTGCTATTAAACATGTTGTTCCTTAGATTTCACAACAGAAATTTTATAGCAAACCTCAAGTGAATGAACACAGAAACGCCACAAATTGCTTCTGAACTGAGTGTGTGTGTGTACAGTATGCTGTACTTACGAGAGCGTCCTCTCCAGTCTGCTGCCAGTTGAGCCAATGATCTCCCCCAACGTGCAGAACATCTGACCCAAAAAGTCCTAAACAGAGAAGAGGGAACAGCTAAATACGCTGCATTATTGCCATTGCTGCAAAATCTGATCAATCTGCTTACAAAGACAACAGGTTGATTGGCTGCTATCTGTTATGACTCCTGGACCTTTATGACTCCAACACCCTAATACTCAAGCTGAGGTTAAGCTTATCACAATGGTCATTGTGACACACACACACACAATCAAAATCATTTTATCCTCAAGCAAGAATGGCAAGTATAACCAAGCTTTAAACTTTTTGAAGAATTCCCCTCTGGTAAGAGGCTACACTCCATCAACATTTTTGTCATTTCTCATTTTGTGTGTGTTGTAAACAGTCTCGCAGAACATTACTGTAGCAAATTGCTTGAGTGTGAAAATTATTTGCCAAACAACCAATTTCGCATAGCGAGGCAGGAGAAGATAGGAAAAATAAGAGTTTAAGTGAAAACCTTTTTTTGTGTGTGTCAGCATCAGCATGACTAGTAAAGTGTAGGTGAAACTGAGCTCTGCTTCTTTATATGGCTGAATTTGAAATAAAGAGCAGGAAGATTAGAGGAGCAGACAGGGAGAGAGAAATCAAGACGCAGGCCCTTGGAAACACAAAGTGAGGAAGAAAGGAGATAGCACCTACATACAGTGTGTATCCCACCATATGACAATAAATTGAATTTTTAATGACTAGTGAATAAGGATGGAAAAGGTTTGACAAAGAGAGCAACCGCGTCTGATGAGATTTCTGTTCATTGGTGATTAAAAATCCATTTGACATGTGTGACTCATAACACAGTGTTTGTGCGGTTCCTGTGACGATAAACACAGAGATATAGACAGTTCAGCGGCTTAATTAGACAGTAGAGAGCAAAAATGCTGAGTATCTTAATCAGTTTGAATAAGCACTTCTCTGCATTACTGTTGCCGTTTCACTGTAACAATACTTACAATGTCAGTAATGCACAGCAATTCTCACTGAAACCATGGTCGGGGGGGAAGAAACAGCCCTGGTCCAAACTAATGGTGCCCTGACATCACTGTGTGCATGCTCTGTGCAAAGTTATGCTATCTATAAACCTATTTATAACCTATGTTTTTCTTAAGATATTTCGGGCCCCTTAGTCCCAACTACCAATGTGTTTTAATGCCACAGCCTACGTGAATATTTTTTTCTGACCACCTCCAATACCACCCATCTTCTGATGGCTACTTACAGGATTCAACTTGTGAGATGTGGTGCCGTCAATATAGAGCAAAATCTTATCCTTATTTATTGCCTGATAAGAATCAGATCAGATCAGGACTCAGGCCAATTCAGATTCTTTTTTTTCTGTGGACATCTGATGTAACTTGCCCATGCAGCTCCAGATTCTTTTCATCTGGCCAAAGGACATTCTCCAAGAATGTCCTTTGACCAATGTCAGCAAATTCCAGTCTGTACCTCTTTCCTCCATGGAAGCCTCCAGGACTTTGGATATTTCTGTAATTGTTGTGGGCTAAAATGCCAGATTTTGCCTGATTTATTTATTTTTATTGTGATGAATGCATATGTCGTTACATAAGTTCTAATTTCTTTCCGTACTTTATGTCGGATGTTTTCTTGTATTTTCTGTCTTGACGCTTCTCTGATGCTGCAGAAATAATTACACACTGGGGACAATATAGTTATTTTGGAATTTTGAGTCTTGAGTCCTTGTCTCTTTGTCCAGCATTAACACTTCTTTTTAATTTGGGGTTGAATTCCCTTTTGTGGCCACATTCATGGAGGTTGTCTAAAATCCAATGGACCTTAAACATTTTAATATTTGCAAACTGTAGTGACAGGAATATCAAAATGCTTGGAGCCCATCTTATAGCCTTCACCTATAAACATTTGTATAATTTTCTTACTGAAGTCTTTTCATTGCTCCACATCGGTCCATATTGAGCATGGGGCACACGATAATACCGAACAGCAAAGTGACTGCATTTCATTCTGTCACCTGCCTTATCCAGACATCATTCCATTGCTTAAAGTCATTCCAAATGCTGCAGCTAAGTTTTTGACACAGTCTTGTGTAAATATCTCATGTTACCCTCATTTTGATTTCTTTCCACTGGCTTCCAATCAAATTCCGTATCTAGTTCAAAATTTTGCACGTCAGGCTCCTGACTACATTATAGAGCTACTGCAGCCATTTACACCAGTGGAAATGTCCTGCTTTAGGTTAAAGAGACAAACAGAGACTGTGCTTTTGATGTTGTAGCTCCTGAACTCAATCTCCCCGAGATCTGTGCACACTGAAAACATTGAAAAAGCAGCTTAACACCTATTGGTTTAGATGTGTATTTGTTTAGCTTTTCTTATATTTGTTTTATTGTTTTATATTCTATTTTACAATGTAGCTTTCCCCATTATTGTCATTTTTATCGATACAGTTTTTCGTGTAAAGCTCTTTCTGACGTCTGCTATTGGAAGGTGCTAAATAAATAAACTTAAACATTAAAGGTATGTGTGATCCTAATAACAGAAACCTGTTGAAATGACACAGTGATCCAATTATGTATAATCTTATCTAAGAGTACCAACAATCTGCCCCGGCTGAATTTCTGAATATCTTTGAAGAATAAGCGATAATTGGTCTTATTTTATACTTTCTTGGCTTTACTTCGTTAGATACCAAAAACACCTCGATATTTATGACACGATTGCTTTTAATTTCATCACTTTTCACTGGGTTATAAGGGCACAAAAAGTGTTCTCCGTGTCTGTATGAGCTTGGCAACACAGTGGATGACACTTTTTCTAAAGGCTGGAGATTTATATGAATGACTAACAGATAAGAGAGGCCCAGAAGCCTTCCCTAGATAATTTGGATGAGAGGGTAGTGGTAGGGATAGGGGGGTGGAAAACCCATGTAAAGATGCAAAAGACACTGTGGCTATTTGACAAAAACCCATGTAGCATTGTTGTGAAGAAAGGATGAATGGACAAGTTATCAGTTCCTCACAGGAGGCTTTAGAAATAGTCTCCCCGAAAAGCAAATTGACTCTCTGCAGTCAATGACACACATAGGCACACATCTCATTATAGGCCTCACGCTACAACATTAGCATTGTTCTTTTAGAACCACTTTGATTGTTTGCTTTAGGGTCATGGTTTTACTGGAAATAAAATATCTTGCAGATCGTATTTGTCCTTTGTTTATTGCACTCTTTACCTTTACCAGTATTACAGGGCCTGTTGCAGAAAAGCATTCTCATAGCATGATGCTGTGTTGCTGTTTGTTTGCAGTGGCTGGTTTGCGCCAAACAGATTTTTGAAGACAACCTGGTCTAGGCAGATTAATGCCTGTGCTACAGTGCTTGCATTTCTTAATAATGGATTTAACTGGACTCCAAGAGCTATTCAGTGACTTGAAAATGTTCCCTCCTTTAAATTCTGCTTTTCTGTAACTTTTTCACAGTTACATTCCAGATACAGGTGTATTTATACTCAGGCGATGTCCATTTAACTGACTGTGTGGCAGTTGGTTAAAACAAGTGGAACAAGTGTTGATTTAGGTGAAATATTATAAGTCTTCTCATATTGTCTAAAATGATGCATTACTTGTGGTAATGTGCATCTCCTGGCACTTTGACATACACCACAAACACACTGAAAGGTCACCTAGCTGCATGTTTAACACAGTGATAAGATCCAAGATCAGTAAATGGCTCACAGATAATAAGGAGAAATGAAGTAAAGAGATGCGAATCGATGTCAGCCTACCTTCTGCTCATCCAGGTGGGGGAAGCAGTAAAGAAAGGCACAAGTTAGAGGAAAACCTAGAAAAACGTGATTAGCATCACTGTTAATGTTGCTCAGTACAGTGAGGTGATCTCAGCTGATGTAAAATGCTCTTATCAACCACCAGTCAATTTCCAATTTTCACCTTAAATAATAATCCTTAATTTCATTTACAAACTGTTTCTTTCCATTTTAAATAAAATGAAAGAACTTTAGAGTAAATGAACAGTAGTCTTGATGAAGTCTTAAAATCATCAAAGGTAGTGAAAAAGCAGAATTATTCAAATATATAAGTGAGTTCAAACAAATATAGAGTATATACTGCACTGCCCTGTTAAGCATCACTCAATTTTCCAAATGCTTATAAAATATGAGATGGGCGTTATTGCTTTTGTTGGTCAAGGACTTATCAGTAGGTCTTTTTTACACTAGGTTTGTAATGAAATGGGCTCGTGTGCACAGAGTGCTTGGCAAGGTAAAAATGATTACATGGAATAGCAAAAGCATATGAACAATTCAAGAACAAAAAACTAAAATGCTTATAACTGGGTCCATTTGGCACTTTCTGTGTAACAATGACAAAACAGGGTTGTAAAATGCTCAACTACCTGTTTCTATGTTATTTATGTATTTTATATAGTGAATTAACTCAACTCAGAGAGCTTTGGTGAAACAAGGGAAATGCTTGGAATATAACTCTTTGTGTTAATAATTTCCAGTAACATCTTGAAAACAATAACTTATATCACATTATTGAATGTTTAATTAAAAATGTTTTGCCTCATTAATAGTACCAGAACGAAAATATTACACTTCCACTGTTTGCAGACTGTTTCCAAATGTGTCTCCACACTGTAAACACATCCCCATATTACTGTCCTTTAAAACTCTAATATTACCTATATTTATTGTATAATTCCAAGCTGGATATGACCTCAGTATTTATTGTACCATGATTTTACTGTACTGCTACCGATTTATTAGTGAGATACTGTTCCCTTAATAGCTTTTAAATCAAAGCTGTAATGTAAAGTGCTACTGGCAAACTTATAGATTTCTTTTTCCTAAGCTAACTGTGTGGGCATAGCATGTAGCTTGAGGCAAAATAATTCCCTAGACATGTCAGCTAACACTGACTAGCAGGTTTTATATAAAATAATGTAAAATATATGTCCATTCGAATATGTACAGTACTATCACTATTTACCCTTTGGAACCGTGAGCCTCACTTGAAAAAGTTAACATTGACCAAAGGGATCAGGTTTTTGACCCCCTACATGGTCACTCGATGGAGGAGGTTACTTGGTGTGGAGTGATCAGGCGGTGTGTATATTTCCTGGTGCGTATATTAAAGAGAAACTAAGCCCATCATATATACATATAACTATCACATTCCTAAGGTGATACCTTAACCTTTAATCTCATACCAGCTGCCACTGTCAGGCAGAAAAAACTAATTAAAGGTTTGGAGGTAAAGTTAAAGTTGTAGCTATGGGTGTGTTTCTAGTGGGGCTGGGCAGTATATGAATATATTTTTAATGGAGGTGTCGGATGGGATATGGTTTGATTTATTCCATAGCCCTCTGTCATCTTTCCTCCCCACACTCTCTGCAAACACCCCTTACCCTCTGTCTTTGCAGCTCCGTTCACAACTTCTCCAGCAATATAAAGGGAGAAACAGCGCTACTTTTCACATTTGATTTCCCCGGGTAGGTTTCTCCTGGAAAATGGCAATTTCTCTGCCAGTGTCTCTGGTGTAACCAGTATTCTAATCAGCATTTCTACAAGAGGGTAAAAGGCTGCAGACAAGGCTGAATCCAAGAAGAGATCATAACACAGAATGATGCCTTCTTATTTTTAAATCAAGGTTTAAACAGCATTTTTTTGTTTATTTGCCCTGTGACCAGGGACACGTCTTCTTTCACTATACAGTTAAATCTGTGAGCCAGGATTCTATGGGTAAGTTTGCATATGTGGATTTCCAATAACAAGGATACTATGGTAATGCCCTAATATTATTATTATATAAATCTAGATATACACAAGGTCACTGAATGAAATTAAGCAAAATCCAACAATTCAAATGGAACTAAAGCAGAAAAAGTTAGTTTTAACTGACTGAGGTAAAACTAACTGCTTTTTTAAAATCAGTTGCGAAATTGAACATTGAATGACTTTTAATAAAGGTTCTTGACATCTGACAAGTGGCTTTGACGTACAACTGAACACTTAGCTCACTTTGTAGAAACTGCTAATATAAATCATGTATCACCATTCAGCCTAAAATACTGAGATATACATTTTTGTCCCTATAGTCCAGCTCTAGTCTAAATGTTCAACATTAACCAGAAATTGGGCTTATTCAGGATGGAACCACAGTTGTCCTCAGGTGATTTGATGTAAAACTTCAAGTAAGTCAGCCCAAGTATTCAGCTACCACTGTGATCATGACATAGGCAATAAAAGGTTCTATAGAACTTTTTTTTTTTTTTTTTAATTTAAACTCCATTTCAATTGTTTTTTTTTTACAATTTGCAAACGTTTTCTCCTATAACTGGTCATTGTGGAACTGCTTACTTACATGTTTTGAGAGATTGGAGCTCCTGGTATCCACATTGTACCTGCATTTGGAAAAAAGACAGCAGACTTTCAGCTGTTTTCCTACTCAGTAAACTGCCCGCTCTTCTGTCTACACGAAAAACAGAGAGCACAACCTTAAGAAAACAGAAAATTCCCAAATCTCTTTGTACTGTATATGTGACGTGACAAGCGACACAAACATATTCGACAGCTCTCCTGCAAGAACGAAGATGAAAATCCCACATGCCAATTAAATAACTAGATATGGTTTACGTACACAGTATAGCAGTAGTGAGTCAGGACTGCTTAACAAATAAACCTATATTTTGAAGCAGGACTCCGAGATCAATGAGCAAATTGGAATTTGGCAGACGTGTTGCTTCTTCTTTCTACTACAAGCTACAGACTCTCTGAGGACGTCCTCTTCGGAGCTGTCAACAGGGGCCTCTTTGAAAATGATTCTGTTCGTTCTTGGCAAAGGAGCGAAATCCGCCCGTGTGTCAAAACGGCATTACTCAGACACCATGTGCTCTTCAGTGCTCCATCTCTGTCTCCTGTCTACTCTGCTCGTTCGCTGCCAGCATCTTTCTGAAGTCTAGACAGAGGATGGAGGACAACACCGAGGTCTGCGGGAACCGGCTTCAGTCTTTTCACCTGTTTTCAGCTGCTGTCTCATCTGTGTGTTGTAGCGTTGTACTAAAGCCCACTAGACTGAGTGTGCCCACGTTAACTAGAATGAAAGAGGCAATAAAGATGACACCATTCAGACTCATCACTGACTAGAAAAATTGCAAACGGTTAGCACAAAACTTCCCCAAGGTACTGATCATTTCTCATTCTTCCTACAGCTACATTTGCATTTCAAAGTCAGGTGATTCTTCATATGTAAGAGGGGATGTGAGGAGGATAGGTTGTGTGGTATGGAATCAGCTCCAGGCACCTCAGAAGATGTAATTTCGAGTGTTTTTTCAGTTCAGCTAAGGTTATGTGAACAGTTGATGGTCCTCATACTACATAAACTGTAGTCAGATGATCTGGATCCGCTAATGTCCTACTGTCAGCCGTAGTGGACTAATGACATTAGGAAAATGACCCATGATGGTTTGGTTACATTAAACACAACAACTGTTTAGGTTCAATAAAACAGTTTTGGTTCGGGTTATAAGTCTTCTCGGATATTGAACTTGCTTTTTATGGTGGTTGGTTGAGAAGCACATGTAACGCTGAAAACGTATGATATATAATGCCATAAAAGTTCCCTATATTAATATCTCTACTTCAAGCTGAAAAAAAAGCCTCCAGATGACATCAGTTGGAGGAACCTTCAGTTCACATTATGTCATCTTGTTGCTCATACTATGAAGTTTGTGATTTTGGTCAACCTGCTTTTCCAGAGTTCCTCCAGATTATCGTGACTCTTCATGATGATAAACTCCTCCACGTCACGTCATCTGGAGTCATTTTTCAGCTAGAAGCAAAAAAAATATCTTAATACAGGGAGGTCAGAGGGTCGTTTAAACACATTAATATTAAATTTACACCCAAAATTAAAGCCGTAAAAAGCAAGAGCAAAACTGGTAAAGTTGCTCTTTAAGTTTAATAAATTATAAGAAAAAACATTTTCACGTCCATCAAATTCCATTATTTCTCTGGGGTTCAGTGTCTTTCTCAAGGACACTTCGACCTGTGACCAGAGGAGCCGGGGATCAAACCAACAACTGTGGGATTGGTGGACGACCGCTCTACTTCCTGCGGACCTAATCTTTGTCTTCTACTTGGTCTCTCAGCTTCTGTTCTTGTCTAATTAGTCTATCTCAAAAAAAGTATTTGAGATGTCAGCCAATGCAAGTGAGGGACAAACATTTTAGCAACATTTCAATAACTATCCCCCTACGTTAGTATATAAAAATATTCTGAAAGAAACAAGGTCCCTCTTCCCTTCACCTATTTATTCTCTCCTCTTCTTTTGTTTGTCCCCTGATTCTTCTCTCCTGTGAATGTTACAGCACCTCTTTCCTGTCTTCATTATTTCCTCCTCTGGTCTTGTAGTGCTTTGATGGACAGCTAAGAATTCTATGTGGTTAGAAAAGAGACCAAGACGGTGCTGCAGAATGAAAAGTCTGACCAACACACATTGCATCAGAAATGAATGGGAACACTAGTATGAACATTTTTAGGAAAAACTATCGTATACAAACCACCTTATCTTCTGCTTGTGTTGATTGAGAGAGAATTATTTTGGAAAAATGATTCTAACTACAATATCCACTGAAATCACTTCAATTGTCAGCTGCTTTCTGGGTTTAATTTTTTTCCTCTGGTCGGCATATGCCAAGAGCTGGGTTACAGGGCTTTGAAGAGGGAAATGAAAGCTCCAGACTAATGGAAATAATGGAACAGAGAGGATATGTAAGAGAGAGATCATCTGCATATACTACAGTAAAAAATGCCAGAAGTGCCGAATGCAGTGCTCTCTACCTTTTAAAAGTCACTCGTACCCGCCCCCCCTCGCCCCACATACATGCTTTCATTATACATCCTCAGTGTAACACCGCTAGTCTTCCATATCTCTGCTCACTCATTTCATCTAAAATCTCTCTCACCCCTCGCTTGCTTTGTCAAATCCTCCTTCTCCAGCTATGCTAAATTGAATTCTGTGTCGAAATAAAGTGGGATCAGTATATAATTACCGCACAGTAGAATAAGCCTGTGAGCACTGTCCAAATGAGATTTGAATGTGGTGGAGCTGTAGAGTTGCTAAAAAAAAAAATGTAATGACCTTTATTTACGTGCCAGTCGACAAGTGAGCTGTGGGGCTTTGTACAAGAAATGAAGGTGAACAATGAAAACAGTTGTGTCATTTTTATAATTTTTCATTCAACTCCCCTTCTTTATTTCTTTGTATTTCCATGTGCACGTCACATAAGGGACTTTCGATCATAAAACGTGAAAAAAACGAATTATTTTGGGGAACGACTTTAAAAGGCCTGAAAGATTTCAAGTCTATTAAGCTTTTATTCAGATACTGGCTTAAAGTTCCTAACTTTTATGTTAAAATACATCCCAGGTTTCAGTCTGCTCTCATGGCCTCATTCTGCCATTTACCTCTACTTTCCATGGCACTGTAATATATTGTAGGACCTCAGCTCCACGTCCAGCCTGCTCCAGCACTGGGGAATGCAAGCTTCTGGTCTGCCATGCTAATGGTGCAGCTGTGACACAGGAGGTGTAGGGGTCCTGCACAAATCGCAGGCTCATGGTTCGATCTTTAGCTCCTCCTGTCTATATGTCTAAATGTCCTTGGCCAAGACACTAAGCCTCAAGTTGTTCCCAGTGGGTCATAGCAGCAACTTCCACGGCAGCTTAGTTGTCATCATTGACTGCATTTACATGCACTTAACTTAACCTGGGCACTCAGAGAAATCAACTTTCTCTGGTATTCAGGGAAAAGTGTTTACATGCACTTAAGAAACCTGGTTACGGGAAATCTGCGTATACATACAGCAGGAGAGTAACCTGATTTCTCCTCCAAGAGGCCTGGCACACTTAATTTAAATGCATAATGAATGAAAATGCTGCTTTTTGATTTGTCTCTCTCTCTCTCTCTCACTGTCTGTATGTGTGTGTGCATGTGCGTGTTTATGTTACAGCAGAGTGGAGTAAAATCAAATTTATGTTGTACCTTAGGCGGACTTTGTTTTTAAAATGAGGCGGCTTTGCCCTGGTAACTCATTAACAATCCTTATTTTCATTCACTCAGCTGCTTGCAGCTCACTGTCTGCAGCCAGGGGAAACTGTGGCGCAGAAATGTAGAGCAGTTGTCCACGAATCTCGCAGTCCGGTCACATGTCGAAGTGTCCTTGAGCAAGACACTGAACCCGAACTTAGCTCCTCCCGGGGGTAGCATTTTACCCGCCTTTCTGAGTTTGCATATCAGAAAATGTCTTAGAGAAAAATCAAGTTATCATGATCCATAATCTTGGTATAAAAAGAGCTGATGTTGTGAAGTAACATCATCAAGTACTGTAGAAGCATAGAATGTCTGCTGGTTATTGTTGAGCAGACTTGGATTATACATTATAAAATAACTTATGGTAAAGTATTATTCAAGTTCCATTAAGCTCATAACAAAGTCCAGTTCAGAAAGTCATGCAGCTTCAAGATGACTCTATGAAGGGAGTCCATAATCCAAGTAAGAACCTTGGTTAAAGCTTGGTAAGGAATCACAGAGCAGTCGACTTGTAGGGGAGTGTTGAACTTGAACACTTATAAAGTCAGTGGTCCTGTGTTCATGTGCATTTATCTTTCACAAGAAAGCAAAGAGGAGAGACCTCCCCTCTTGTTCCTCTTGGAGACAAGTCGAGAATCTTTCTTTGCAGCCTTGTGTGCGCTACAGCTCTGAAACCATTGTCAGTGAACAATGTTTCTGCTTTCACAAAAGTTAAGTTAAATTTCTACCATGCAAAGAAACAACCATATATAAACATGATCCAGAAACACAGCCAACTTATCTGCGCACAAAATGGACTGAGGTGAAGTGGAAAACTATCTATTATCTGTCTTGGTGCAGGGTGAGGGTGAAAAGCATTATTAAGTACATAATATGACAAAAAAGGCATTGAGCTGTTGAGCAGCTGAAATTCCATGTCAAGCAATATTTAATAAAGCAATCAGATTCTTCATGTTCCAAATATTTAAAAGTGTTAATGAAGAGGTGAGGGAACAGTATTAAACAGGCCTCTGTCACAAGTGTTTTGAAATTGGTTGCTGGGATAAAATTTAATATGCACAATGCATCGAATCAAATTTCTCCCTTTCAACATTTAATGTTGTCTTTGAGCCATTTACAACCAGAAATATGTTTCAAATGAGTTGCAAATCATTGCATACTCCAACTATAACAGAGAATTCTATATTTTCTGGAAGCGGATTGTGTTTCTCAAATGTGCTGTAATGTTAGCAGAAGTTTGATCTTGGTACAAAAAGTAATGGGAGATGAAATTAGTCAGCGATAGAATATTTTGGCTCAGAGCCATTGGTTTCACGTTAAGCTGCAGTGACTCACCTTTTCCTACATGACCATCACACGCTGCTGTATTGTTATGATGCGATAAACTGAGTATTTACTGAATAATGCAACACTGAACTTTTTGTTTTGAAGAGGATCTCGTGAAACTACAGTTAATAATTCCTTGTTCTCGCGGTACATTAGCTGTCCCTTCACCATTTATCCTTACAGTAGGTATGATCCAGAATGATTACACAAAGCTTCTCAACTTTGTGCATTATACATATCCATTTTATAGCGGCCTTCTGTACAGGCTGAGTTAGGCCTGTATTCACCACAGCAGAAAGGATACGTGTACTTAAAGTAGAGTATAATATGAGAGGGAGGCTGTGTTTCATTTTTCACATCGCTGTATAAAAGAAAAGAGTTTGCGTATGTGTGTCCAGACACACTCACAGAATCATTCTGAATGTAAGAGTGAATTATGTTTGGTATTTCTCTAAACCTCTAACTGGAAAGCTTTTACTTTCAAATTCAGCAGTAAAGTCAAGGGCAGCAATGAATCTGTCCTCAGAATGAACCTTGAGCTCTATCAGACTTCAAGACGTCAAGACAAATACATAAAAATGTATGAATCCAAACTTTGTGATTAGGAGTTTGGCATTTTCTTGTGCATATGAGTAGGTGCTGTAAAGAGGCTGCAAACCATTAAAGCATCTCAATATTTCAAAAACAAGTCGACATATGTGAGGTTGTTTGTTGTCTCCATGCAGGATCCACAGAAACCATCAGTTACATACAATTATTTCCAAATCAATTCCTGACTCAACCCATTAACACAAGAACTGACCTTACCCATAATTAAATATAGGCACAGAGATGCTGCCGGACAGTGAAGGATAATGCTCTGGATGCGGGGTATCGTCAGGACACACGGCAGCAAAATGATCAACAGAAACAAACAGGCACCGATAATGACTACAATCAGAAACATCCTTCATAATTTCAATGACGTGTTTCTCCATCCGTGCGGCCGATCGTGTAGCTTTCCCTGCGATTATTTCTTCCAGCGGCTCTGGTGTAGTTTCTAAAGTTATACGCTGCATGGAGGTAATGATGACTTTATCAAGGCTCTTCAGTGCGAGCATTTCACCCACACATGCGAGGGAAAATCACACCGTGCTGCTCAGGTGCACTCAGCGCGCTCCTTCAACCGGCACACATTGGAAACTGGGCTGTTGACTGTTGTCAATGTGCCATCAGTTTTTACCCTATGAATCCTGTGGCCGCATCTGCTGCCTATGCAGACATGGAAAGACATGCTAAAAGCGGTCCATCATCATCATCATCATCATCATTCAAAATGTAGAAATTCGAAATGCTTTCTAACTCTTCTTTCCAATTAGATGAAAAATAAACTGCATTAGTTGACCGTGATTTCACTCAACACCTACAAATGACATATATAGAAACACATCTCACACCCTTTTCTTCGACGATTGGCTTCCGTGACCATACAGTTTGTCTTCGGGTGCTTAGGACAATTACTCATTCATCTGAGAGCCTGTATGTGCTGGATACTGTTTAACACGTGCTCTGAGATTCATCACTAATCACACATCTTTGTCTGTTTTATGAACGAGTTGGTTGTTCATCCGTGTCTCTGTGCAGAGTGAAGCACTGACATTTTCTGATCTACCAGGCCATTTTAGCTCTTCTCCCTCAGTATCCTTTGACTATGTCTGACAGACTATGACCAGGAGCTCACAGTCTCAGGTCTCGGTGCCTTTTGTTGTTGTCTGTCCTGAGAGCTGGAATGGAACAGGTTAAAAAAAGGCTTTCGGTTTTGCTGCACCTTGTTCCTGGACTAGCAAAGCTGAAACGTAACAAGCTGGTTTCACTGGACATGTTTAAGAAATCGCTAGTCATCTGGCTGCAGATGCTTTGCGTTGATCAGGACACTCTTGGAAAAGAGATTTTCAAGCTTACTAAGGTTTTTCCTGATAAAATAAAAGGTTAAACAAAATTACCGTATCTCATTATTCTATGAAACACACAAACACACACATTTATATATTAAACTGCAGTGTAAACATTATTAAACTCAGCCTTAATTTACATCTATGTACAATAGCCTATGACTGTGTGACAGTGTTTATGTACCACATCAGCTACTACAGGTTATCTATCCATCTATCTATCTATATCAATAGATCAATTGAATACAAAGCAATTTTTCTATGTATGGAAGCCTATATTTTGTATTAATAAAATGGTATCTTTCATAATGTTGCCTAATGAAGTGTCAGCTCAATCATGCACAGACTGTAGCAATTGGAAAAATAACTACCATTAACAGGATGTTAGCTTTGTTTTATATTATCACAATTTAGGGTTTAATTAGCAAACCGCAGAATAGTCTGCTTAGAGACCAAGGGAGGAACCAGCATTGAAAAATATGACAGATAGACATGTTGGATTTTATCTATAAAAGTTTGTATTTGAATTTAGATGCAGACATGGCTTTAAACTGAGGAAATTGTGAGTTCTGATTAAACGAGCTTCTTGCCTTGCTGAAAACAGGAAGCTATATGCATTTCATGCGTTGAAGTCTGTTTCTTATCGGGGTGTCTTTGTGATGCCTTAAGCTCAAACCAACCCGCTGGAGATCAGCTCAGTCTCCTCTCGTTGGCACTTCAGTTTTTAACATCGTGACTTTCAGACACTTTCAGTCTCACGCTGACCAAACAAATGCAGACCATAGCTGGGATTTTTTTTTTTGCCTTATAAAACTGCTGGAACCACAAACAGCGCTGGGACTTGATTGTGGTTATAGCGATTACAGGCTGATGACCTTTTAATCTATTAACAACATGGATAAATTAAAGCTGTTCAGGCTGTATTATGCAATTGCGACAGTAACAGCTAGTATTCGGACTGCAACACATTTCAAGAATAAAACATAATTTGGTAAAAAAAAAAACACAAGTAGAAATAAGTTGAAATAATATCAGAATGAAAAGAATCTAATGTTGGCCACCTCATTCATTTTAAATAGAGTGGCCAAAATATTCGAATCACCTCTTCTTATAATGAACTGACCAATTGGTGTATATGTACTTACTTATATGTACTATATACATTGTATATATTTTGTGTTTCCTTTTTTCGGTACCAAATTCTATCCTTCCGGTCACGAATGATGCCAAGTTACCAGTCAGTCTTCAGAGATGAGTCTTGTTATATTTTCAAGGATGTACTCGTCCATGTTATAGTGTTCTCTCTTTTATTCTTTAAAAAAACTTTTGTGATCTTTGCAGTTCCCATAACATCGCCGACATGCTGCAGCGCGAGGCTGTACTCACGTCATGCTTTCTGCCGGCTATGCAGCTCTCGTCTTACTTCCTTAACTCCATTTACCCTAATGACCTCAGAAGTCAGCTGTTATCTATGCTAGACTTGTGACGTGCTTCTGGAGATCAACAACTTGTCTGTCTCTCATGGAAACCAGAATTGTTAAGAGAGACCCACTCCGCAAATACAGTCCTGCTGCTGGAATTACTTGATATATATATTAATGAAAGTACATTTTAGTACAATGCAAACAGAAGTAAATGGTAGATGATGTGCTGCTTTGCTGTCACTATCCTTTCCTCATGGAAGTAATGCCCCCGTTCTGTTTTTTTGTTATTATTTAGAGGGCTAAAAATAACCTGTGTGGAGAGGTGAGGGTTTAATAATTGATTTCCTCTACAGGGGACGCTTCCTTTTTTTTCGAACGCTCTCTTATGACCCCATATCAGGACGACCACAGCATCCTCCTGGGAGTCGCAACAATCTATATGTGGACCTTGCTGGAAACTGACACAACACCCATTTTTTCCTGCTTCTACGTTGGCGTTTTCACCAGTCTTGTGTGGAAATGAGCAACAATCAGTGTCAGCATTTTAAGATGGGATAGAAGATGATTTATCACCCTATTATTGACCAAAGAACATGCTTTATGGTCATTCGATACTGCCTGTCTTTGTAATGGTCAGAAAAACATGCAGTCATTACCATCTATGTTAATAATAAATCAACAATGATCATATGTCACATTAGTAGTAATTTAATTATTTGATTATTTAAAGACAGATGAGATTTGAACATCGCTTGTGCTTCCTATGGACGACATCTCTGTATCTGTGCCACAGTGCCTTGCAAAAGTATTAATACCCCATGAAATCTTTACACATTTTTTCATGTTGCAACCACAAATGCTTAAATGCATTTTAGTGGGATTTTTTCAGATAGTTATTTGTGAAAAATGTTTAAAACCATTTATCATTTGCCTTTCACTTCACAATTATGTGCCACTTGGTGTCGGTCTATCACATAAAATCTCACTGAAATGCATGTACATTTATTGTTGTAATGTGACAAAATGTGAACAGCGTAATGTAAAAAAAAAAAATGTATTTCATCTCCTGGCTAAATAATTTTATATGCTGACTTTATGTAGATTTAATGCTGAATTGTAATGATAATACAAGAGTCCCAGGTGGCACTGGGGCTGTGGGTTCTGTCACGCTACAGAAAAAAGGCCAGGTTCAAACTTGCCAGCTGGGTGGGGGACGTAGTAGCAATTTGGTTATTTCATTATTCAGGTAAAGTCGGCTGAGATTGTGATCACTTATCTTATAGACAGCAAGTCTACCGTTGTTTGCTTAGAATGGGATATCTGTGCTAGATTCCTGAGTCAAACATGAATTCACGCAGCAATTTATCTCTTTTTTTTTTCTATTTTCCAGTCTCTCCCAGAAATATGATGTCTACAGAGATCATATTTAATGCTAAAATGTAGTAATGACACATCAGTCCCAGGTTGCACAATGGGGGCAGTGGTTAGTTCTTTCACGTGACAAAAAGTTTGGAGGCTCTAACTTGCCAGAGGGCTGGGGGCCTTCTGTATTTAGACTGTCCACAGTCTAAATACATGCAGGCCTGCTATTGTCTCTGCTAGTGTTTTCTGTTGATATGCACCAATATTCCTTCTTGGTTCATATGCTGCTGTCTTTTTCTACTGTACAGTGTGTTGTTTTTTTTGTTTGTTTTTTTGTTTTTACCATTTTGGGGGCTTGTGGATAATGCATTTAAGATTGATGTGCTCTTATGACTATCAGTGTTTGTTGTTCTCAGGAGATTATGAATTCAATTACGTGGCATGATAAATACATTTTAATAAAATTAGTCACTAAATTAATTGAAAGTACGAACGATTGTCTCTGTTTAGCTCTGAGATACACCACCAACCTTTCTGGGGTGTATCCCACCTCCTTCAATCTAGAAATGTTTTCAGTGAAGTGATGCGATACACAGTTAACACTTTGTTAAGACCTGGCTTAAATGAATCCTTTAAAACGTGTTTGATGCAATAAATGTAGTGTAATTTTACACAGGTCCATCGTTCTTGAATTTACTGTGCTCCTCACCACTGCCAAACTGGAGACTGCAGATCATATGCAAGTATCAGAGGCATCCATTAAATATACTGCCTAAATCAAATTGTAATTCAAATAAAAACAGACTTTGATTATTTTTGCTAATTTGTGCCGAATTAAAAAGAAAATCACCAGGAGACGTAATATTGACGAGAATGAATGAACGTAAGTTTGCAGTGACCATCAAAATTAGATCAGTTTAAATCCTGGTGGTTGTTTGTGGCAAATTGGAAGAAATTCCCTCAAGTCATTCTTGAGATATTGAGTTAATAGGAATGGAATGATGGATAATCTGAAAACATAAGGCCTCCAGCTACAGCTGTCACCAGTGCAGAGTCATAACTAGCCCAACAAATCACCTCCATAAGTCAAACCCTTGCCCCCCAGAAGTATTTGACCTAATGCTCAATGATAACCTATGCAGTTCACAGCAACACAGTCACAAATCAACTACAGTTGAATCCAGACACGGACAAACACGTCTCCAGATGTGCTCATCAGCAACTCACTGGTTTATGTTTGTATCAGGGACGTGATTTAAACAGACTGTGTTTAATGATGTGAACATGCAAGTGATACTTTGCATGTATGATGTATAAAAGAACTGAACAGACCAACAGACCGGACCATGTCCTCGTTTAGTCATGAAATTTGATCTCATCTTCACCAAAGTCACAAGTATCAACATATTTTTTAGCATATTTCTAAGTTGATAAAATGTAAAAAACAGTAAACTTCATGTCTGTATTAAACAGACCCAAAAAACATACTGGTCCCTCCTTGGATGCACTACTTTTATCAATTAAAAACTCACTATAAACAGGAGTGGCAGTCGTCCACGCACCTCAGGGTCAGTGGTTCGATCCCCAGCCCTGGCTATATGTCAAAGTGTCTCGGGCAAGACCCTAATTCAAAGATTTTAAAGTCTTACATTTATTTCTTCAACTTGTGTTATTTTCAACTCAGTTCAGGGAAACCTGGGGGTCTCTCCTTTTTTTTCATAATAGCGTACTAGCTATTAGACTCACACCTGTACCTGTTTGAAATACATCCCAGAGATGGGGGCTCAAATCTGCAACTTTGGCTGTGTAAATACAAACAAGGGGTTGTCGTCGAGGATGGATGTTCAGTTTCCATCCTCCAAGTACTGCGGAGGCAAAGAGGCTGCCAAAGGAGGAAGCATCTCAAATAATGTGGGGCCATCTTCAAGACATATGCTTCTGTGAACGTCAAAGTATGGGCCCCGTTCTTAATTTTAATACCTAACGACAAACTGCGTGGATGTTTAAACAATGATCATTCTGAACACGACCTTTCCTGCCTCTAGACCTGAATTAAAAGACGACGTGTGTGTTTTAGTTACAGGTACAGAAAGGAGCCGTCTGGCTGCACTGACAGTAAATCACTTCATTTAACTTTAATCCCTATCAAAAATCACATTAAAATTAAATCACTGATCATAATATCTGCCATCAAAACAATTTTCCGCATCCCGACTGACAAAAGCATGTGTGTGTTATAAAGGTTCAGACAGGATCTGTGAGGCTGTCACGCACCAAGGCTACGCTAAATTGCCTTCTATTTTAATAATCGTTAAGAGCACTTCTGACAGCATTTCTCACTGTTTTCATAATTTCTACAAATCCAATACTTGGAAAAAAATCATTAGTTGCATTTGGACACAAAATAGTTCCAAGGAGCTTCAAGCAAAATCTTTTACATTAATGCACACATCATCATCATCATAATAATAATAATAATAATAATAATAGATAAAAATAACAATACAATAATAACGACAAAATAAAATAATAATAATAAAGGAGTAAGCTTCTGGCAGGAACTATGTAATTTGGTAGAGCTCAATAAAAAATTCCGGTTTAGTGGCACAAACATGATTATCACCATAAAACCTTTCTCAGAAGGATTTTTCTTTGTCTACGTGGTCAGATAAAAACTGAAGTCAAGCTTTAAGCTGTTGATTTAAGTGATTGTAACTGACTGTAGACAGCTCATGACAAACCTGTGCCAAGATGGTCCCTGAGTTGTTGCTCACCATCTAAATCAATAGGTACAATTACATGTACTTAAGTTACCAGGTTACAGTTGGCTTTTTGGGGGAAAGCTGATTTCTTAATGGTCTTGTAAAAAAAAAAAGGTGGTTTCCGAAATCGAGGTAGGGGATCAGGGAAACCTGATTTCCCCAGGTTGATCTCTGGCTTCTAATCGTCTTTCTGCAACTGCGCGTGTGTGTAACAAAAGGATGCAGGGAACAAGCAGCTGAGTAAATGATGAACAGCGATAACCGGCTCATTTCTAAAACAAAGTCCACTTAAACTCCGATAGAAATTGTTGCTTTCCCCTGTTGATTTTTTTTTTTTTCAATTCAGACATCTTGCAGAAACCCCACTCTCTCCCCCTGCGCCGTTACTCTGTTGTGACATAAATACAGCCAAGAAAAAAAGAAAGAAAGAAGGAATAAAGGAAATGTGTTTTTCTACTTTTTTAAGTCTAATTAATAATCAGTGAAGCATTCTCAGCATTAACTATTACCACTTTCAGTCTTTGTTGTGCACTTCGTGGAACACTTAGTAGTTCAGGGACAATGTTCATTACTTATGTCTAATGTTTGCACATAAACAACAGGAAACACTGATTGTATGAATAAATTCTTTCTTTTTACAGAAGTGAAACACTGAATATAAATTGAAAGTAAAACAACACTAAGATTTGCTGTCATGTGTGACAGGCAGTGATTCAGGTTGCATAGTTACCAAAACCACTGATGCACTTTACTTAAAGACTTTAAGAAGGAGGTGTGTGTGTGAGTGTGTGTGTGTGTGTGTGTGGCTTAGACTTTGCATTACTTAATAATTCAGCATTAATGATTTACTTTGTCAGGAGATTAAGACTCCTCACTAAGCAGGGCAGCTGTTTTCCCAGGGGAGAAAGCTTCAAACTCAACACTCAGTGCCACGAAAGACTTATGCTTTCAGAGTAAGGATGCCACACATTTTCTTATTTTCTTCAATCAATTGCAATTGCTCATTTTTTTATCCGAAATGAAAATTACAACCTTATTTTTCACTCCATAAAAGAAACATTTCATGTGCATCACTGATGCACAAAATCTATGGGCGTAAACACATTTCGTTTCTTCACCTGCTGATATCACTGATACTAAGACATTATAGAGGCCTGTTGAGACCAGCAGCATGACATAACAACCAATCCCAATGCAACCTACTACATATGCAGTATATAGTACAGCATGTGTCGATGGCAATGAACATGAACATAACCCACTTAATATATAGTCTCACCTGCTGTTAGGCCATTTTTACGTCTAACTCACACTGAAAATGATGGGTCACTATGGAGGAAATTGAAAATAAAAATATAATATAAGTCTGCTGGACAAAGCCCCTTTTTAAAACGTTTTAACACCTGGGAGTGACGTGCATGATCCATTTAAGAGCATACGCACTTAAATTTCTGGAAAAACCCATCAGTGAAATGCCACAGATTTGTCAGGCAGTTCGTCCAGGAAGTAAAGTTTAACATGCACATTTGATTTGACCATTATTTTGGGCTCAAATATGCTTAATCATTATTTTGTGTTATGTAATCCATTTAGAGAGATAGAACTTATTTTATATTTAATATTATTATATATTATATATATTATCGAATATGAATATATATATATATATATATATATATATATATATATATATATATATATATATATATATATATATATATATATATATATATATATATGCTAATATATTCAATATCTGATATATATATTATTGTCACCAATATCAGTTTATTTTTAGTGGGAAAAGTCCTAAAGTAAAATGTATCTTTTTATGTATTGACTCTAAATACCACAATTATGGACATCACAGTAACTTTACAGTTCATTGATGTGTACAGTAGAGAGAGACACTAAACGTACAGCATCATAACTGACAGATTCTTTGGGTATTAACTGGAATTGGTTGAGTCAATGCAGCCTAGTGTTGTTGTTGTTCAAAGTTAATGAGCACAACCTGATGGTCCATGGATCAATAACAGGTATGTGGTGGATGCGTTGGCCTCTTCTTCCATGTGAGCCCATACTGAGCTTCTTCTCAGGACCCCCTGCAGAGGCATCAATCAACTCTACAGAAAGAATGGAGTTGGTGAAAGTAACTTATTTTCATCCGGTCTGCTTTTGTCTACCTGCTGTCTCCTCACTGAGTGACTTTACAGGAAAGAGTTTGAAGTGCATAAGTAACGACTGAGATGCTGCTGACCTATAAAAAAAAAACAACAGTCAACGAAAACATCGCTCTCTTCGTAGCCTTTGGGATTGGTGTGAGCATCAACAGGCAGTAGAGCTTCTGTGGGCTCGTTTGCAAATCTAGAATATCTTTTTCTGAAACGATAACTTTTCTCAGAAATACTTTAAAGCTTTGAACTGAAGAAAACAAATTTGGGACGAATAAAGACCTCATGACAACAGAATCAGGGAAAATATAACACATACAAAAAGATACTATGTTTTGATGAATAAGTTATAGTGATAGTAGTGATTCACTCAGTGGTTTTGAAAACAAAACTAAATCTGAGTAGTTAATTAAAACAGTGGTCTAAGACTGTAAAACCTAAGCTGGACAGATACTTTGGATTGGGCCTGATTTCAGTCGTGTTTTGGTCGCACTGTCCTTTAACGTGCAGTGTGAGCAGGGTCCCCTTACCAAACCAATCACGTTAATCGATGAGTCGGATTTCTAGCATGTCAGAGGTTTCGGTCAGCTTCCTTGCAGTGTGAGCAGGTCCTCGTTCTGATTTCTTTGATGGCTGCTCTTGTCTTAACATTTGGAGCAATGTTAGTGTTTTACATGTTGTGGCCAAACCATGCAGTAAGTTTAATGTTGTGACTGTGATATACAGATTTTTGACTCCATATTATTTATTCTAATAATTATTTATTCTCCCCTTCTTCTTCTGCTTTTCCTGTGGAATCCCAAAACTACTTTTACCACTAAGGATCCACTATATTAAGACTTTAATCTCATGACTGTCTGTAGTCAATCACAATTACTTGGAATTTAATGTTAATAGACATTTTTCAAGCTTTAATACTTAACTCGTATTTAGTCTACATAGGAGTGAACACATGGTACTGATGGTCCTAAAATGGTGAACTGACTACTGATGTCTTTCACTGCTAAGCAGGTACAGTTAGTAGAGTGGTGGAGAACTTGCTATTAAGTTATGTGAAAATTTATGCAAATAAAATGCTGGGAATCAGTGTTCATTCCTGCTCTGAGTCACTCACACCGTCAAGCCCGTATACTTGAGGAAAGGGGTCATTATAACACAATTTCGCGCATTGAAATTGACAGAGTAACACATCAGAAGCTACTGATAAATGTGGCACAGTGTTTGCCTGGTTTAGGGGGAACGGAATCGTACTGGAGCTGGACTTTAAATACCTTGTCCAAGGCCAGCGTGACAATGACAATGAGATAAATGCGAGCTCTGCTTTTTATTTCCCCCTGACCAGAATCCCACCAAAGCACTAAATAATTTAAGCACTACGTGAAGTAATAAGATGTGATGTCCTAAGATGAGAGCTAACAGACCATGGTGGTTCAGTAATGGCTAATTAAATCAGCTTCTCTTATCCTCTTCACAAGAAGCAAAATAGGGAAAAGAGGCCGAGAGACAAAGTTTAACTTCATGAACAACCTGAAGTTCAAACATAAACAAAAATTACACAACACAATTATTAAATACATACATCTCCACACATATTCTATCAATGGTTCAGTTTATTGGCAGCTGGTGTCTGTTGTGCAGCAGCTGGCTGGCTGGTTGTAGCAATAGTAACAAATTATATAATATAAATTACAAATTACAAATAGGTAAATGAAAAAAACAGAAGGAGGTCACATACATAACTATGAGGTTATTTAGATTTCAACAAGGTCTGTGGTGGAGCTAAGTAAAGCCATTAAAATTGCACTGTGGGTTCAGCTCTTCCAAGAGCTGACTAGAGTTCTAAGAAGTTGGACAAGTTCAATGAATGACAAAAGTAATAATTGTAGACTAAGATCTAATATTATCATTGTTGAGTTTGGCTGTAGTCAGTGCTTCTAAAACAACTGATCAGCACATGTGTGTTCAGCCTCCAACAGTGTTCTCTGATTTGCTCGTGCTCCTCCTAAAGTAGTTTGTGGCTTTTGTGGTCCAGCGGTTGTTGTTGCAGCAGAACTAGAAGTGTTCTTACAGTGCTGGTAGCACCTTAACCCCCATCACTACTGGGCTCATCGTTACATTCATGTTACATGTATTGAATGCAATCAGCAAACCCACAAGATCCCACCAGAAGCCAACATATTATTCAAAACATAGCAATGGTATGATATTTTATACTATGATACATATGATCCACTGCATTTCACCTTCACTAGCTTCTCTCCATTGGCTTCCCATTAAATTTAGAATAGAATTTAAAACCCTGCTTCTTACATATAAAGCTCTGAATGGTCAGGCTCCATCATATATAGAAGACCTCATAGCACCATATCATCCCAGTAGACCACTTCGCTCTCAGAATGCAGGCCTACTTGTGGTTCCCAGAATTTCCAAAAGTAGAATGGGAGGTAGAGCCTTTAGCTATCAAGCTCCTCTCTTGTGGAACCAGCTCCCAGTTCAGATTCGGGAAGCAGACACCCTCTCTACTTTTAAGTCTAAGCTTAAAACCTTCCTCTTTAATAAAGCATATAGTTAGTTATAGTTATGCTGCCATAGGCTTAGACTGCTGGGGGACCCACCCCCCAATGCACTGAGCTCCTTTCCTCCTCTTGACCATCTCTCCTCTCCTCTCACCCCGCAATTCTCACCACTGTATGTCATTAACTCTGTGTGCTCTCTCCCGTAGTTGTCTTTGTCTTCCTCTGTCCCCCTCTCTCTGTCCCTTTCTGCAGGTGTCCCCCGGCTTTGAAGCTGTGTGTCTTCCAGCGTGCAGCTACTGGTCCTACCAATCTGCCCGATGTTTTGTTGTTGCTTTTTGTTGCTCTGTTCTTTTCTCTCTCGCCTTTCCACTCACCCCAACCGGTCGAGGCAGATGGCCGTCCACCCTGAGCCTGGTTCTGCTGGAGGTTTCTTCCGTTAAAGGGAGTTTTTCCTCTCCACTGTTGCCTATGGCTTGCTCCAGGGGGAATTGTTGGGTTCTCTTTATATATCTTTATAATCTTGACTTTATTCTGTAAAGTGCCCTGAGATGACTTTGTTGTGAATTGGCGCTATATAAATAAAGTTGAATTGAATTGAATTTGTAGATCTTCATAGATATAGAAAAGTCTATAAGGGCCCAAGTTTTTTTGTGGTTTGAAAAAACAGTGTCGTTGTTACACCAAGTTTCACAGATGATGTGGTGTGTTTCAGAGTGTGACTTTTCTTTGTGTTCATCTCTTCCCATATTTCTGGTATTGCACATAATTCCGGAAACATGTCTTATCCACAATTGTGCAGTGTTTTGTTGAACTCTCCTCTGACTTTGCAGTTATTAAGGTTTAGCGAGTGTTTATATCTGGAAGTAAACCCTCTGTAGGATAGTTCTCTTCTTATGAGTGTAGACTTGATACCCAACCTCCTGCAGGATCTTCTGGAACTGGATGTTCCAGAGCTCACCAGGATTTGTTTTATCCTTTTGATAGTTTATTTCACTCGCAGTAGTAGCTCTTCTCACTTTATACTGATATTTTAAACACAACTGACTCTGAATGCCTCTGCCACAAAAGACAACTAATCCACTTTATACATTTCATCTGCTTTAGTTGAAAAGGAACATTGATCTAATACCAGAAACCTGGCCATGTGATATCTACAGTAGGCAGTCAACTATCCAATTACAGCACTTTCCATACTGGGCAATGCATAAAAGCACTTATTGACTGTTTCATTTCAAACCCACTGATGTGGTATCTACAGTCAACAAAATGAGAAATATGTTCTGCACCACTGCAACTCAAGTCTCTTTAGAAAAAAGAAACTATACAGCCTGTATGAAATGCAATAGAGATAACCATGTAACCATGTCCTGCCTTGGATTGTTTTTCTTTTGTATGCAATTAAAATATTTAATATATTTATTATAATTTTGCTCTTCCTGAGTAAGGCTGATTACTACCGATGTAGACAAAATGAAGAGGGCAGTTAATGCCCACAAAACATTCCTACATAAGGAAGAGCTGAAACCTAAACCTAAAGAAATGTTACTCAGTAACACAAGTGTACATTATAAAATTCATTTTTAAAAAACTTTTAAGAGAAGTAATTGCAAAAAATATCAGGAAATATGAAATCTGTCATTCAAACAGAAAAAAGTGAAAAAACTAAAAAGGTTAATTTTAAACCTGAAGTGATGGAGATAGTTGCAGACATTTACTAACAATTTGATGCGAGTCATCCAGTCAAACTGCGCTTTATGGTTATTGATTTTGACTCAGTGGGTCAGAACAACGTCATTGCCTTGCACGAGAAAGAAAGAGACAGCATTGCTGCAGAGGAAAGGGATGTCAGTGTTCCCACTTACACGTCAAATCGAAGGTTCTGTTTCTCTTCAAAGAAGAAATCAAGGACAAACTTCCTCACAAAGTCAGGGTTCAGTGTGTTATCGATAACTTCTGTCCGACCAAACTGGATAAAAGACAGAAAAAGAGAAAACAAAACAGTCAACATCATGCTGATAAACTTGTACATTCAGTTAAAGAGACGGGACCATACAATAAAAGGGAAACTCCTGAAAGCTCCCAGGGTTACTCAGCATAAACCTTTACAAAAGCAATTTACATAATGGATTTAATCTTGTAAAGCTACTGACTGTTAGTCAGTAGCTATTTGACAAAGTAAACAAAGGCTGAGATAGAACACTTGTCATAAACACAATTACTTGACCAAGGCAACAAGTTGGAACTTATTCTGGACATCAAGTGGACAAGACAAGGACCCTACGAACTAGGGTTGCACAATTTAATCCAAGTCCCACTTTAGAGCTGTTCCTTTTGATGTTGTGTCCATCAACTCACCTTTACATAAGCAATGAAAACCAGCCAACCAACATTGATCAACTTAGATCCATTAAAGGCTTTATATTTTGTCCATAGTTGTCCCTAAACACACCATTTATTTGCTCCATCCTCCCTGGCTCAGTAAGAATAAGGACAGCTGTGGTCAAGTGACAGTAGATAAATAAAGTGGTGGGAGTGGGATCAGGCTATTTTCTGATTGGTTACATTCTTACTTACATTCTAAAACATAATATTCTAAAACACACTCTCACATCAAGGCACTGACATTATGACTATATGACTATATGAGTAATAGAAGCATGTGTGAAAATTTTAATGATAAGATGTTTAAGTTTGAACCTGGTATAAACCTTAATACTAACTGTCTTAGTGATTATATAGAAAGACCCAGTAGCCCATTCCCCCTAAAAATGTTTTTTTTTTTTTTAATGAAAAACTTTTTTTCGCAGGTTTTGGAAAGGACAGGAGGCACAAGATCCTGTTCCCTCAACCAACACATAAGCAGGTGAGCTCTGTAACTGCTCTTGTGAAGGGAATTCTGGATGGAAATAAAGTAGTTTAATAAGGGAGAACAGGGAGCAGGTGGAGGAAAATCTAGAGAGGTGGAGGTCTGCTCTGGAAAACAGAGGAATGAAGCTTAGCCTCAGTAAGACAGAATACATGTGTGTGAATGAGAGGGACCCAGGTGGAACAGTGAGGTTACAGGGAGCAGAGGTGAAGAAGGTGCAGGAATTTAAGTACTTAGGGTCAACGGTTCAGAGTAACAGAGAGTGTGGAAAAGAGGTGAAGAGGCGAGTGCAGGCAGGTTGGAACGGGTGGAAAAAGTGTCAGGTGTGTTGTGTGATAAAAGAGTATCAGCGAGAATGAAAGGAAAGGTGTTCAAGACGGTGGTGAGACCAGCAATGTTGTTCGGCTTAGAGACAGTTGCACTGAAGAAAAGACAGGAGGCAGAGCTGGAGGTAGCAGAGCTTAAGATGTTGAGGTTCTCTTTGGGAGTGACGAGGATGGACAGGATCAGGAATGAGTACATCAGAGGGACAGCTCATGTTAGATGTTTTGGAGATAAAGTCAGAGAGGCCAGATTGAGGTGGTTTGGACATGTTCAGAGGAGAAACTGTGAATATATCGGTAGAAGGATGCTGAGGTTGGAGCTGCCAGGCAGGAGGTCTAGAGGAAGATCAAAGAGGAGATTTATGGATGTAGTGAGGGAGGACATGAAGTTAGTTGGTGTGAGAGAAGAGGATGCAGAGGACAGGGTCAGATGGAGACACATGATTCGCTGTGGTGAATTGTATGCAGTCACTCTGTAAGTGGCAGCATATTGTACTGTGTGGGGCAGTACAGTCACCGGGTGAACGCAGTAGACACAACATTCCAGATTTCAGATCCAGCCTTCTAACTTCCTATTTACAAAGTGTCAATGCCCGTTAGTTAGTCAGTGTATTTATGTAATTGACTACATCAATACGTCACCCAAACCCTAGACATATAATCTTATGTTTGTTCTAATACATGCCCTTATAGTCATCAGTGTTTTTTTTTTCCTTGGTTTATCTGAAATTTACACAATTTCTACTCAGAGTAAAGGAGAGAGAGAGAGAGCTGACAGACTTCTCTGTTAGTTCTGTGCGTGCTGATGACCTCATTTTAACACTTTATCCACCGTTCATGTTTCATTCTTACAAAGCTTTACAGTGCAAACACTACTGTAATGTGAGGAGGTAGAATTAAAACATGAATTTAAAAAAGCATGAGATCATATATACTGTATTTATAAAATAACCTTATTCTATCTGAAATAATTTTAAATGCCATGTAGGCCTTTAACAACATTAATAACATACGTGTAGTCATTTAGCAGAGGCTTTTATCCAAAGCGACATAGTTATAGTCAGTTTAACTGCTAACCGGATGATGAGCTAAATGTGAAAAAGTGCGTACATGTTGGTCCTGATGTGCATTTTGAATTTATTCACAAAATGGGAGCCTAAAAAGACTTGTTGGAGTAATTTGATGTTGAATTAAAACTGAGAGGTGGTTACATGGTTTATATTGGCTGTTTTAAGCAGTAAAGAAAGTAACACTGACGAAGAAAAACGTAAGGTGCATCTCTGGCTCGGCACCATTGACGGTGCTCAGGTCGCACTGCAGGTCCTGCTGCCTGTATCATTACCAGCAGAAAAATCCATCTCTCACACTCAGTTGAGGTGGGAGGGTTTGTCCTGCCTGCTGCATTTTGCCTTGAGATGACTTTGTTGTAAATTGGCGCTATATAAATAAAGTTGAATTGAATTGAATTGAATTGAATTGAATTTTCCTGTAACTTCTAGTCACAGAACCCCTCAAGCTTGTTTGCTTGTATTTTAGCCAGGTGTCTGTACCTAATTTTCTCCATGCTGGTATCGTTACTAAAATGAATTAGTGATGATTCACTGCCATGCATGAATCATAAATAAAAATAGTTTAATTTTATGCATGGGCCATGATAATGAAGATATGGAAAACATAATGCACGGCAAAAATTGTGCATTGTCAGTATTAAAAGGCTAAAAAAAGAAAAAAAAGCTCCAAAACGTTGCTAATCATGGGGAGCTCATGTCTTATTAAAGAGAGCTGAGCTCCCTCTAGCTCCCCTGTAGTTTACACCATGGATAGGATCCTCTTTTGAGGTCAGTATGTGTTCCCACAGTCCGTTTTGATCTTTGCAAGGCAAGTAGGGCAGTTAAAAGCATTTGGGAGAGATATAGTTAGCACAGGTTGCTTCCCAATAATTCTGGTATTTATGTTAAAGTTAGTTTCACTAATACTATATTTGTTCCAATGACATTGTTGTCTATTATTATTATTATTGCCGGTTCTCTGCTGCTGTTGTTTGGGTTCTTTTTTTTTTCAATGAACTGCATTTTGGATCTGTTGTAATTATCCTCAGGTCTATGCAGCTCAGGTGAAGCTGTTTGTGTGTTCTCCTCAGATCTCTTTTTAAAATTGATTTATGCATGTCGAGATTATGTTTTTCCATGCAAATGTTTTGGGTTGTGTTTAGAATTTTAACCTCCGAAAAGGTCTACTCTGTGTGGCTTTGCTATATCAGAGTCAAATGACTCAAAACGCCAAAGTTTCCAATTGTTGTTCCGAAAGTAAAGGAAAAAATCCCAGTAGCATTTGTTACGCAGCCTTGGAATAGAATTGAAATGAATCGTTCTTATTTTAAATTATTGGTTATTCTAATAGTTGTAATATTCAATATTTATGTTTTGGCAGCATTTAATGATTTTCCATAAAACCTGGACATTCGCAGGCTAAACCACATATGATAAAAAGAGATAATTGAGTGACTTGAGTGACAACAATTGCTAAAGAATCCTTATTTATGCTCATACAGTACACGTACTCCTGTTTCATTGTTCTGCCTGATCTCTGTACTTGTACTTGTCTGTTTGGTCTGAGGTTTGGTTAGTTGTTGGTCACTGTTTATCTACCTCTGTTTCACACAGATTAATATTTTGTCCTTGTTTATCCCTTTACTGTCTTGTCAGGATTTTGTCATATAATGTTATATAATTTGTCTGTTGTCTCTATTGTTGCCTGTGTTTTCCTGTCCTCCTAGTGTTTTAACTCCCAATTCCCTAAAATAAAACCCCTTTTATTTTAAAACCTCCTCTTGCCGTCTCCTTAAAACCTAATCTGTGACATTGCCTCCATGTTCATTTTGTTTTGAAGATACTTTTTTTCCACAATTTTTGAGTTTGATATTGATCAAGTGTTTATTGCTGCCTGACCAAACTCGCTGTCCACTGATGTGATGCTGCTTGGGCTGTCTCCTGCATTTGACACAGTGAATCATTAGAAGTCATGTCGTTCCTTAAAAGATGTTTGCACACTCTCCGTGTCCTACTTGACAGGTCGCTCCACCTGATCTAGGTCTAGGACTCTTGGTACTGTCTTTTAGTTGCATGGTTTGTGACTGTTCCGTTTTTCCATCTACTGCATATAGCACTAAGGTGATGGCACCTATTGGTGTTTGCCTGGTTGACATACATGTATAATGTAGAAGTGAATGTCAGTGCAAGACTCTCCCCGTTCAGGCACAGAGGATTTCACCACCATCATCCATTCACTTATTATCTGTAACTGCTTATCCTGTTTAGGTCGACAGGGGGCTGGAGCCTATACCAGGTGTCATAGGGTGAGAGGCAGGGTACACACTGGACAGGGTCATCTCAGGGCCAGAAAGACATACACAGAGATTCACATTTACATTCACACCTACAGGCAATTTACAGTCACCAACTAACCTAACGTGCATGTGGAGGGAGACATGCAAACTCCACACAGTAAGGCCACAGAAACCTTCTCGTTGTGAGGCAGCAGCACTAACCTCTCCATCATCGTGCTGCCCCTGCTACCATCATGGTAGAACCAAAGCAGATCAGAAGTCCAGAGTAACTCTGGTCGACAAACAGTGTTATCAAAGATTTTTGCAGGCTGGACCTTTTTGAATGTGTGATCCCTACAATGCTGTAAAATAAACTGGGTAAATGTTTTACATTCTCATTTTTTAATTTAAAAGAAAGACAGGACAACCCAAGTGGACTAACATCTACTGAATCATTTGCTCTGGAGCTGATGAGTCAAGTCAATCATGGGGGTTAAAGACTCAATCAAATCCCAAAAAAAAGTGTGTGTGTGTGTGTGTATGTATATGTGTGTGTTTGCACACCCTCGTGGGCCTACGAGCTGCACCGTAGTGCAAGCAGGAAAACAGCCTGACAGCACTGAGGCAATCAGGCCAGCTTTTCTCTCTAAGTGTGGTGCATCTGTAATGAACTGCCGACGAGTCGAGGACATGGAAGTTGGAGAAAAATTAGGACAGAGAGACAAGCAGAGAGAGAGAGAGTGAGAGAGTGAGGTTGTCCCAATGGATCAGCAGTCCAAAAATTCATGTATCACCCTCACTATGGACAGAAAATGTCACTTGAAACAGGGATAAGATAATTGTTATTGTTATTCCCCAGAAGTAGTTGGAAAAGTAGGTTAGCATGTCTGCGTGTGCCTCCTGAGGGAACAGGTTAGGCAAGCATTCCGGCACTGGCACGAATAAGCTAATAATGCAAAAGAGTAAAATGTTAGAGTAATACAAAGTACTATGTTTTCAGTGCTGGACCACGGCTTCGAGGGCCTGAATACCATCACTTCCCAACTGCCTGCGCTGTTAGCAGTGTTACAAACCCACGTAAACACCGTTTAAACTTAAAGTAAATATGTGCGATTGTGACCATGCAACACAGTTCAGTTTTCGGGATACTGAACTTCACTGCTGACCATGGTGGGATTCCCATTCCAATTCCAACGCGTGAGTTCAACATGGCCAGACCCGTGTTCTCCCATGTTCCGTCTGTGTCTGCCTGTAAGCTTTAGATGGAGACTTGGGCCTTATTGGGAGAAAAAGTGCAGTTAAAATGGGGGATTAGTTCAATTTTTATTGGGAAACTAGTCCAATATATCATATTTTCAAGCCCCTGTGGCATTGTTATAAAAGTGGGAAATAAATTTAAAAAAGGAAAAATGTGCAGCTCCACAGATTCTCTACAGTACTGCCATCAGGGAAATTACACAGAAGCATTGGAGCCAGATCCAGCAGGTTCAAAGGCAGCTTTGACCCACAGCTCATCATACTGCTGAACTTAGGAGCACTATGAACACATGCACAATACAATAACACACTAAATATGCACTGTGAATATTACTGAAACTTGACTCCATGTGTCTGTAGCACTTTATCATTATTACAGTGTACAGAACAATAAATCTATCCTATGCATACGTTTGGTGGCAGGGTTCTGCATGGCTTGAATGAGGGGACATTCTGACATATGGCAGGAGATAGGAGAACCCTCATTGATTAGTTGGGCAGGATAAACCAGATTTGGATTAGTTGGGGGATGAGAAAGCCAGACTGCAGTTTCACTTACTGTTTTATCATTTTAGCAATTTTGGCAATAAAAAAACTACATTGTTGTATCACCACAGTTAAATATGGATAAAGAAATTCGTAAATAATAAATAGAACATCTTATACATTCACTGAATGAGGATTATGAATATTAAGTCCATATTTATTGCTAGAAATGTTCTTCTTAGACTCAACCTTTAATAATATGCTACTCAACTACTTATATCTCATCCTGACTTTTGCATGTCCTCCTAAAAAGGCTACTTGCACAGTTCCACCTCTCCAGATGCTTCAAAATGCAACAGCATGTCTCATTTGATCAGTCAGTTCAGTGACTTCCAGTGCAAGTCTGCATCAAGTTTAAAGCTCTGTGCATCATCAACAGAGTAGTGACTTCACATTACCTTCCTACCTGAGGAAAAACCCTCCCGCCCACTGTGCTCTACCAGCGAACAATGTCTGGTGCTCACTACACCACACAGGAAAAGATCCCAAGCAAAAGATCTTCATCTCAATGATTCTATGATGGTGGAACCAACTGCCAAACTCTGCACACCCTGTTTCCAAAAATATGAAAACAAGACTCTTCTGCAACTTGCTAAGACTCTCTTTCCTTTCTGACACTTACGTCTCTTGAAACGGAAATAATTCCTCTTGTAGCACTCGGCTTTTAATGACTTCTACCTGACTGCTTTTCGCTTGCTTTGTATTTCACTTTTAAGTCACCTTGGATAAAAGTGCCTGCCAAATCACCAACATTAAAAAAAAGGAGAGAGAGAGAGCTGTAATGTGTCACATCAATGTAAAAGATTTTCACACATTTAAGCAAAAAACACTTCCAGTTTCTTTTCATGTGTTCTTGCTATTTAAGCCTACTGTAGCAAATATGTGTTAAAGTTAATTTGCTGAATGATAAAGGACTTCAGATGCTGTAAAATATTCTGTTGTTGCTAAGTCCAATTGAAGCAGATGTCATGACTGCAGCTGATTTCAACTTCTTACCTATAAAAACGGTGTTGAAAACCTGCAACTCAAAGGCACAGTAAGAACAGTATGCGTGTTCCACCAATTTTAGAAAAAAAAAAAAGACATTTCCTTTATGAGTCAATGGAGATATCGCCCACTCTGATGTTTATTAATGGTAAACTGCCCTCTGCCTCTGTATTAAAATATCTATCTTCGACTCCTAGATCCTTCTAAGTTGAATCATGGATAACCAAACCTGGATGACTGAAAATCTTCACCATCCCCTTTAGATGTAAACTCTTCCAGATAACATTATTTAGAGTCATTCACCGTTCCATAGTTTAGATTATGTCATCTGAAGGAGTTGTGGAGGAGGAAGCTGATCAAAGTTACATCTTCTGTGGTATAAGGAACCATGTGACAACATCACAACTGAAAAACTCCTCCAGATGATGTTAACCTAGCGAATTTGTTCAACAAATAGCGTATTTTAATAAATGGAAGGCCAGTATAATACCATTCATACACATGAACACATTCATACTCACCCAACTAGAACCACAGGATGCAAGGTGATAGTCAGGGAAGCCTCTTTTAACCTACATCAATAGCATTATTAGCCTCCATACAAGCTGCTTAATGCAAAAGGAATTAAAGCTTTAAATGTCGAATCGGTTAGCTTCAAAGTTCCAGCAGTGGATTTGTGATCTGTCCTGCTTTTCTTTTGCCCTGCATGTTTCATGTGTTGCTCCTTGCAAACATGCCAACATGTAATGATCTCTCTGATCTTTCTATCTCCCTGTGTTTGAAAATGTCTGAAATGACGATGTGTTGTGTTGATTAGACTGATTATTGATACCATTGTATTGTAGTTGACACATTTTTTGTTGCAAAAATGATGTGTCCATGATCCCAGTGACTACAGACCTGTGGCTCTAACCTCCCACATCATGAAAGTGTTGGAGAGACGGCTTTTGGAGCCTTTGGTGAAACCATCTCTGGACCCCCTTCCAGTTAGCTTATCAGCCTCAGCTGGGGGTGGAGGACGCTCTCATCTACCTGCTTCACCACCTCTACACCCACCTGGACAAGCCTGTGGGGGTCTGTACGGATTTGTTCTTTGACTTCTCCAGTTCTTTTAACACAATCCAGTCTGTCCTGCTGGGGGAGAAATTAAACAGCATGCTTGTTGACACCCCCATGGTTGCCAATCCTCTTTCCATACAGGAGAGGGGGTGGAAGTGGTTTTGTAGTACAAATACTTGGGTGTCAACCTGGACAATAAACTGGACAGGTCAGTTAATGCAGCATCAATACACAGGAAAACACAGAGCTGCTGTATTGTCTACGGAGACTAAGGTCCATCAAGATCTGCGACACCATGCTGTGGATGGTTTATGAGTCTGTGGTAGCCAGCTCCATCTACTATGCTGTGGTTTGCTGGGGCATCAGTATGAAGGTGGCAGACAGTAACATACTGGACAAACTAATAAGGAGGGCTGGTTCCGTTCTAGTGGAGGAGCTGGACCCTCTGCATGTGGTGGCTGAGAGGAGAATATTGTCCAAACTTGGCTCAATCCTGGACCATCCCTCCCACCTACTCTACTGTGTGTTGGCTGCACTGAGGAGCACTTTCAGCCAGAGACTGATCACAGTCAAGTGTTCTCACAAAACACCACAGGAGATCCTTTCTCCCAGTGGCCATTAAACTGTTCAACTCATGCCCCTTCTGTAAAAAGGACGGGGACTAAATAGACTAAATGGACAAATAAAATTGTTTTTATTTAACTTACATTTACTCCTCTAGCTGGGTTTTTCTTAATAATTGATCGGTGGTTTTTACTTGTCTATTGTCTTGGTTTGGTGGAAATGTTTTCCTTTCTTTTGTGCTTTTCACACGGGGAGCAGCTGCAACAAGGCAACCGAATTTCCCTATGGGATCAAATCCCCATGGGATTCAGAAATCAGCCTTTAGTCCCACTCATTTGCCATTTTAATTAGCCTGGCAAGATGAATAGTGCTGAACTTCACCAAGTAAGCCAACCTTTATTCATAGTACAAGTCATGTATTAACATGATCTTGAAATAATAATCTAAAGAATAAAAGCCTAAAAGGCAGAATAAACATTGTTTTTTATTTATTCTACGATAAACCGTTCTGTGGTTCCCATCCTATAAAAACTCTCTTTAATCTTCATATATTTGGTCTATCAGTGTGTTCAGCTCTTTAGAGATGATGGCGGTAAACATGTATTTTACTATCTGCATTAAAACTTCAAACTACAAAAATCTACTTTTTGTAATATTTGTATTTTTTTCCCTTTAAAAATGGCTATAATATTGCCATTTTATTCTTTTTAGTGTCCAGAAAAGGTATTGTAGGTACAAAACAGTACATAGTGCTGTGCTCTTCTTAAAACTGTGGTTAGTATGTGGTTATTTGAATTAAATGAAGCTTTGATGCAAACAATTTGTAACCAAGTTATTCAAATTTCAGGAGTCACCAAGAGCTGACCACTGTCCACCACAACATTAAAACCCCCAGGCTGTGGCAGATTTTAGGTTTTTTTCTGCTCAGTTAACTTTTAATTATTGAGTTTTTTTTCAAATGTTTATGTTCAGATGGTGACTCGATTTTAACCTTGTTAGACATCATTATATTGAAATAAATAAACATGTCAGGCTTCTCGAAAACAAACTGAAACGTAAGCCTGTTTCACATTTTTTCCAATTTAGTTGTAGATGTTACAATCACAACAAAGCTTCCATAACCTGCGGACAATGTCAAGAAAAGTCAGCCCTGGACATTGTCCTTAGTTGCATTTCACACATTTACAGTAAGTCAGCGGGAGATCTTTCGAGTCGGAAGCGTCCTCACGGGAGAAACGCGTGCGTAGTCAGTGCGCAAAGAAGGCACGACATGATAGACAACGTAGGCTTTGGAAAACCGATTTTTGTTCACAGCACAAAACCTGATGAGGAGTGGGCTACTTTAACAAGAACAAGACATTCGTGGACAAGAGTTATTGGAATTCTACTATAGAAGTAATCCTTGTGAGAGGGGTTACGTGCAGAGGATGTGGGACATTTGGCTACTTCAAAACCCAACATCCAGACTAACAGAGACAACTAGGAGCTCAGTGTTCTGTGCACTATGAACCATCCCAACTATGACCATCACTGAGACCAACACGCTGATATACACCACAGCAACTGTGATGCTTGAGAGGCTTGGTTAGAAGATCAACCTAAGTCATAAGGTGCAGTATCATCCATGTCAACGGAGGTGGGAGGCTGAGATCAAGGCAACAACCAAGCCAACTATCTGAATTGCAGAAAGGCATGATGATGAGGAAGTATAATCTACCTAAGAAGTACAACAAACTGTCCATACCTGAGGCGACTGCCAAGCAAAGGTCCTCAGCCCTGGCATGAAGTTGAAACCAGGAGGAGGTTCTCCACTGAGCCATCCAAGGTGTACTCCCAGTATCAGGGTAATAACATAATAGTAGATCCATAATGGGGTGTGTCTGCCAATATGGAAAAAGCACATTCGAGAAGGAGGCATCGCATAACAACACTGGCTGGTGGACTGGAGAGCAGACCACCGAAACCTTTCTGAACAAGCCATCACAATGACAGCCATCCAAGACAGGGTCTCAAGAATGACGAACTGGACAGCACCAGGCCCTGACATGATCCATGCCTACTTGTTAAAGAGGCTAACCTCAACTCCACGAGCACCTGGCGGCACAAATCAACAAACTACAAGTGGATGGATGGATTGACTACACGAAAGCCTATGACTCAGTGCCTCACACATGGAATGTGTAGTTCAACAGGACTCTAAGAGACTTCATTGAGAAATCAATGAGGAAATGGAAAACAACACTAGAGGCCAAGGAGATGTTCTATCCCCGCTCATTTGGACTGGATAAGTGTGGTCGGATGGCAACAAGGAGAGGAATGGTAGTCACAAGTGAGGGTAATACCAGCAGGCACGATGGCAAATGTTGATAATAGCTGCAAGTACCTTGGGATCCCACAGGCAAATGGTAATCATGAAGAATCAAAAGTAGCTACTACCAAGTACCTACAAAGAGTAAGGCGAGTTCTGAGAAGTCATCTTAATGTGAAGAACTAAGTCCAAGCGAGTAACACCAACGATATATGGCCATCAGGTACCCTGCTGGCATAATAAGTTGGCCAAAAGAGGAGATAGAGGCCACTGACATCAAGACAAGGAAGCTCCTTACAATGCACGGTGGGTTTCACGCCAAATCCAGCATCCTGAGATTGTACAATAAGCGGAAGGAAGATGAAACAACCAACATCCATGAATACATCAGGAAGATGGCCCCATGTGAATAGCTCAGGCAGCAGAAATGAGATCACTCACAACGAGTGTGGGATATTCGACTTTCAGGTGAAATTCAGGGAAAATGTAAAAAGTTCATGCTGCAGTGATTTTATACCATGAAAGTAGAAGCATGCAATGGTAATTTCTTCATCTCATACTATTTATCCACACCAGTGGTGGGTATAGCATAACAAAAAATGTCAAGGTCTCAATACCATCTCAATTGTTAGGTGTCGTCTTGGCTTCATGATGTCAAAATGGGAACAAAATGCTCCATGAATCATGTGATTTATTTTTTTTGGATTCTAAGGAGTAGCTTTGTGCCTTACATTGTGAACATCCTTTTAACATGCAGCTTGTTAAGACAATGAACGATAACAGCATCTTGTTGATGGCTTATGTCTGCTATGTAGCTGACAGTGCAGTTTTTGTGTAGGCCAGTGTGTCTTGCCAATCTTTTTTTTTTTTGGCAAGGCTCTAAAAACTAAAGAGCAGGCTATTTTCAATGCACTGGACGAGAATCTGCAGAAATCCATTCGTCTACACAAATCTTTTTGTGTAACACAACTGCTTATACTTAGAGCCAATGGCTAAAAAACACAAGTCCTCAAATCCACTCATATTTTGCAGCCAGTGCAAACAATAAAAGCAAAGATAAGATCGGGTGATCAGGTGTGTTTAGCCAGTTCCCCGTGGGTTCATAAGTACAGTGTAGGCCTGTTTTCAAGAGTCATTTGAGCCATTGTTAAAATCCAAATGCTGTTTAGTGAAGCTTTAAATACTTTAACTGTAACTAAACTGAACAAAAGCTAGAAGAGTTTACATTTTTTGTAGGAATTAATTTTTTCCACAATGCCATACATAAACAAGCTGAAACCATTCGGACTTTGTGTTCCTTTCTTGGTAGTACACAGCAGAAGAAAATGACTCATCCTGTTTGTAAGAGAGAGAAAAAGTTTGAAATTTCTAATTCTGGAGATGAAGCAGGGAAGGAATTCTAAGACACCAGCCTGCAAACAAATAAGTAATATTGTTTCTGAAATGAAATGGGAGAAGGGGTTATTCAATTTTGGGGATACAAGACCCACTCTAACAAAGTCAAGTGGTGGGGTGTGAGTTTGGATTCCTATAATGGAATATGAGCTGTCCCCGTTTCTCTCTCACACATAAACACACCGCAACCAGAAGTATCTTTTAATAAGCTCTTTCAACAGCTTATTTTTTGTTTAGTTTTTTTTTTTTTTTTTTGTCTTTCACCCATTTAAAGAAATTTAGATAGTTGGTGGCAAAGCTGTAATTATTTTCTTCTCCTCTTTAGTGTGAGAATAAGATTTCTGCTAATTGCATCAAAAAGCGCCTCGAGCCAAATCTGCCAATGTGTTCGTACAGCCCACTCACTACAACATGGTGACAATACAAGTGTTGCATGGAGGCTGTTTGTTTCCATTTGCTCGCTGACAGACAGCAATACTACTGTCCAAGGAGACTGTTAGAGGAGGAAGTGGGCAGCTGAGTGGGACCTGGAAGCATATGTATGATCTCCAATTATGGCTGCATTCCAACCTGGCAAACCTCGTCCAAAGAAAGCTCCTCTGCTCTTCAATCACCCCAGATTTATAAAAATAAAGAGCAACGGATAATATATTTACCACCAAAACCATGTGTCTCCGTTGCTGCAGTAATCATCAGTAAAAGCCCCAGAAACTCCACAGTAAAAAGGGAAAAAATATCTTGCTTCCTGCAGACATAGGGAGTCGATGAGAGAAATAAAGTAGGATGCTCACAGATAAAGTCTTATCTTCGCACAAACGCAAGAGGCATAGCATGATATTTTCAAACTCTCTTTGCTTTGATGGAGGCTTGACTTTATCCTGCAGGTTCCAAATCAGCGATGGGATTACTGTACTATCACTCCAAGCAACCGAACATTTTCCCAGCAATGAGTCTTAAGTTTAAAAAGGTATATTGCCTCAGAGCACAGCAGAAATCAATTTTAGTCAGTCAAGCTGAGAATTGTAAACCATTGGATGCAGACTGAGAAGCTAAAAGAAAATAATAGGGACGATCCTTGATTAAGAAATAATATAAATTATTCATGGAGAAGGTTGTTGTGAGGACGACTTACATCTACAGTACAGAGACATATGTGTACATACACATATACATAAAACAAAGTGAAAATGATTTTAGAAATTAAATAACAAGAGGTAAAGTAACAGGACTACACGGACTAAGCACACAATTTATTGGTAACCTTTGTTTTAAATTCATTAATATTTCACAACTGACAGTATAAACATGAGTTCATCTCACTTGGAGCCTGTCACTTTGAAACGAGTGAAAATAACTCGATTTAATGGATATTGTGTTGTTATTTTCATTAGAGCAATGCAAACCACGACTATGTTGCCCACATTACAACCTAAGTTTTGTCCAATCACATTTTCAAGACGGCTGTGAAACTTAAAATGACTCACGGTGGTGGGGATGCGGGAGAGAGGGAGGTGACATCAAAGGACACCATGGTCTCATCAGTATCCAGTCTCAGCTCTCTGACCCTGGCTGAGTTTTTGCATGCGCTGACCAGTGTGTCCAACTAACGGTGATAGGATGGTGTATTTTGCGATGTTGTAAGTTACTGAGTTAATGCAGCTGACGATGGGTCTGAAGGGGGGGGGGGGCTCCATCCTTGTGTATCTTGGGAAGTCCATACATGCAAGGGACGGCTGTACTTTCCAATCCACCAATCTCACTCGCTGCTTTCTTTTCCGAGATTACTATGAGTTACACACCCAAAAATGTGTTTTTCACAATAGCACACTGTCATTTTTAACCACATATGATGAAGGGCGCCACTACCTGCTTAGGTATCAAACTTTGGTACCACAAGACAAGGCATTTTTCAACGCTCAATATCAGCTGAGTCACGCGTGATCATGTCCCACTGAACTGATGATATCTGCTTACCAACTGATTAGGAGGGTGGAGGAATGTGTTAACTCACATTTATGACGCTAATAACAAACTAATAAGACCCCTTCATGGGGTGGTAAAATTAGGGTGACATGAGATTTAAAGGTGTTTCTGACAGGTATATTATTATCATCATTAGATTTTTGATTCTGCTCATTGAACTGAAACGCTGATGAATGCACCGTGTTTATTAAGGGTTATGTGTTTTTTCCGCACAGTCCTCGTTACGGCATAGATTCTCTGACACCTGCAAAGAGACGCCTTTGTCAACTGTCAATTTTTCTAGAACTCCCTACATGAGTGCTGCGTGTTGCTGTCAGTCTTATGTGGTTAAAACAGCTAACTTCTAACTTTCTAACCCATTTGTGTTGGATAGAGGCGGCTGTTCGGCATCAGATAGTTGTGATTACAGTGACATGCAGCTGAGCCATTTAGTGCCTACTGATCTATATGGCTTCATGGCTGCATCGACCACTGCTCTTCAGTTTGTTTGTGTGTGTGTGTGTGTGTGAAAGAGACGGAGAGAGAGAGCGAGAGCATGTCTTTGTGTGAGACTGTATACTGTTCTGGGGAGAGAGTCCTCTCCCTGTGAGACTGATTGAGTCTCACTGAGATCTATGTGTATGTGTGTGGATCCCTACTGAGTTGAGACTGATTTTCTTTGATGGAACAAAGCACAAATTACTGCAAGTCAGAGTGAGAGACACCGAGGCAGAGAGGAGAGGGAGAGACACATATGAGCTTTTCTAAGTGTTAACAAAGCCACAGTATTCCAGGGTCGGGCTCACAAAGCGTCTCGGATGGTTTTCCCATTTATGAATTCCTATATTTGGCTGCTTAGGCTTCACAGAAGGGCTTAGTTTTTATTACATGCTGTCTGCCATAAAGCACTCGGATCATTGTGGCGGTCAAAGGATATTTTCCTTTACGCCTGCTGGGACTCTCTTTAGTTCTGACCTTAACATATAAAGCACAGGCAATTTTTAATGAGAGTTTGTTCTGTGATTGTGAATCTCTACATCAATATGTTGGGAATGATAAAAACCTTTTGAAGTATTTCTGTTTTTATGTTTTGTTGAAAGCCTTGTTTATAAAGCCATTTTGCCAGATTGCTGACTGCTTGAGTTAAAAACTCTATCATTAAATGTCTTTTGTCCTTTTCTCCCCCTGTCATCACACAGTAAAACAGCGAAGCTCTAAGGGTAAATAAAAACCCTTAGTGAATCTAAAGCAAACTCTTAAATACAAAAATATTTGATCATTTTCAAAAAGAGAGATGAGTAACTTACTGTGATAAAAGTGTTGGTAACGACCAACAATCTGCAATGTAATTATATCTACAGCAGCTAAATGAACTGAAAAGCACTGTCTCTGCAAAACAGACCATGTGATAAAATGCAAAATTTCCTCTAGAGCCCGTGTTTGCTTTGACCTCTGGGATACAGGATCTTAGTCGTCGAGACGAAGGCCACGTTGTGAATGGTGTAAAAGGTGAGTTACAAATGTGCTGATAGTGACTCAAGCAGTACTTGGTTAAGGTTAGAGAAGACGAATGTCCCACTTCAGAGATGGGAAACACAGTCCAACAAGGAGAAAAATCAAATAACATTCGGGCAGCTGTTTTTTTTTTTTTGTTTTTTGTCCTTTCAGTGTCGCCACAGAGGATCATTGTCCGCATGTTGATTTGTCACGGGTTTTACGCCGGATGCCCTTCCTGACGCAACCCTCCCCAATTTCTACCGGGCATGGACCACTGCACAGCTGGGGAGGGGAATGGGCTGTTAGGGGTTCAGTGTCTTATTTGATTAGTATATTTTAATAATATTACCAATTGAGAATTTTTATTTGTTGGCGGAAAAACATTACAATACTACTATACGTGTTGCGAGTAATGTATCCATGTGCAATACTGCATTTGACACGCCGCTTGGAATGTTATTTAAAATTATTGTTTTAACAACATTTGTCATAAATTGTAAAAGAGTATCATGAAATGTAAGTGATTCTGGGTCTTATATCACATCAATGCATGACCACCTAACTTAATAGTTAGGAGTATTTTTAAGCTAAAAATGCACAGATAACAGCAAAATTAATTTAATGGAATCAGTTGTTAGGATGTAAGAAGGTTTAGGGTTCACCATAAAACTGAACCCACCAATATTGGACACAAGGAAATACTTTTCAAACAAGCAATTATCCTTATATAATTCTATTCGATCATAATCTGTCAATTAACATACTGTTCATACTGAGAAAAGAAAAGTCCTTTCATACAGGGAAACAATCATCCCTCCAACAAACTACAACAGGCTACGGCTGTGAAGTGAATGCTTGCTCTGATATGGCCTGGTGCACATTAGAGGATTAAATAAAAAATAAAAAAAACAAAGAACATGGGAGAACATAGACACACACTCCAGAGGATTCAGTCCAGAACTTGTCAGCTAGTAGCACTTGTGTGTGCTGTTCAGTACCGAGAAGCGAAAGCTTGTAAAACAAAACTGAGTGAATTCATGGCTGAAAAATCTGCTGTAAATACAATTTTAAAATTCTTTGTGTCAAATGAGGCTGATGGAAGCTACTGCTTCCAGTATTCAACATCCAGTTGGTGACACTTCCCAGTCAGCTTTTATTTAATATATGAAAAGGAAGCTCCATCAATATACATTTTATTAGGATATGAAAGTAATCATGATATGAACTTCGGTCACATCACGGTTATCACTTTAAACTAAGCTAAGAATAGGGTTTCACTCACCTCTCTCCATTCCTTGGTCCCCAGACCTTGAATGTACAACACCACCACTGGAAAGAGAAACATGCACAGCATGACTTAGGATTAGTCTTACATTTGAACATTTTACGCCAAAACAAAGCATAAAAAATCTATAGTACATACAAGTACATAAAGGCACAACCAGGGTTTTCTGGGTCACAGTACAGTTTATACTAAACCAAAGTTAAAACCTAACTAAAAGAGGCCATATTATGCATAATGTGGAACATTTTTCTGAAATAGTTTTACAATTTTAAGAAGCAGTTAGTCTCAGGTTGGTGAACTTCTGCCCATCTTTACATTCAAGCAGCTCTGCCTCTCTGAAATGCTCCTTTTATACCCAGTCATGTTACTGACCTATTGCCAATTAACCTAATTAGTTGTCAAATGTTCCTTCATTTGTTTTTGATTTGCAGGAATTGCTAATTATCAGAATTTTGTTGCCCCTGTTCCATTTATTTTTTTTGAGATGTGTTGCTGCCATCAAATTTAAATGAGCTAATATTTCCCATGAAATGGTCTGATCTGATATCTGATGTTATTCATGTTCTATTGGAGATAAAATATGGCTTGATGAAATTTGCAAATGATTGCATTCTCTTTTTATTCACATTTTACACCTCGTGCCAGCTTTTTTGGAATTGGGGTTGTAAGAACATTTGTAAATTTTTTTGTAGGAAAAGTACAAACTTATAGCTTTGTTTGGCTACAACAAGTGACTGCTGTTGCTGAAAATCTAAAAAGCAGGCTGCTTTCCTGAACTCAAAGCTTTATCATCTGTGTTGTTTTTGTTTCCACAACTCAGTACATTACATGCTGTTCTGAACACTCTGTGTCTTGCATCACTCCGTGGAACTAGTGCATCTTTACTTTGTTTAGATTCTTGAGATAATGTATGACAGGCAATGCAACTATCACAGATTCTGTCCAAGTTGGGTTGTGTTTTGTGACATTTGTAGTTTTTTTTTTAAACTTTTCTTTTATTGTCGTTGTTTTTCTAGATTGCCAGCTTACACACACACACACACACACACACACACACAGGAACTTTCAGCGTTATGCAGCTGTGTTTGAGCTGAAACGAGATCAAGTTAGTTTTATTTCATTCCTCTCTCTTCCTGTATAACACACTCACTCTCTTTGCTTTTCTCCTAATCTCTTGTTCTGTGCTCTCCTCCTCTTTTAATTTACCTCCTGTCTGTGCCTCACCTCTTTCAAAATTACTGCATTATTCTATAGTTTTGTCTTTTTAGTTTTCCCTCATCTCCTCCCCCTTTTCTTTCCTCTTTCTCTACCTTTTTTGACCCCCACCCCCCAACTTCCTTTTACCCTTCTCTTTCTTTCCTCTCATCCCTTCTTCTCCTCCTCATTCTTCCCCGCTCTTCACTTTCTTTGTCCTCCTCTTTCATCCACTTCCCCTCTTCCCCGCTTATTCTCCTCTCCTCTCCACTGCCCCTGTCCTCTTCCATATGTCCTCTTACAACCCTTCTCCTCCACATCAAAGCAGAGCATGGTAATGGAAGGCAGTGGAGAAAATGTTTCAGCTGCAGTGGGAGAGGAGACCAGTCGACCATAACCACGTAGCCACTGCTGGGACCTGTAGCTCCCCATTCTCTGTGCTCTCATCTTCAAAAAGAAAAAAGGACCAGGTCAAACTAAATTAAAACTCAGAGAAAGAGGCAAGATACTGAGAGAATAGAATTTGCATAATAATGAATTATATTTAGAAGAAAAGACAGTTAGCTTTTATGGGTTCCGAGGAGGCTATATATACATATATGTACATATATATTCAGAATCTAATGATTTACAAAAAAACATTTTCATTTTTTGTGCTGATCTCAGGGACAAATTTTTCTGGGATGTGGGTTTTTTTCTGAAATATATTGCAATACGAAAAAATACATAGCTTTTCAGCAAATAAATTGAACAGTCCTGTTTTAAAAGAAATATTAATTCTCTAATGATTAGTGTGTTTTGGTAAGTTTTTGCCTTTACAGAGAAATGCACTTAATGTTTTGTATTCTTTCTTCCACTTACAGTATCTGTCCTCTCCTCCAGAGCTCAAAATTAAAGTCCCTTTGTCCCAGGGAAAGCTACAAAAATGTAAGATCCGGGACAATTTTGGCACAATAAAGAAAATGACCTTACATTTTCCAATATAACATAAACTAATGTTTGCAAATACAAATTATTTGTGTTCTGAGTTTCTAGAAGATCAGCGAAATTAGTTGATCTTTAAATCTATTTTCCTAAGCAGCATCTTGTCTTGTATGAGCAACACAGAGCTAAGCCAAGTGTCCCTGGCTGCTGCAGGCGAGGAGCAGACAGCTCAGGTAAAGTCAAGCTTACTCCTTAACTCAAGGGGGCGAATTCAGTGGCAAAACACTGTGCGAGCTAATTTCCAATAAGAGTAAATTATCAAACCAATGAATGATCATAATGAGAACTAAAGTGAAAATTTGAGATCTGCCCATCCACCATCATATGACAGGACAGACAGGAGATTTAGTTTTTGCCAGTCCTCACAGATATACTATAACAGTTTTGCAGTTGCCAGGTAATGAACCATTCCTAATATGATGTTTTACTGTTGCTAGTATAACCATTTGTAATTTACTTGCTTATATGGCCAATATTGCAGCTCTGCAGGCAGGCAAAGCACAATGTAAGGTTAAGATACAATTGATAAATACCAATAAAAAATATATAAAAATAATATTTTAGCTGTTAAAGTGTTAGAAGTAAACTAAACAGCTGGATATTCCAAGTGTGTCTCTCTCTGTCTATATATATATATATAACCATCCCTTAAGTCAATCAGACGGTTCAAATTTACAGTAGTAGTCGTTTTGTACTAATGAAAATCGGAATGGGGGAAAGATCCAGAAAGAGTTTAGGCTGAATGTAGTAGACACAGAGACCACAGGCAGAAGAATGGGGCAGAGTAATTTAGCCATGAGACACTGGGACAGTGCCAGCAGAAAGTGGCCCGGGAGTATTTAAAGATGTCTAATGGCTGTAAACCCAAATGCTGTAAATCCAAAAGATAAAGAGTAAAAACTGTGTGTTCCCTGACTTGGAATCCAACAGAACACCTTCAGAGTACTTTAAAGATCATAGCAGAAGACCAAAGAAATGATTACAGTGTTTCTCACACATACAATAATGCTTGGGCAGGAGAAACAGACTTGAGTACAACAACACTGCCTGTGCCAAAGATTGTCTAAACCAGTTAAGAAGTATCACTCTAACAATTCTAAACAACCATTTGACTAAGTGTCTTTGTAGCAGCGGTCAGCCGCTCATTAAGCGGGCAGATCTTTGACATTTTGAATTAATGACACCACCCATTTCTCTCCACTTCAGCTATTTCACCAGCCAAAGAGCTATAAGGTTCTGGAAACTTGCTTCTGTAGTTTTTCTACTTTTTGGTGTTCACATTTGCTGAGGAGCCTTTGGATTCAGAGAAGAGCACAGACTGCTTCTAACCCTAACCCAGTCAAAATGAATAAAACATTTTCATCATCATTTTATTATGTGCCCCCAGTCAGTACCATCAGTACCATATGTCCACTGCAATGTTGTTAGGAGTTTTTTAAAAAAGCGTGAAATCGACAGCCCTACTTTTTTCAGACTAGACATTACGTTTGTCTGCTCAGCCCGTGGCTTTATGGCCAATTTGATGTGTTGTATTTGTGTTGGGCCGTTGTTGAAAGAGGCCAATTAAACTGAGTGTTTAGCTTCTCGGTGCAAAAGAAGAACCTCTTGTATTAACACCACCATCTTAAAATGCTCATTGGGGCCATGTAGTATAGCTGAATTGAGTAGTATATAGGAACGAGGAACAAGCTGTCCTTTTGACAGACAACATGCGACCTCTAACACAGTCCGTCACTTTATTACTATTTATTGATTATGGCTAAAAACTGAGTCAGTTACCTACAGGCATGGATCTACTGGGTGAACCGTCTCAGTTATATACCAGAGGCTGTCAGTGCTGTGTGACATTATCAGCACTCATCGACCCCGTCCTGTCGTGGCTGGACACCTGGGTCAAACAGAGAGCTCTGACCAGCAACATGAAAGAGCTGAGGGGGCATTGTAGCCACAGCGAGTTCAGCTTCCCTCTTTCTCCCGGTGGGTAGGAAGAGTTTGAAGTTCTGGACCCCTCTGACACAATCGTTACCCTCCATCATGACTCTCCACCTCCGCCTAGCTCAGGACAAAAAAAAATCGCTCTACGTCCATAAGGACCCCTGTCTGACTGATGGATTGCATGCAGTAGAGTGTGTATGTGACCTTTTTTAAAACAGTTCTTTCCATCAATATAATTATTACAAACTATTTAAAAAAGTCTTATACCGGAGGTGATCACTGAGTATTTAATATATCATAAACATAATCTACCTTATTTATGTCTACAAATGTACAATAGCATCTGGAAAATTGCCACTTCAATCTTAAAACAGTGTTAGAATCTTTCATTTCAAATAGACAACAATTTAGGTTATGAAACAACTTGAGCACATTATAAGATGTTCTTAATCCTTACTGACAGCCACAGTAGTAAATCTCCTTTTGGCCTGTTTGTCACTGTGTTTAATTCAATAAAATGTTAATGTGTGTTGAAAGCCTCCAAATGTATTAAAAAAACATGACACTATAGAGGTTTGCTGTAGAAGAACTACATCCGCTAGTCAGACAGACATATTACGTACACGTATTACTTGAATCAGAGGTTCATGCCATAATACCACATAATACATCTTTCTGCTTTGATCAGTGAGTTCTAATTAACATGAATTTGGCCTATTAAAACTGATAATGAAACACATTTTTTTAAATACTATGCTTCCTCAAGGACAATGCTACAAACCACAAAGTAAAAAAATCTCAGCCACATCACAGTGAAACCCAGCTAAGATTCACTCATATATTAGAAGGCAAACACCAGGAGCATAACCTAACTGTGACTTTGCCGGGTGCAGACTTTTTCGGACCTGTCTCTGAACACAAGCAACAAACACAGACAACTGCTTTGCCATGAACAGGCATCCCAGCACATCCTGTCCTGCAAAGCAGCCTCTGAGCTGCAGGGCCCTGCCAAACACTATTTATACTCATAAGCGTTAACCGAAAAACACCTGCTTTTTGAGAAAAAGGCTGAACAGTTGGTAAAGACAGTTGTCCACGGACCACAAGGTGAGTGGTTCGATCCCCAGTCCTGGCTATATGTCAAAGTGTCTCTGGGCAAGACACTGAACCCCTAACAGCCCATTCCCCTCCACAGCTGTGCAGTGCCGGTCCAAGCCCGGTAGAAATCGGGGAGGGTTGCGTCAGGAAGGGCATCCGGCGTAAAAACTGTGCCAAATCAACCTGCGGACAATGATCCGCTGTGGCGGAGAAACGTTCCTGTATCGGTCACGACAGGGAAGAAGGTGACTGGACAAACAACGTTTCAGAACGTTTAGGAGATCGGCACAAAAATTAAACACGTGACAGAAGTTATTTTTATTTTTTTACTAAAACATGCAGCTTGAAACAGTTTAATTTAAAATAAGATACATAAATGTAAGCTACATAAGTGTTACAGGAAGGTGGCATATATTTGAAGTTATCAAATATATATTTTTTTAGGGCAGGAATCGTTAGAGGGGACATTTTTCAAAGGAAATGCTATACAAAGCACTAAACCACATAAAATCCTTTAATAAGTAATTGCAGCTGTTCACCCTCTTTTTTTCCAAACATGTAAATAAACTTTAATGCACAAATTGAGCTCAACTAAAATCAGTCAAATGTGTGTGGCTGCCTTTCTTTGCTCTAGTTTGTCAGTTTTTAAAGTTATGGTAGAGACGCAGACCTTATTTAATTTTCTTGGTCCTTTCAGCTTATCCGGTGAGTTCAGGGTCGCCACAGTGAATCGTTTGTCTGAACCTCCGACCCTGTGGTCCATAGGCCAACTGAGCCACTCGGGCTCATCTCCACCAACTGGGCCACGGCTGCCTTTAACAAGCAGACTCTAATGTCATTTTCCAAATGTTGTGCTCCGGCTTTATTGCAATAAGAGTGAAGAAAGGTGACTCATACAGGTAAGTCACGGGGAAGAGGAGCAACATTTTCATGGCCTCAGAAGCCTGTGAAAGAGGGGTCAACACTCTGCATGAGTGTCTGATCACAGGATAACTCCAGCAGCTGCTCTTCCGCCTTACCAGTAAGGGCACTGGAAGCTGTTGCAACTAGGGCAAAAGGATCTTGCACCCAGTTCCAAGCATCCATGTTCAAATCGGAGCTGTAGAAACTGAATGGTTGGCTCAGTGCTGTGAGGTGAGAGCTGACCACAGTTTTCACTACATTCACCGACAAACGTCTGTCAATCCTGGGAAAAATGTCCTTCACTCTGTCTTCCACTCTTCTTCTCCACAGGTCAGGTTTTTTTTAAATGAACACAGTGATTTTGACACAACATTAGTTTTCACATCCGTCATAAATGCTGAGCGCTTGCTACAAACCTTGATCACACGCTGCACAACTTTTCCTCAGAGCAGCCGTCTTACTTCACTGTGATCTGCACACATACTCGAGCAAAGCTGGCTAAACAAGTGTGACTTTACAGAACTCACTGTGGTCACAGTGTGTTCCATGCCATGGCCATACGCAGAGTTTTAGAATCACCGAGGACCAAAAGGTGAACTTGTGAAAATGTTTAAAGATCTACATACTGTAAGTATATTTTAAAAATTGAGTGACACAAGCTTCAAAACCAAGTCAGTAGCAGCAACAGTGGGCAGTAGCATAAATCATCTGTCATCAGGTTAAATGTTACAGTTAATAACCAACACATAAACCTCGCTCTCGACGGCTCTTGTCTTTTTTTTTTAATATCATTTGATTTCTGTCTGCCTGTTTTCGCTGCCTGTCCCATTCTCACTGACTCCTTCCTTATCTCACCTGCCAAAGTGATTTAGTAAAATTATAGTGTTTACACAGTCTCCATTTCATCCTGCTTCTTTGAGTTTGAATTATAGAAATAAATCAAACTGTACATAAATGTCAGCAGAATGTGTTTTATAGAACCATATATTTAAACAGTAGCATAACACAACAGGCTATGACACTATGATTATACTGGGTTTGTACTGTTGAGATGAAGCCAGAGCTTCCACTGTGATAACTCTCTACCTCTGTGGTAATTAGCTCTGTTTGAATGTGATCTGCTCATGTTCTGTTTGTTTCTGTGAACAGCACAGAGACATGTTAATTCGTCTCATGGACACAGTGGACACAACCTGCTCTTCCTCTTAAATCTCCTTCTCCCTTTCTCACAGTCTCCTCACTTTGACCCCGATCTCAGCTTTGATGATTCACTTCCCTTCAATTTAATCAGCAGGCCAACTGAACAGAGGGACAGTTAATTCCCTGCCTCCATTACAATAATGTTGCAATGAGAATAAACTAGGGAAACCTCGTTTAAATATTCGTTTTAAACATTGAGCAAAGATTTTGTAGTGATGATAAGATCATTCACTCCACATTAAAGCAGCAAAGGTGATGCTATCATCATAGGAGGAAGCAGGCTATTCTGCTGTTGTACAATGTTGAACCAAAGTAGAGTTGTTTTTTTTTAAGGTGACTTATACTATGCTTCATCTGAAAAAAGTCCATCTTAGTCCATCTTCGAGGACCTCGGTGCGAGTCTTTTTCAACCATTATGATAAATTCAAACGTAAAATGCTGAGCACTGCATAGTCCCAGTTCTCCAAATGTGATGATTTGCTGCTTTATAATAAGGTTACAGGCACAGCACAGTAAGGGAGGCACTTTTCTCTCGGTGATTGTGATGTGAGAATAATTTAGAAAACTAAACAATTCATTGATTAAGATAATGAACAGAGAGTAAATGCACAATAAAAGATAATGACATAGTTCAAAGTACTCCTGCCACTTAAGTACAGCAGCTTCAAAAGCAGTGCATGAATAATAATATGCATTGCATTATATTATATTTGTAGAATGTGGTATTGTGGTTATTAGGTAAGTATCTGAGTAGTACTTCCACCAAACTGCAGTACACTTAACCACATGCTGATGCCCATGTCTCCTAAGTTAAACACTGTCCCCTCTGACCTTTCAGTGGCACCTTCCATTGCTGCTTCCTAGGGGAAGTTAATGCCCTAACTTACAGTGATTCATCATGGTATCCTGCAGCAGGATCCTGGCTGCAGTTATTCATCATCTGAATGGTGACCAAAAGAGTCACCATCCAACTCTCAAGTAGTCATCTGGTCAGTGGTGAGATGACAGTGCCTCCCCCCCCCCAGTCACCATCACTTTCCTTCTAAGGGATAGCAGAGGAGAGATGGAATGGGACATGGGCATGTCACCACTGAGGGAGCAAGAGGACACAGACATGCCACCCACCAGATGAAGCTGGTGTTATAACATCCAGGAGACAGTCTCTGCTATCAGCTTTCGTCTGAATCTTGGAGAGGCACCATCACGGCTACATATAACACCAACTTGTTAGTTCACTACGTGGGGTTTGATTTTAGTACCGACGGAAACACTAAGGTTCATCAATGTACCAGTACTAAGAAAATAATTTAATTTACAATTATTGCAAAAGAGGAACAAATTTCTTGCAGGTGTAGTAATATGAGTATTTAATATTACTATTGATAATAGTACTTGCTCTGGAGCATCATAATAAGGTAGCAGAGAGCCACATTTTCATTCATTTCCTTATCCACATTGTAGGCACCAGATCAGCTATAAGAGATGATCTGTATGTTAATGTGTGTGTTAGTCATTGAATAACCAGATCAAATTAATTAATCAGTCACATATCACAGGCAGGCTCTTACCCAGATAATAGAGCTTTGTCTTCTAACACCAAAGGAATAAACAACACATCACCTGATATTGCTAAATGAATTTTTATCGATCGCATAAAATGAGATTGAACTTATAAAGATGCAATGTTAACTCAAAATGGGATAAATAATACATCAAATTAGGATGAAAAAAAGGGAAAACAAAGCAGAGTGCAGATGCAGACCGTGAGATAAGAGTTGTAGGTTGATTTAAATCTAAAAGTCTCTGATTTACTCTTTAACTCAACCAGAATAAGAAGCAGCTGTGTGGTTGACAACAGGGATGTCAATGGTATGTAAGATCGCTTAAACATTTAGTTAGCTAACTAACTAACTACCGACATGTTTTGGGTTTGTGTTATCAGTATTTCTATGACATGTAGTGTAAAAAGCGAAGATAATTAGCTATGTGCATGTGAAGTGATTTGTATGGAGTGTAACTGATTTTTTTTTTACTTATGTTAAACCTGTAACATTAGTGTGTTAGCCCATAATGTTGGTGGCTATAATATATTGTTGGTTTGTATTTTTCTTCTACCTGTTTTGACTGTTCTGAGTCTGCTTTGGGCCCGTTTTCTTACTGAAGAAAGCTTCAAGAAACAAGGCAAAAGCAGAAGAAACTGAGTTAATCCGGCATCTCCTGTGATTGGCTTATGCCTTTTTCAAGTTCGGGCAGTTGTTTAAACAGAAGCCCAAGAAAACTTTGCAAATAACTAAGACAAATACAATTGATTAATAGTTAAGATTAAGATTAATAGTTAAGATTAAGATTAATAGAAATAAGAATAATTTGAGTAATAAAGATAAGGCTCAGAGGGTAAACTCCAAGCAAATTTTATGGTTACATTTAGGAAATATACTTGCAATTTATCTTAGGACATTAGCCTTTTATAGAGCTTAACATGGAGCAGCGCTGGGTGTCTTCTTGCTGGATGTCCCAAAAACCACGATTAATTGGACACGATGTAAAATTGCCAAGAATTTAAGGCTGGATCAGGATCTTGTAAAAGGAAACTACTTGGTCTAACATCAAAAGTTGGTTCAGCCTGTTTTATGCCCAAACGAGCATAAAAAAATCCCGAGTTGGCATCCTCAGATAACTCAAGTCACAAAAAACAGAATATAAATATACTGAGATGAAGACAGTGAGTCTATCCTGAACAGCGGTTCAGAAGATTTACATGATATTTTATATTAATGTCATTTTAAAGATAATGATTGTGTATTTTCTTTGTCAAATTTGTGAGGAAATGCTGAATTTTCTTGGTCCAATAGATAAATATTCTGCATACGCATTGGGCAGATTTTCTAACAACCATATCCTTAAGAAGTTAAACTAGTAGTCATTAGAATGTAACACAATCTGTACTGTGCGTATTTAGGCATCATCTACGTTCTTATTCTAGATGTTAAGTAATAATAGGGGTAATATGGTTATCATTGATAACTCCTAAACTCTTACAACTTAAAAATCACATGTAAGAGATAACCAGTCAAATATCATTAAGTAAACAAAGTATGCAATATGTCATGTGGAACAAAATGTTAGGAAGACATTACAAAATCTGAATTGAGACAAAGTTCAGATTTGTCAGGAAGTGGTACGTGGATATAATGAACACTACAACCATTTGGTGGCAGTGTGGTGCCATGATAAGTTGACAAATTTTTCCAACAAATTATTATCTTTGCAAATTCTCATCAGATTTTAACGAGAGTTGGATCAAACCTCATGAAATCACTTATAGGAATTTGTTATACTGGTTTCATGAAGCCTATAACATGAATTTACTACATATCATTATTTGTATAAACACTGGGGTCCTGTTGAAGGGGACTATCGAGGATTCCACGTATAAAGTCAGAGGATCTGTGTTCAAGTGCTTTTACATGTCACCAGAAACACAGTAATAAGTGAAAACAAAGTGAAAAGTGGCTTCAAGACCAGGCAACATAAAATCTATCATTTAGCTTTAATTAGCAAATTCAGGTTTATATACTGTACATCAAACTTCTCACTCTGACCAAAAATAAAAAGAGGCAGTAGTATTCAGAATTAGGTACTATCTGCTATTTAACTATCACTATCTGCACAGCATGTGCATGTGATGAGTCAATAAAAGCTTAATCAAAACGTACATCAGGACAGTTTATATGTTGTCATAATCTTTTATGCCAAGTCAGTACTTCTAGTAACCTCATATAGTTACTTATATGCATGTTTATCATCAAAGACTTAAAGATTTAATCCTAGTTTTAGTCAGAGCCATTTTAATTTGATTTTGTCAGGCATTTTCAAACCATTTGAACTTCAGAAATGTCGACTGTCAGCTATCGGCATTTCAAATTCCTGAATTGGAGAGTTGAATGAACGTCACCAGCCTTTATCCCACAGTCCACGATTTCTGCTCCGCACATCAACAGAGTGAAAGCTGTAGTAATATATTGTGTCTCCTTTAAACTTTTGCAATGGTGTTTGCAACGTGCATAGTTATAAACACTTATTTCTAACAATGGTAAACGTGAATAGAACTGGTAACCTGGCATGTGTAGTGGAATGCAGTCACTTCCAACTTCCAAGGTAAATGGAATGCACCCCTCATTAATTACGTCTTTTTAAGCTACGGCTATCAACACATTCGTTAGCCACGATTTACAGTTACCATGGTTACCATCTTCTCTTCTAGTGCATTTGTTTGTGTGGAACTGGGTCTACCTTGACAGGAAATATTAAAATATAAACAAAAAAATAAGCATTTTCCTAGAAACATTTAGATGATTGATGGAATCTACTCATTGCTTCTGATGGCAACAAGAAAGATATTTTTCACTGTCAAGCTGAATATCAAATGAGAAACTTTTCGGTGGAAATTCAGCCCAGTTCTAATAGGGAGCGTGAGCTGGGATTATACTGTGGTGAGACAGGTTAGTTTTACCCTACGGAGGATGTGTTGTTGCCATTGTAATTAGGGGCGACTGTGGCGCAGGAACGTAGAGCGGCTGCCCACCGCTCTGTTGGTTCAATCCCCGGCTCCTCCGGTCACATGTCGAAGTGTCCTTGAGCAAGACACTGAACACAAACTTAGTTGCTGCGAGTGAGTGTTGGCCAGCTGCATAGCAGCTCCCCCACCGGTGTGTGAGTGTGTGTGTGATTGTGACTGTGAATGGGTGAATAAGAAGCAGTGTAAAGCGCTTTGAGCCCCGTTAGGTAGAAAAGTGCTAAATAAGTGCAGAGTCAAAATTCAATGAAATTAAATAAAACATATTTAAAACCACAACCACATAAAAAGCCACATACTATGTGGTCTAGCTTCCACAATGGCACGAAAGAAGATATAGATGGCGGTAATGTTGAGAAAAAAAAAGAAAAACCAGGTGAATTCTGTCCACCCACTGAATTGTGTTTATCACAGCAGACAAAGATGAACTATCTCTGGCTCTACTCGTCTTAAACTTGCCAGTCAAGCAGAAACCTTTTTGACAGCTGTATTATTTTTCTGTCATCCTTTGTCGTTTCTATTTGTATTTTTATTTTTGTGAATCACTTATTCTTTTCCTCCTCTCCTCCTCCTCTATTTCTGGTCACCGCTGTTGCTTCACACTAGGTGTGTATGTGTGTGTGTGTGTGTGTGTGTGTGTGTTTTGAGGGGTCATTAAGTGTCAATCAGGCTCCTCTGATTAGCTGGGAACAAACTGGGGATTTGGCAAAGAACTTGACCGAAAGTCTTTTCCCACTGACCCTTGGTATTCAGCTTTTCCTTCACTGGGCTGCTGTATTGTGTCCGTCAGTGCTCTGTGAGACACTTGCAGTGTTCATACTCACTGATGCTTGCAGATGATAAGTGGAATGCAGTGGTGATTTAATAATTGCTGCATGAAATTGAACACATTCAGCTTGATTAATGTGTTGTGCAGTGTAAACGGCATCATGGATATGAAACAGCTTCAGAGCCGAAATTGCAAACATGGACACGGAATTTAATTAAAAGAATGAAAGTGATGGCGGCAGCAGTTACCTGGATCTGACTTAGAAAAGGTGTCCATGTCTAACAGGTTTCTGCAACAAAAGCAAAGAGATTGAAGCAGTTAGAGCTGGTATTTCTCTGCCTGAGGCAGAGATCACAAATTACTTTTATTGTAGATACATATTTAATATATTTTCAGTCACTCTGTAGTCACTGTGTAGTTACCACACACACTTTAAAAAATACTTTTTCTGAAGATTATCACTGCTTCCTTAATGCCACATGTCATTATTTCAGGTGATTGACATCACCTGAATACACTCGAAAACACGCAAAGCTGTTTCACGCTGGACTCGATCACCAGTCCCGTCCGGTTTGTACATCCAACACCAACACAGAGCAACAGCAGAGAGAACAACACAGGGAAACAGGACAAAACACTGTGTGTGTGACTGTGTAACCAAAATTGCAACAGGTTTTTTAAAATTGTACCCATGACATCAGTGATCCCGTAACATTAACAAACCAATGACGTTTTTGTTCCTAAATCTAACCGGCTGACTTTGTGCTGGGTGATTATTTTCATACGAAGGATGTGTCCTGTACGTCAGCTGTCATTATGGGCCTATGTCAAGAGACAGTTTGGTGCTATTTCAAGATAGAGACATAATTAGTATGTAAATTATTATGCTTCATGCTAACTCGTTGTTCATCAATTATTCTGCTTTGAACAAATGTCACAGGACACATGAGACCGTGCCACTTCGAATTAAATGTTCTGGTTATCATGATTATCCTGGAACCTCTACAGTAAATGAAACTGTCCATAATATATAACATCATGTCATACACAGAACACTGTGTCACCTCTTACATAACCAATAGTAATCTCCACTTTTTCCCTCTTCCTTTCTGTGTTATGTCTTTATTTCCCATCTACTTGTGCAGTAGAATGGAATTTTATTGGATGAATGTGGTGCCTTGTCTTACACACGTCCCAGAACAGGCAACACATGTTTTTGTGGTGATTGGTTTGGCTTTGGGGAATTAGACAATGGAATTTTGACTACAGTACAACAAGCTGGGTTTGTGCAATATTGCACAAACCAGGCAGTTTGGACTTAGTGAACATCCTCCACTGTCAATACATAAATAGGTGAATATCATCTGTAGCATCCTCTGCTCTCAGCTCCTGATTGTGACATACAGAGTAACATGGTGCACGCTTGACTGCTTTGTTCAATCCAAACTTTCTTTACATAGCAATTTTCGTACAGATTAATCCAATTCAAAGTGCTCTACAGGTGAAAGAAAGTCGTACCAGCACAACAACAGAATCGAACAAAAAAGTAAAAAAAAGTTATAATGCCCACAACACAGAAGTACTAAAATACAACTTTTAAAAAAAGGCACATCAAATAAGGGCAAGAAGACATAAATGTAATAGATTATAAAACAGTGTTACTAATTTGCTTTTTGTGTGGAATAAAGATAAAAATAAATTAAAGGTTATAATCAATGGAAAATTGATAAGGACACATTGTAACAAATTAAATGTAGATAAAAATACTAAATACTAACTAAATTTGAAAAAAGAGAATAAAACAAAGTAAAAAAAATAAAGTTAATGATGTATACTGTACATAAATGCAATACTATGAACAGTCTTTTGTCTTGAACACTGCGGCTTCCAGGTGGTGTCTGACCAACAATAATGCAGCCTCATAAATGCTATAACAAGTCAAACACAATATTTCACTACAAGGATTCAGACAGAGTGTTTAGTTCAAAACAGATTTAAAATATCTGACCCTGGTAACCCTGGTGGCTTTTAAGTATTTCCAACACAAAAACTAACATCGGGTGCAGACAAGGTCACGGCTGGCACTGTACAGTATATTGTGCTCACTGAGCCACTGTTTCCAACTACTACACTGACAGACAGACTTTTAAAATAAGTAAAGAATTTGAAACACCATCTTTAGTAAAAAAAAAAAAAAGAACGGACTTGGCAGAGCCATGTTGGTCTGGACCTACACTAGAAAAGCTTAAAGAAACCAGTATCTAGCAGAATGTGCTCCACAGATTATACTGTATTAAGACCAGACACTATAATCACACATATTACATACAACAAGCATCCTAACAACTTTTAGTCCTATTAGACTAAAATGACTGTAACAGTCCCCTCTCCAGTTGCTTTCAGTGTGACATGGACAGTCAGAGCAACTGCAGAAAGTGACACACACAGCAAGCTAATGTTCATGCATGAGCTTCAGTACAGTTGCCATCCGGTGTCAGAAGTGTGAGGCAGAAGCAGCACTGACTCCTAGATGGGTAAAAGCAAGGACGATTTGTAAGGAAGTGGACCCTGAGCACTAACAGGGAAAGGCTCTCTGAAATATTTGTTGGATATTTTATGTTTGTTTTTTGACATTTAACGTATTTGGACTTTTTGTGACATTTTAGGTCAATTTTGTGTCTGTGTAGTTACATTGATTTTTGGTCCATTTTGTGTGTTTTTGGTCAATTTTGGCCCCAAAGATGCTTTTGCAAATGCAAATGTCTACTATGTTTTTACCTTCCACATTCGCATTCTGTCAGACGTAGAAATACCTACCATTTAAAAATCACACAGTTACAGATTCTTCAACAGTATCTGTAATCTATACAAAATAACTTCTGGTGCAGTAACGTACACTTGAGGCTAAATAAGAAGTAGGGTGAGAAGGTTGAGTGGCAAAGGTTTATGGGCAATTCAAGATAAAATTGTCGCTGTAAACACTTTTTATTTGAAATCTGAGAGAATGCAATACAAAACCTAGGGCAGTTAGGTGCAAACATTCCAATTTTATTATTTTCAAAGGGCAAAAATATTAAAATAAAGAATTTTAGATGATCAGCTAAAGAAGCAAAGATAAAAATGTTTGCATTGGCAAGGTTTCATTTTATAAAAAGAAAACATGACATCGAAATGTTGAGCTGACTTCAACGATGGTCTACAACACGTGTTTCCTATATTAAATATAGATTTTTTTTTTCTGTCCCCAAAGCATATGTTTACATACACTTCAATTTATAAACAGCACATTTATTATCAGCTTATTTTAGTCCACGTAATCCTTATGACATCAATAAATACCTACACATTACTGTAATAAACAGCCCTACGTGTGTGTGTGTGTGTGTGTGTGTGTGTGTGTGTGTGCCACTGCTGGCTGGTACATGCTGCCAAGTCTGTTTTCTTTTTCTAATCCCCAAGAATTTGAAAATTAAATGAATTAAGTGAATAGAGCCATAAAATAATGAGGCTGAAATTTCCAATTTTTCGATAGTTTTCCACTGTTGCCTTACATTTCTTCTCGTTGGGTCAACATGGAAAGTGAGGGATTCATTAGGGACTACTTGTTAGGCACCAGAGAGATCAAACAGTTTTTCTGCAGAAACACTGAACTAATCACATCCCACTGTCTTTCAACTATGAAGGGTTTTGTTTGGTCCACTCAAAGGGCAAAGAACCTCCTATGTCTTTGAAGATAAATTTCAGTTAGATGCTAATCTCATAATGGGGACAGTTGTTTTTCTTTGTAATATGTCATCACGGCTGTGAAATTAAAGCCACGACATGTGGAAAGCTGGGTATCCAAGGCGAGGCCGCCCCTGCTGTGACTGACATTCTCCCACTGAGAGGTCCTGGCTCCCTGTGCTCGCTGACCTGCCTGGTATTTGACTCGGAAAGCGCCCCAGATGTCACATTTTAGCAGCAGACCACCAACCACACTGTGAGGCCATCGCAGCTTTAGCGCAGTTTCCACAAGCCCCCACAGTACAACAACGAAGAACAATGGAAAACCTCGGACACGTGTGTCATTATGCAGCCAGTTTGACTGTTATCACATCACTCAGCGGGACATTATTACGCAAGTACTCATCAACCCTACTTAAGATTCAGTAGGCAGCTTTCTCCCTAACAGACATGCCATAGATATGCGACATCTAGCGGCCATAAGTATTATAGAAGTAGGACTGACTATTGGTAACTTATTCTAAAGAAAAGCTTGTGCTTGGTTTCCGCTTCAAACTGACAGTAGTTGGTCGCATTTCAGTATTTTCACATTTTTTGCGGCTACAACTCAAAAGGTCCATTTACTAAGAAGATTGTGGCTTGGTGTCTATTTTGTAAGTTCGGTGCACCATATTGTATAATAAGAACCTCCTAGGAGGTAGAGGTCAACTACTGACCCACAATTAAGGCCTGATAGGGGCTGAAAATGGGCCACTAAATGGCTTGATTTCATTTTTTCATATTTTTCCCATTTGTCGTAAAAAAAATAATAATGATAATTTTAAGCTTCTATCCGCTTTAGTTTGTTCCAAATTTCAGTCTCTTGAAAGATGCCACACACAACAAAAGAAGCTGTAAAATGAAGGTGCCAAAAAAGTTGGGACAATGGAACGAAGCCCTTACTGTAATGAATATAATCACATGACCACTCTTAATAAACTGGCCAAAAAATTCCTTTCAGGTATCAGGGACTGGTTTACACTCCAGCAGTCAGGGATGTGTGGTGAGGATATATTGAGGCGTGTTTGCTTTGTGAAAAAGAAGATCTAATTTATTTCCTAGGGTCTCGTTTTAAACAATTCTGTTGCAGGGCGGCTGACATGCTCTGCTTGTCTAATAGGATCTTGAGGAGGAAAATCTGGGTGAAAATCTGCAAGATGCCACATATGTGAAACAGAAAAAAAAAAACTTCTACCCGACTTCCTGCCTCATCCACGTGTACACTCACACATCACATGTTTTGCACTTTGTGAAATACGAAATACATGATTGTTTCATTTGGAAAATAAAAACTTTCCAACTCAAAGAATTTAAGATAGAAGATGCATCATTCAAACAACAATTTTCTATATTTAACTGAGCGCTCACACATAAGGATCCATACATACAGATAGACAGTTGTTATGAGACACACCAGCTTTTTTTTTTTTTAAATAAACCATTTTTATTTCTGTCCATCACATCATTTGTTAAAGTCACACCACAAATAATCGGGAAACAGAGACCACGGCTTTTGTTTCTGTGAAATTCCTAGATGCCTGCTTCAGCTTCGTTTGGATAATCTGATTGGCTCTTTCCCAGCTGTAGCTAAACTCCATCAGAGTCAACAAATCCCACAACTGTTAAAAATAGCAGCCCCACATAGGTCGACGGGCATCTGTTGAAATAGCACCTCTTTTGGACGTTCACTGCACGTGCACTACCAAAAATAATGACTGAAAAGGTTTTGTGTATTGTTGTATTTTGCTAAACAACATAGAAAAGTGAAAAGCACGGTGATCAGTGTGTTCCGTGTCTGGTACAGGATTCGGCAAACCGTTGCATAACATTCAAAGAATTAATCCTTAAACCTACTATAACAAGATCCCCCTTTGGATTTGACATGGAATAATATTAGCAAATAGTTGCTTGTCTGGCAGTTATGGAGCAACACTTATCATTTGGAGATGTGTTTTTGGTCTCTATGACTGTACATCCAACATGCACTCTATCTTTAGTGCTGCTTTTTGGATCTGAGTACCTTTGTGCTAAATACTATGTTGAGCAGCTAGTTTGTGTATGTGTGTCTATGTTGGCCCTGAGAGACCGGAGACCTGCCCGTGGTGGACCCCGCCTCTCACTCAGTGACAGCTGGGATAGGCTCCAGCTGTCAGAGCACTGTTGATTATCAGTGGATTCCTTCCCTATAAAACAACAACGAGTCTGCTCTTTCATATCTGCAGTGGCCTTAATATTAATATGGTGATCGTGCACACAGACACGAGATTTCCTCACTCTCTTGCCTGATTCTCTTTTTCCACTCGCCGCTCATCAATTTGAACAGAAACCTCTCGGTGTCAAGCATCTTGACCTGAAAAGGAAAAGCAATCCACCTCATTACCACTAGCAGTGGCTTTGAACTAGAGCACAGTATTCGGGCTGTTCCAGGATGAAGCCCTTAATGGAAAAAAGACACATGAAAGAATGAATGCACTGGGACATTGAGTGTGTAGAGATAGTGATTTCTGTCCCCCTCAGGCAAATCCTCCTCATGTTCCAAAACCTGCTGACAAGATCTAAAAACTAGGCAAATCAGGTGTGTCAGACATATTTTTCTCGCCAAAAATGAATCAATATTCACGCAGTAATGAGACAGTGTAGCCACATGAAAACTTCAGATCATCCAAAAGGCAAACATTTGTCAAAACACATCAGGCCCATCAGACAGAGGATGATGAGAAAAGCTGAGTTAGGTGGATGCTGAGGAGCTGAGAGCAGAATGAATTCAGATGTTGATGTATAGGGACAGGCAGCAGTTGCTCAGATGAGAAGGAATAACAAGATCACGTAGATGCAGCGGCATAAGATCAGAGTTAGAATTCACCTTCAAGGTTCCTTCTGTCATTAGAGATCTCATGTCTTGTTATTAGGCTCAGCTGGTGATGTAAGTTGTCTTCTGTGAGATTTTGTGTGTACAAATCCCATTTTTGTTACTAGTTTTGTCCAAATTGTGGTTCTGACAAAAACGGCTGATGGACACCGAACCTCTCAGCTCTGCAAACACACAACATGCTCTCCACTTTCTGCTGGTGGTGAATTTGTTGCCTACATTGGTTGATCCATACAGAGACGTGACACTGAATAAACGAGGGGAGAAACTTACAGAAAGCTTCAAAACAAGTGATCATGCCCTGTTGCCCCCCAACATATGGAGGAAGGCATCTGTTGAAGATGCAGCCTTCGTGCACCAACATGGATGAAATCTCTTACAATGGCACAAAGTGGTGGCTGTTGTAACACTGGACAGTCAAACACTGGATTACAACTGTGCAAACACAGTGGTTGTGATAAATGGAATCAATATGTTGAAATCTCAATGCTTCCTGTGTATTTTTATGAATTTGCTATAAACTGTCTGTATCTGTGCATCAGGTTCTATTTTTAACTTTCTTGTGAATGGTGATATATATTTATGTGCCTCGTAAAAGCCAAAGACAATTTTCCACTATGTGGACAATTTAGTTCCTAACCTAATCCTAATTATCTTGAAGCGATGACATTATTTTTTCATAATATCCTTCTGATGTCTCATCCTGCAAATAAATCTGAATACTGTCGGTGACTCATCTTTAACTTGGGGGTGTACATATTAATTTATCCAATTAAGCTTCTGCTTAACATAAAACCATACTTTCACTGTGTAGGTTGTAGTAGCTAACAGAACAATATATTAGTGGGAGGTGTGTGTTTTGGATGTCAGTTGGGAAAAGGCGGTTTCCATAAAAGCGTCATTACTCCCTGTTTTGATTGATTTCTTTAAATGTGGGTGGGAATCACGTACAGTACAACTCCATAATGCACTACATCTATTTGTCTTTGAAGTGGTCCAAGATGTGATTTTAATCCCTCCCACTACGAAATCCTTCACCTGGAAATGTGTTACAGGAGCATTGTTTTCGTGTCATGTTCATATCGAGTAAAGTATTGCCTAGTTCACCTTTACGGATTATAGTTTGGACCAATTTGAAGCATATCAGACTAGAGGTAAACTGTTTCCAAAGAAAAAACCTCCGAGCTAACGTATCACATTTACCACAGATCATCACACCTTCATCTAGAGTTGATGAGTTTCCAGCAACGTGTAAACAACAAAATTGTCCAAAATAACAATTACTTTAGACCACGTGTAACTTTCTCCTATTATCTCTGACCAGCCAGAAATCCAGCGGTTTTATTAATCAACTATAGCTGCCGTAAACTACAGTTGTCTCAAGCATGACTGATAACATGGCAACTTGCTCCTGAAGTTTCCTCTCAAAGCAGTGAGTCAACGCTTGTCTTTTCCAGAGAACTGGATGTGCAGCACCTGAATGAAGCACAGTCATCTTTCAATTGACAGATGAATCCAGTGCCTGGCGAATGAGCCTCTTGGGTTACTGGGATTGATCGGCATCATCAACCACCTGCTTTAATCCAGGTTTCTCCAGTTTTTCCTCCTGACAGAGCAGACAAGCAGTCTTCAAAAACCCCACACTTGATAATCCTGATTCCACTTTTCTTTTTTCCTCTTTCCCATAATCACAGATGATATCCAGTGGATTGCAGCTAGGATCCTTCTGGGGTCAACGGAGCCAACCTCATTCTGTCAGTGTCAGAGGAATTGAAGCAGCCCCTCTCTAACCCCTCCAAACTGGTGGAGCACAGAGACACTGAAGAGTTGGAGCAGCTTGTCACAATCAGCAGTTTTGTGCTCTCTTCGCACATTGACTGACCCCAGACATAGAAATGCTTTTGTATGAAGTGATGCCATGGCCATTATATTCAGGTGTGTCAATGTGCCTGACAGCGGCACCACTGACATTAAAGTGAATGAGAAACCACAACAAAGCAGCACTAGCAAACTGGGTGTTTGTGGGGGGATAAATCAGAAAACCAGCATCACATATTTACCAATTCACTTTAGCATGTGCTAGAAATACCACAAACACACCCTGACTCCCCCGTTTTCTCCCTCTAAATATACATGTGGCCTTGTGTTCAGCACGATCCCAACATACGCCACATATTTCATGCAGTGTATTTTACAACACGAAATATGAATGTGACCAAATGGCGCCGCCACAAAGTAGTGGGAGAGAGATGACAGACCGAGAGTCAACAGAACAAGCTCCAACTCTCTGAGGCACAATGGAACTTCGGTCAGAAATTAAGGAAGACTGATGAGGCTGTCAGAGAAACAAGACGAACGTGCAACATATGTTTGCAGTTTTTTTTTTACAGTTTCCTCTCTAACCGCGATGAAATATGCTTCAAAGTAATTCAAACTTGAAATATGTCTAGAAGTTAACCACTTTGAGCAGGCACGATGAAAAAAAGATTGTCAAGAACTCTGTGGGGTGGAACTCCAAGCACTTTGTCAGTGCAGATTTCAATTTAAAAACCCGCTAGAACATCAGTGGCAGTAATTCACAGGTAATTCCACTGCAAGCTGACAGAGCTTGAGAGGATGGGTAAGGAAGAGCAGGATAAACCAGTGCAAATCCAGCTGTGAGAAGCCTACAGAGATACTCACGAGGATTTAACGCTGTAATTGATGTCAAAGGGGGCTTCTACACACTGAGTTATCAGCCTCGGGACTTGTGGACGTGCAAGATTTTATCCATTTCTAAAAACACGATACTTGTGTGTAGATTTGTGGCAGTGCAAAGATGTACTGAAAACTTTCCGATGCCTCTGCACGGGTGAAAAAGCTCAAAATGAATTAGCCTCGAACTCAAACCAATTTTAGATCTGTGTTATTAGATTATTTCTTTAACCTGTAGGTTTAGGACTTGTGGTCTTGAGCTTCACCAACTGAAGCTTCCTGTTTGTATGTAGGAGTAGTAGTCTCCATGCGCTAATATTAGACTCTGCTCAGAAAAAGGACTGTTAGTATTCTCTCCCTGTCCTCAGCTTATTAAAACCACCATGGTTCAAAGCAGAATCCGCTCCTTCTCTTTCGTGTCTGCTGGCACATTTAGTATCCACGCATTCATTGCGCGCTCCGGAGCTCTCCAACGGAATAAATGCCGCTACAGTCAGTGCACCTCCCCACGCATTTCTACCCCCACAGCACATGCAAATTCCTCCTCAGCAGAAAAAGAGAGAGTTTGGTCCGTGCACCGTAAAGACGCTAAATACGGATCAAAAACCTAAGAGGAAAAGTCCAAGAGAAAATGGAGAAGAGCAGGGAATTACGCAAAATCTAATAGGAGGAACATTTATGACGATACAAAAAAAAAATCCAAGATATCAAGGATCCAAAACAGTGTAAATATGTGAACAGAAAAAGATGAATGCTTAACAGGGAGGTTGTGTATTTCGGCGCTTACCTGCAGGAGACTGTGACTTCAATCTTTGTCGCAGGTACGGTGGAGTTGAGGGGGTCGAAATCCCGTATTGTCGCCATAACTAAAGCTTTTCTTGATCACTTCTCAATGATGGAAGTTCGCAAAGCAGTGATTTTCCTCTGGCTTCAGTGTGTTTGTTCCAGGAGCAGGACGAGGAGCAGAGTGGGTGCAGCGGCTCCGGTAGTTGTTGCTGCTGCCTGTGGCTGGAGCGCAGCTGAAGGTTCAGGACGAGGCATACCTGAGGATGAGGCTTCCATTCATGGCGAGAGGAGAGAGAGAGCGCGAGAGAGAGAGAGAGAGAGAGAGAGAGAGAGAGAGAGAGACACAGAGAGAGGCGCGCGCGCACACACACGCACACACACACTCGCACAAACGGGCTTCTCTCATTTCTCTCCATCCATCGCCAGGTGGAAGCAAAGACCTGCACAAGTTGTTTGCAACTTCTAGAGCTTGTATAGCTGCTTCACCGACTCACACAGGTCGGCCACAACATTACTACCACCTCCTGGTTTTAATAGAGAAATACGATGCTGATATATCATTATGGGTCCGCTCCACCTTTACCAACAGTAACCTTTGACCCTTAGTTTTTTTCAAATTACTGTACATGTTCTGCTATATAATCAGTATAGTTTAAAATGTATTGTTTTCTTAGGAGTACTTCTACTTTTTTACTTAAAGTAAAATGTAGATAATCTGCTTAGTACTTCTACTTGAGTAAAATATTTAAAGTGGCGATTTTCACACAGTGTATGACATTTTCTGTGTAGCTGTAGACTCCTGGCCCTGCTGACCCTTGTTCTCTATAACATTATTACGACTACCAGTAGTAATGTTACGGCTGATGAAACGCTACTTGTTCAAAAAAACTAAAACAATACCTGTGACTTCCTTGAGTAGTACATGTAAATGAAGGCCATTAAACTTCCCTTTGAATTTTTCATCTTTAATTTTCTCTCTACTTCTAGATGGAAAAACTCCTCCAGAAGACATCACTTGGAGGAACTTTCAGGTTAGATTACGTAATCTCGTCGCACTCACTATGGAGTTTAGTAATCACGGTCAACCTGCTTTTTCAGAGCTCCTCCCTCTCCCAGACTTTCATACTCCCAATGATGAAACACTCCTTTGGGTGATGGGAGTTTTTAGCTGGTAGCAGAGAAATCATTTAATACAGGGAAGTCAGAGGGACGTTTAAATGCAAGAATGTACATTTACATCCTAAACTAAAGCTGTAGAAAGCAAGTTGAAAATTGGTGAAGTCGCCCTTTAAGGGCAGACATTAAAATAGTGAAAGAAATTCAAGGAACAGCCTTTTGTCATGTACGATCTTCAATGTGTTGTAAACCAACCACTGAGACATACTTCCTGTATCATGTCCTGCCCCCTACACACTTCACCCAGACACCACCTCTTACCCAGACCAAATGAAATATTACCTCACAAGTGAGAATGCGTTTCATACTGACCATCTCTTAATGTGCATTGCAGGTGTGAAACAGAAACTCTTGGGAATGTCTGGGCTTGATTCTCCAGAATTCATATGCGAAAGTGGCTCAAGTAGGTTCAAAGAGAGTGTTGATCTAAACATTAACTGACACACACTGCACTACGTGTAGCAGCTCTAGCACCTGTGAGAGTTACTCATGATGAACGTAGCTTCTCCAAAGCCATTTTCTTTTCTATTAGATGGAGAAGTCGCCTGACCTGACTGGGTCCCTGGAGAAGAGACTTTCACTGCTGCACCTGTGCAGAGTATAAAACAGGCCTAACTGAACACTCAAGTGACATGAAAACAGAAGCGAGCCTCCATTTGTTTCATGCTGTAAACCGCCGCCATAAGACACAAGCCTGTTTATTGCATTTCACACATACTTCACAATGTTAAGATTCACGTTTTAAAAATTACCATTTGGGTTCAGGTGTTGTCTTCATACATTTAATATTGCCCAATCACTGAATGGTCAATGCCACATCCATCCAGCCACAGCCAACACCAACAACCCCAGGCATCCCTGTCTACACATTAGACAATCCTGTACAGTCATCACCACGTGACAGAGACATCCACATACTCACACCTACCAACATCAAGAGACGGAGAGAGATTTATGGTACTTAATCTATAGAGAACAGACCTTGTCATTCCATTCAAGAGAAGCAGGAGCACCAGCCAGCAGTCTCAGAGCCACAGTGTCAGCCTAGTAACTGCCAGGAGTCCCAGCAGGTACTGGAGGTGCTTCCCAGTGCAGGTCAGGTTCATCTTCAACTGGGAGACCAGATACTAAGGTAGAACAATGGCACGACTCTGCACTCACACAGATTTTAAGCTTTGTGGTGGACAGATCTGATTAGTAGATGACATATCAGAACTGTAATCAATGTAAAAGAATAACCTGGTTTACAGGAAGGTTTTACTAAATGTGAGATAATGCAAACTGAACCACTGAAGAATAAAGAGAACGAAGAGCACAAGACTTTTCTTCACTTTTCTAACAGAGACAAAACAGTTATGAATCCTTCCAAGAGCTAATACTAAACAAAGAGCCCACAGCATTTTTTGGTACAAAACAATGAGTCTAAAGCATAATCTTGTCTTTACCTACATTCATTGTACTGTTCACTTCACCATAAAGATGCTAAAACCAACAGTGATTTTCTTCTACGAACGACCTGCGTTAGCTTCTCAGTGTAGGCCTCTGTTGATGTCCCAAAACGATTAAAAGCACATCAACCAGACAGACCAGTCCATTGAGGCATGTTTCTTTATCACGACTGTTGCCCCAAATGCTCCGATACACCATAATGTCACCAGATATCCCTTGAATTCAGTTGACTGGGTTACTTTAGATCAGTGTACAGATATGGTGTTAAAACGAAGCAAACAGCTTATAAATTAATCCACGATAATTACATGAGTTGGAGGAAGTCACTTTAAAATCCATTGTCTCTATAACAATTGTTTAAAATATGATACAGGAAGTAACTAAAATGATCCTTTAACTACTTCTTATCATAGGTGATAATGAATAAATACAGATACAAAGGCAGAGATTAAGGAGCAAATCAAATAGATTTTAACAAGAAGGAAAGACACAAATTTGTTTTGTTTTTTTCCTTTATTCACAATTGCCACCTACTGTTTACTTCACCTGTCATTGTAGCCTTTTACCATTAATTAAGAGCAATTTATACCAAAAAAATAAAAGTTAGAATTACTTAAAATACATCAACAGTACAAAGAAGACACTCTTCACACAGAGAACATCGGGATGAGTGCAATGCAGCATTTCAATACAATTTTTCAATTAAAAAAAGAAAACCAAAAAAAAAAAAAAACTAAACCGATAAAACCTATTATATTTCAAAACTAAGATAAACCTGGAGCATGGCATGCAAATCGCACGTGGAAAAAAAAGATTTGGGGACTTTTTCAATTAGGGATTCGATATTTTTCTTACAATGTTCAACAATTTGAAACTGAAAAAAAAATCTTTCTTTAAGGTTTTCTGTGATTAGCTGCTCGTTAGCTACAAATTACGTTATACCGAAATCAAAACAAATGAAGTAAAACCATGACTAAATACAACAAAACAATACTTAGAGATTTTAAAACCTGACAGGGACATGTGGCTGTGCCTCAAATGACTAGTCTCTAATAAAGGTGGAAAGATTGTTCTTATGTCAATTTGTATGGAGGTACAATGTTAATATTGTGTTGGTTCATGCAAAGACTGACACATGCAGTTGTAAACCAATTATTTTTACCGGAATAAATGGGGTGGAAACACACAAAGCCTAAAAATAGCTTTAACAAAAAGGTGTTTTGCGATTTTGAAAAAAAAAAAAAAAAAAGCGCCAAAATAAAAACCAAAAATAACAAAAAAAAAAACCACACAAAAAAACTAAAAAAAACTTAGGACTTTTCCTTAAGACTCCAACAGATAATTAAATGCTACAATTTGAAGAGATTACAATTGTGGGAGATATGCTTATTATCTTTCAGAGCGAGAGGCAAAACAACATCTAAAGCTGACTTTAATGAGCCAGTGTTTCAATCTTGTATGAAAAATTCAATCTAATTCAACAAACAGGATAACGCTCCAGTTCAGTCTAAGTTTGTGTGAGGTGTTTGAAATACACATAAAAAAAATCAATTTGATATTCGGAAAAATAAGGAAGCACACATTGTTGTTGGGGTGCTGATGAATGACCTCATCAACCTTATCAAGCATGTCCATAAGACTCAACAGCTTATAGTTACCATTTAACAGAGATTTCATTTATCTTGCAATTGAGAATGTAATGCAAAAAAAAAAAAAAAAAAAGAATCTCAAAGCTAATGCTAATACAATCAGCTGCAAACCCTCTAATCTTTCTTAAAACCAGTAAAGGAAAAAGAAAATACAACTAAAACTGGACCAGATGAAGTACAGATCTCTGAAAAGAACAAAGGCACAACTAAAAGGTCCTGAGGTACAGCAGCTGTCAAAACCGTTTGGCAACGGAATTCACTTAAGAAAAATGTGAGTGTGAATCTACATGAGAATAGAACACATAAAAACGTCTGTCCAAGGCTCATGGTAAAAAAAAAAAAACATGCATGTGTGGTAACAGGCAGAAATCTCAGCAGTGGCACCAATCAAGCGGGAACTCTGCTTTACCAGTGACCACAAAAGGCTTCTGTTCACAGATTTGCTACTACAATGTTCAGTGCCTCGGTGTGCTACAACGTCAGGACAGCTATGGAGAACGACATGATACATGGTACGAAATCGAGTAGAGAATATGGAGATGATAATACAGCGGCGAAGGTGAAAACGTAGCTTGGATATGTTTGGCACTTAATATCCTTGGTTACAATTTTTAGAAACAGTTCTATGTGAAGCCATGATGATCATAAGAAAGTATTGCAAAAGATTTTAACAACTTATGTTCGCCTTCATAGTTGCCGGTCACTGATCACTTGTCTTTTGTCTGTAATGCCGAGATAGCTTGTTAGCATCACTGTGCTGTAGAAAATTATTGTAAAATTCAGCTACGGCTAATATTGGAGGCTTCATCCAGATCAACCCAATCTTCTGTCTGACTGTACTTTAGCTAGAAAACAGGAAATAATTTCTCAGAGGGCTACAGCTGTAATTCTGAAGCCTCATAATAGCTGTAACTGGACTTTAGAAGACTCTGAATTTCATAGCCACACAACATAAACTGCTCCTGACCAGAACAGGAATAATGATTAGCAGCACTACAGTGACCAACAGGTCATATAGTGTTTCAGCATTGTTTAACTTATTCTAAGGCCTTGATTTCCATACACAAAGCTCTTAAAATAAGGGACGTGATACACCAAGCAGACTGTCAGCCAATGTCAGGTCGTCTATGAGCAACGGTCACCCTGTCAGCAGCGTGTTAAACTGTGGACTGAGTTCTGATTGGCGGTTCAAGTCAGCGAAACGTGACCACCTGGTGAAAACAGTCCACGAATCCTGATTTGTTTACGGCTTGTGCCCAGTCCTTGGGTCTTCAGTTTCCGTCTTTGAATGCCAATTCAGACCATCACCACCTGCTGGCATGGAGCATTATTTCCTCTCCTACTGGCTGTAGTCTTTGGTGTGTGTCTCTGCCCTAATTTGCTGATCTGGCTGCGACGTGTGTCAAATTTAAAACAAAACAAAGCATAGAGCCATTACTTTATGAACACATGTGCTGTGTTTGTCTAACCTTCAAGATCGGCCACAACATCAGCACAAAACAGGCAAACTACAAATACACCTATTGCTTCCTGCCCATGGAACGTCACCGTGAGGACTCTTGAGGGATTAAAAAAAAAAAATGTGTGAAAAGATTAAGAACAAAGGAAGGAAGAATTATATAAATATTATGTAACAGGTACAGGACCTTCCGTTCTCAGCCATTCACATTTCAGCAGCCCGACAGCCTTCTTACCATCCCTTTGTTTGATATTGTGGCTGCAATGTAACACAAGCTGTAAACTCAACATATAAGATTATAAATCAAGAGTAAAGTCGGAGCAGTACAGAAAATAAAAGAAAAACAAATCTAAAGCATTTAAAATCAAACAGACAATTCAACAAAAAGATTAATGCTTCACCCCTGAATAAAAAGAGATTTTTGGCACTTTATTATACTGAGTCCAGACAATCGACTGTGGATGGATGGAAGCAGGAGGAGGGTCCAAAGTCACATCGAAAAGGTTTAGACGATGGCGTTGGTGCCCCGGAGGCCGACTCCACGAGCAAACTGTTCCAGCAGGCCAGAGATGGCACCGGAGGGGCTGGGGGCAGAGGACTTCAGGCCCACAGTGGAGCTGTAGGCTGCTAGGAAGACTTCCCGCACTGCCTCCAGACGGGCCTGACGCTCAGAGGGAAAGGGACACCTAAACAGGAGACAGCAAGGAGAGAAAGACAACAGGCAGCAGGATGAGAAGACAGGAAGGAAAAGCTTGAAAAGGGAGATCCTGTTTTACAAGTGGTGTAAAAACTAATGAGAAACCAACGATTTCAAATAATAATTAAAAAAAGAAAATCATCAAATCAAAGAACCGTGTGGATCAACCCTACAATGTGGTCCTGAATCACCCATTACCTCCTTTCTTGGCTTGTTACTTTCCATTTCCCTTAGTCCTCACTGGATAAAGATGCATAGGTGTTATTTGCCTTTTAAAAAGTGATGACAGCAGTACACACTGAATCTGGCAGTTCTATCAAGCAGAAATTAAAATGTGTCTCCAGCTGGGAGCAGAGAGTAGGAGGATGAGTCAGAGGGAGACTCCCTGGATTCTCCTCCTCTATTGCTCAGTCTAGTGGGGGGGCAGCAAAAAAAAATAACGATCTCATGGCACAGCATTCATTTTTTTACATGAATACATAACATACACAAATACTGCCTTACATTTGAGAATGTTGGCCAAAACATTTAGAAGAGAATAAATATAGAGGGCTCAGCTGCTGATTAACACTACTTCAACATATCCTCAAACAGGCACTGCAGTCAGGTATTAAACCAATCACAATTTAGCTGTTGAACTTTATGTTTCCATTAACTTAACAATGCAGTCAATTCCATGCTGCTGTTCTGCCTATAAAGTCATCCTTTTATGATCTCCCCATGTGGGTGGCAATAAATGTAAAGACAATTCCAGTTCACTCTGGGGTCGTCCCCCCACCCTCACCTATAATAGTATCTCCTGACCGAATGCACGTGATTTAGGTAATCAGCAGTGAGTATGGCGGGATTTAGTAAAAAAATAAATAAATAAATAATAATAAAAAAAAACACACGCAGGGTAGGGGTCACTGGATACCAGGATTGTCTGTTACTTTTTCTCACAGTCCATGTCTCTGTTCTCCAGATAGTCATTCAGAAGCTGATTCACTTTTACATATTGTGTAAAAGATTGTTCACTGAATTCAGCTTTAGATGCAAAGTTGAATTATTTAATAACAATACAGGCAGATATTTTTAGAAAACACAGGACTAACTAAACATTAAATGAGCTCAGATTTTTATGTTGGCCTTCTGCTGAATTTTCAGTCTAATCTTAGCGTTTTTTTCCATCGCCTTGTCTTATAGTCAGCGGTTTAATTCAAGTTATAGCACTTTTATCCAAAGTGTTTCCCAATCTTCACATTCGGCCGTACACAAAAACTCATTCGCACGCCGATGATGGTGGCTTACAAAGGAGATTTACAGTTTGTTACTCACAATCGTCCACTGTGTCCTTCGTCCTGAAAACTGATGGGGAGGGGGGAGTCATATGGAGCAGCAACAGCAGAAGAGGTGGAGGAGGCTGTGGCCAGAGGTGGAGGAAAGAGGGCGTGGTCATGGATGCTGCCACACCCAGAAACTATCTGCCAACTCCCATACTCTGTAGAGAGGGACGAACTGGACCGAGTGTACTCTGCCGCTAACCTGAAAGAGACAGACAGCAGAGAGTGAGCGAGACTAATCATGGTTCATGTCCATTCATTTATATTACTACACATTCTACACATGTGTATGTTATCTGGACGATGTCACAGTGATCAAGGCCTGTGCTTTACAATGATCTCAGAATCAGTCCTTGAAATGATGCTAGAAATGAACTGGACTCAGAGTAGTACTTACATTAGGTGATGAAGCTTCCTACACTAATTTCTCCACTTCGGAAAATGTGTGACATCACTGTTTTTTGACATTTGGGGTCTCAGACACTGGTGACATGTTGTAGTTTTTTGACACTAGAGGTTTGTAGTTTTTGGCTAAAATCGGCCACTTTTCAAGAAAAAAAAAAACAACTTTATGATTATAGTCACAATATAGGTAACATAAGCTAACAATTATTAAAACATTCTGTGAAGTGCATTAACCCCATTCTAATGCTGTTGTAGTTAGTCATTAGAAATCTTGTGATTGATTTGTCTGCAAATGAATCCTCAACATTTTGAACCACCAGCATCAGCCAACGCCTTTGTTGACGTTGGCCGGTTAACGATAACGTCTGCAGATCTCTCTGCAGCCTACACTGGCACAATTTTGCACATATGGAACTGAACAGTAGAGCATGTGAATTTGTAAACTTATTTGTCCCCATAAGTGTTAGTGATGCAACTACATCCATTTATTGGCACTTGATGAGAGCAGTGAGTGAGCTTAGCTCATATCTGCAGTCTCCCCTGTCTGTCTGCTCTCTGTGAATGAGGGCCAAATTTTGCCACCCTTGCTCAAGTGCTTGCTCTAGGTAGTTACTTAGTTCACCTATATGGATGTCCAGGTGCTAGCTGTCATCTATTAGAGACACCCAGAGCTAAAATTAAGTCAGTCTAATCCAAATGTTCTACAATAGATCCATGAAGGCGATAATGCTTCGGTTGATCCGAAATAGCCTACTGCTCTATACACTGTTCTTCCAGGTTCTGAATGACTAATCATACCTGATGCCGGTAGACAAGGGGGAGCATAGGTTCCTCACACACCGTCTAAAACTACAAATGTTACTATAAAGCTATAGTTTTTTTTTGAATGTTGTATAACAGTTATGTGACAAGCTTTGCTAGGAACAGCCCTACTCCTTGCTGAAGCTTCATAAATAACTTAAAGTGTTTTTACCCCCAAGTTAACTTTCAGTAATATTCATTCTGGAGCGATTTTGAGATACAGGCCCAGGGTGTTAATTCACAGGCTTGATCAATAAAACCTAAAGCTTCAGTTCAAGCCACAACTTTTCTCTTGTTTCACACTATGTAACAGGGACATGAGTGAATCTAAAAACTGTCTATGCTGCTATATTTCCCAATGTAAAGTTACTATTTACATTTATTTTATTATGCTTGTTAGCAAAGAAATTATTGTTTTGACAGCAAAGCTAGAACTAAAATGAAAGCGTTGTACGCCTTCCACCAACCAGTTATGTTGCAGTTTACATACAAGTTTGTCAAATCTCATATTATAAGTCCATGTGAATGCTCGTGTCAAATGTAATGAAATTTCCTCCAGGACTTCCTGAGATATCACGTTCACAAGAGTGGGATTGACGGACACCCCAAAAACATAATGTCCCCAGCCAAGACTACTGTCAGCGCTGAGGCTTGTTCCTTAGATTTTCAAGCCAATGGGTTTGGATAGCGCTGTCTTACTACAAATTCACACTGGAAACAAGATGTGATCAGCCCTTAAGAAATACAGAAGCGATGTGGCACTCAATCCAATACATTGAGTCTCTGTCATCAGAACAGCATCCGTGTGTCCATCAATCTCTTAGCAGAACACAGAAAAAGTGGCCAGCTAAACTGTGTTTACCAGGCTGACTGGCAGAAACCAGAAAACTCATAGTGATACAGTGAGTCAGATACCTGCAGATGCACTATACTTTGTTGGCCTGTCCAAATTTATTTAGTGCCTCACAATTTTATTTGGCCACCTTTTTTTCTGTCCAAGAGAAAAATCCACATTTGAGATCGATTCACTTTTAGACCATTGTAGACTACTTATTTGCAGCTTACAATATCAAAGAGCAGCTCATCTGTGCATGCAAAAATGTATGCAGACACATCTGCAGGCTACACCGACAGCTTTTCACTCACATGTGACTGTAAATAAAAGCATGATTTATAAAGGTATTCGGGTACATTAGTGTTAATAACTCAACCAGATGCATTTTGTTGGCACTTGAATAAAGCATGAGTGATTTTAAAGGACTTGGAAATTTAGATGGTGTTCATGCTGCAGTTTCCCCCCTTTGTCTGCTCTCTGTGACCAGAATTGAAGCTCAGCATATGTACATCCGTTTAAGAAAACACAAATAATAGCCAATAAAAAGAAATTTAATCACAAAATTCTCAGAATATAGGTAATATCAGCTCTGCCCGCAGTCTCTTATCTACTGCTGCATTAATTGAAACAATCATGTTGGGGGATTAGTAGCATATAATCAATATCTGTACTATTGCATTTGTGATTTTTTATCTCTCCTTCTCTCAAACTGATCATACAGTTGACTAATATTGGTCTAAAGCAGTTTCTCTAAACCTGAATGTTATAACCTTACTTTTTGGCAAGGCTGTTGTATCTGATGGAATTACTTCAGCTAGCTGTACTTAAATTAACACCTGACACTATTGCTGGATACACTTAACTGTAACACAGAAACATCATTCTATTATGATAGTTTTCTCATTCAATGTCAGGAAAAGATTGTCTCATAGCATAAGCAGGAGTCACAGTTGGTCTACATTCGGGCTGATTGTGAATGAAGTTATGTAGCTGTGTCTGTGCTAGTCATCCAAAAAAGTACACAACTTAAGATTGGTCTAACAAATATGTTACGCAAACTTGGACTGACGAACACGAAGTCACTCACCTTCTACCAGGAACAGCCAATGGGCTGCTACCAGTGCGAGTGATGCCATGGTCTGATTGGTTGGAGGAGGATGAGCTGGAAGACCGGGCCTCATTGAGTGGATGAGAAATGTGTTCGTCCAGAGGGTTCTGCTTATTCCAAACAACCATCTGAGGAGAGGAGGTGGTTGTTTTTCTCCTAGGAAGAAAATTAAATACACCATCATCAGAGGAAGAGGGAGACTGTCTGCTGCACTGACAGTGCAGATGACAGCAGATGATAAATGTAACTTCAGCAAGTGATTGGATTTGTTCCAATTTTCCCAAAAGTTAGGACTTGTTTTTTAACTGCAAACCCAAATTTAAATGTGTGATTTGTTAACATAGTTAAACCTTTATTTAGCTGACTAAGCTAAAAATTAAGAGTTTGATGCCTGCAACACACGTCACGCAATAAAACCGAAAGTTTATAAAATATTTAACTAAGATCTTTTAAGTATCTCATTTAAAAATAAGCAAGGTAACGGGAGAGGGGAAAGACTGGTTTTTATGCCAAACTTCAGAGAGAAATGTCCCAGTTGAAAAAGAATTTCATGGAAACCACTATTAACATGCATGAGCTACGAAACAACCACAGCCCCTGCCACATCCAGAAATGCAACCTGAAATTCTAGTAACACAAGGACGGAGCCAAACATAAATTCGGTGCAGAAACGCTGAAGAAGGTTGAGCTCATGCCAGATAGTAAATAGTAGAAATATAGTAGAAATGTGTTCTGTGGTCAGATGACTCCACTCTTGTGTTTCGGAAAATTGGACCTTGGGTTTTCTGTGTCAACAGAATGGAGGTGCATCAGTGCCACCAGCACAGGCAATTTGCATGTGAGGATTTTGGAGTGACACATGCTCCCATCAACTAAGTCTTTTCATGGAAAGTCAGTAAATGTTTCAGTAGGACAATGCCAAGCCTCATTCTGCCTGTGCTACAACACTGTGGCTTTATAGAAATAGTGAGTGTGTGAGCTTGTGTGGCCTGCCTGCAGTCCAGACAGGCCTGTCTCTTAATGGAATTCTATGGAGCATCAAGAAGAGGAGAATCATACAATTAGTATCCTCAGTCTTAAAGAAATAAAATGTGTCACTGAATGAAAAGGTGAGTCCCAGCACTTCTGGAAGTTGGCTTTGTACGTCAAGTAGACTAAAAAGTCCACCTGCTACTACCGCTCACATAGTGTTTTGCAGAATTTGCAGATTCAACATGTAGAATCAGCTATAAACCTGCCGACGGGGGTCTAACTAGCGCAAACCGTGCAGGACATGCCAGCATAAAGTAGGCAGACGGATGCTCAGACAGCCAACCTGGTGTCATATGTACCCTTAAGCCACTGTGCAGACACAGCACACAAAATAAAATAAAACAAGGTTGGCCAGCAAAAAAGGTTGCCCCCAACTTATTTCATCTTGTTAAACTGTCAAATATTTGGAACCTGCCACTGATCCCAAGAACAGAGTGAATATGGAACAATGGAGCTCCAAAAATGAGATTAAACATCGGCCTTAATTGTGTGTCTCTGAATGTTTGTCTGTGATACTGACCAGCTTGATGCCTGAGGCTGGCTGGACAACAGGTCCACAGTGTCACTGGTGAGGCTGGAGGCACCACACACCTCCTCAGTGATAAGGGAAAACTCACTGCTCAGACTGGTCACGCTGCCTCGATCCCTCAATTCTGTGTCCAAATAGACAGACAGTAAATCCCTGTTAGTTCAGGTTCCACGTCTAACTCCTAAACTCAGAAACTGATTATTTTAATTGCAGCAAAGTTACTGATTGGATTTGAAAAATAAAAGTCATTGTCTGTTAGACATTAGAAACATATTAAAAATTCTTCCCAATACAGGCCTTTATCAAATATAATTTTTCTGACTAATATGTCAATTGTATGCCATCATTACAGCAATAAGTCATTGTATAACAGAAATGGCTTCTTACAAGTCCCATCAGTGAAACTAAAGTGTAACATGAAGTGTTGGTAATGAGCCTAGAGACACAAAGAGATGTGATGCAACATTTTTTGTATTTTTGTCCTGAGATGTTCTAAAGGGATGAAAGCAATGCGTTATCACCCAAACTCCCCTTTCTTAGTCGTTGCTGCAGCATTATATGTGCTCAAGGCTCTCAGAGCCTTTATTATTCCTCATTGCATCACACCAAAGGCAAATGACAGGAGCTCACACTGCTGCCACAAGAGTCACACACCCAAAAACACTAACTATGGTAAATGCAACACTCAAAAGATGTTAAAACTAAGTAGTAAAAGCTATATTTATATTTATTTCTATCCAATTATTTTCTTACCAGTATAATAGCTCTACAATAATTACTCAGATAATTAACAAACTTGTAAAAAACGAATGTGAAAATGGGGATGGGAAATTATCTAGCTCGATCAAAGGTCTGTCAAAAGGTTCTGTGTGCCGTGTACGAACAAAGGCACGTAGGAGCACAATGACTTACTTAACTGAAAGAGGTCTTCCACAGTGAAATCACCATCTTTGAAGTGAGAGTTCTTTCTTCTGAAAGAAAGAAAGAAACAGATAGGATCAAATAACATCTGAGAGATCAGAAGAAGAGAAGAAATATACTTGATTAGCATGACCGGACTTTGCAAAGGGAAGCTTGTTATTCACTGTATAAGATATACATTGGCTTCAGAAAATATTTAGCCCATTCACTTTTTATACACATTATATATTGTCAGAAAAACCCATAATAACAAAGTGAAATCATGTTTATTTATCCACTGTCCAACAATGGCCCCTTTTAAAACTGACAGAGCAAGAAAGAATTTGCAAAGAAGAATGGGAGACAATCCCCCAATTGCGCAAAGCTTGTTGCGTCATATCCAAAGAGACTCTGGGCTGTAATTGTTATCAAAGGTGCATCAACTAAGTACTGAGTAAAGGGCCTGAATACTTAAACACATCTCCTATTTCATTTAAACCATGTTATGATGGGGTGCAACTGTAGTATCAGGCTGCAGCATAACAAAATTGAAAAAAGTGAAGGGGGTCTGAAAACGTTCCGAATGCAATGTGTATAGAATAGAACATGACATAACAAACCTTTGTTTCTTAACAGCAGAGAACTTCTCTGAGACAATGTGCTTCAGAAAATTGAAGCAAAAAAAAAATATCTGAAGGACAAAAGAAAAAAAAAAGTCTTATTAGAGGGTGTAAAAGAAATATTAAACACAAATACCTGCATGCTGGACAACACACAGTATATTTTTATTTGATGACAATTTTGTCTGCACCACCGAGTCTGTCAGTTATTGACATCTCTGCTGCTTCTTTGAGAAATTCATCCCTCTCACTCCCTTTTTCTAGTTCACTTTACATGCCTTAATTCAGGCTGAATGATTTTTTTTTTCTTCCGGATCTGATCTTTTTTTTTACGTTGATGTTGTGTTAATGTTATGCCTTTGCTGATCCTAAACAGCCATGCATGCTCAAATTAAATTGAAATGTTAGCCAGGTGTTTCCTATGACAATAATGTGGAGTTACCTCAAAAACTGCTCAGTTACATATTTGAAAAATACATATCTGAAATACTGCTATTCACCTGTTTCAGCTTCTGCTTTTCTCTGTTTTGATTTTCACCAGACTGTGAAATACCTACATTGAAAAAAACTCATGTATTTTGATTAGCCTTTCCTTTGCTATTTGCTATCTTCAAAATAGTTTTAGCCTTTCAGAAAATGTCATCTTTCATCTTTTCTGCTCTGAATAAAACTGCTACAAACACATTTCAACCTCAGAAACTCTCCAAAATATATTTTGTTTATTCATTCATTCATTGTTTAAAATTATGGCTTGACACCTGTCACTTTGTCACCAAACAGAAGCAATATTATCATCTTCACACAAAAATAGAAACATTAGATGGTGATAAACTTACCTCCTCCCCTTTGGAGAGTCGATCTGGCAGCATGTGACTGATGAAAAAAATGGAGGAAAGCAACATATTTATGTAAAAATGCTCTTCATGCATAAAGTATGAGTTTGAGTATGTGTTTATGCAAAGATTCATTTTTTAACAGTCAACACAGCTGTCTGAGTACTGCCAACAGCATTTATGACCGTGGCAGCATACAGAAATCAACAGATTTACAGAACAGAACATAACAGGTCATGATCAAATAAGTAATGCTGGATGCTCCAATCCTGGAGCAGGATATCCAATTATGCTATTTGTTCAAACATACTTCAAAATATCTTCGAAAAGTTGGATTTTATCCCGCGAAAGCAAGTACAAGTGCAAAAACCTGGGAACAGCTGAATATTCTACAAACTGGTATACGTTACTCTCAGTTAATTGTGGAGACTTTACTGCGGGTAAATTTGTTTAAAAAAAAAACATGCACAGGGAAAAAAGGCCTGTGCATGTCCACCTAAGCCTATTGACGACTGATTAAATATTTCCAGCTTTTTATGGTTAACATTTGCCAGGAATGTCATCAGACTGAGAATAAACCTGCTCTTTAGCCAGTTTGGGATTGTCAACATATATATATTACCAAGAAAACATGTTGAACGGTACTTTGGAAGAACAGATCTGGGTTCATGTTAAACAAAATGATACGGCTGCTGTTTTAATCCAAATATGAAGAATGGGACCCAGATATCACCTACAGTTCAAACAGGTGTGACTGAAAGTGAAGTGCTGCAATGACAAAGCCTCCCTCTGGTTTATCCAAGTTTTTTTGAATTATTTCTCTCTTTTTTACAAACACATACATGCACACCCACACATGAAGTTGCATATTTGTTCTTTGCCAACATCCTAAGGGTTTGGGCAAGCCTGCTGATGTATGAGAGTGAGGGGGGTTGTTTCCAAGACTGATTAGCTCAGATTGGAGGGACTGCTGTAATTATGACAGGAGAACTGCAGTACAGAACCCAAGAGTGTCTGTACATATCTTTATAAATTCAAAGATTGCTTAAGGCCTAATTAAGTTTAGATTAGAATAAGGCGCTAAAGAATGGTTTAATGTATGTTGGGGAGGGTCCACTCTATGATAAAAAGACAAGTGTGCATGTGGAAGAAAAATAAATGTGGGAAGTAGGAGGATAAAAAAAATATATAAAAAAATCCAGGTCAAGATCAACACCACAGTCATGTTGTCCTGGCCTTGTCCTCCCACAGCCTCATCAACTAGTCACTTTTTTAAATTATGCATGTCACACAAACATAGTGCATCTAAAACCAAATGGCACAGAGAATTTGCGAGTGCACTTCTGAAATATTTATATTTGCTAAGGTGCTGTGAGTTATGGCTCAGAGAAAAGTCATAAAATTATGATAATGATTATGTACCCGAAGAGAAACCAGTCATAGGCGATGGTCAAATACAGGATCTCAGCTGGCTCCAGGTTGGCGTGCACTGCTCCATCCTGCGAAAAATACATCACAAAAGTAAGTCAACAGTAACACGCTGACTGTTAACAGAACATAACTCCGGGCCACCGAACTAGATTTCTTATTCTGTTTGAAAAAGTAGTCTCTGGTTTCACAAGGAGCTGCCAGTATGGAGCATGTTGTGAAGAAAAAAAAAAAAAAAAAAACATATTTTAGATGTAAGAATTCTATCTACAAATGTGTTAAATATGGATTCAGTATGAGATTACTGAAATCGCTAATGAATGTTGGAGGGGCCAAATGGGCTGCTGGCTTTATGTGGAGAGACACCAGGGGAGAATCAAGCAGAGAAAAAGTAAAAAAGAAAAAAAACTTACAGCCCAGAGGGAGAGCCTGAGGAGGGATACAAACAGAGGTGTCCGGTCCCAGCCTGATATGCAGTGCACCAGGAGACCGCTGTCATCTGCGATAACAGAAAAAGGCATCTTCAACACCAACAACAGGACCATAAGTATGGAAAGAGAAGATAATTTACAAAAGACAAACAATTCTTGAGTAATATGTAGCAGACAAACAGAAGTCCCATTGGTAAAGTATTGAAGTCAAAAACATCATAAGATAATACTGAATAATGAAACAATACTATTTATAATACGTAAGTCGGGTGTGGTTTTATTATAGGTTACATACACTGTGTTTTATGTTTTATGTCACTATCATTTGTTTTACTTAAATGCAAGTTTAATACAAATTTAAAATTTGGTTTAAAAATTATGGATAAAACTCACCATCAAATGATTGTAAATGGATCAGCAATTTATTCGTAAGCATATTTGAGCACAGAATAATGGTCACACTAAATTATGTTCAACATTACTTTATTTTTATTTTTATTTTTAAACTGTATGGATACATTGTACTCATCAGTCTTTGCAGATATTCAGGTAGGATTTCCTCCCAGGCCTTTTGCAGAACTTCCCAAAGCTCTGCTGATTTTCTGATTTGCCAAAATTAGTCGATTTTTCTTGGCAACTCTGCCCATGAGGCCAACTTCCTACTCACCGGTTTCTCTTGTTTTATTCAATGATGCAACAAAATCAGGAGCAGTAAGAAGCCAGGTTTCAAGGAGGACAGTTGTAAATATTTGTCTTCTTGGGCAGATGATCAGTTGTTCCTCCACTGCGTGTCTCTACCTTTTAAACATCTTTCTAAAAAAATCTTTGAATTGTTGGCTACATCTTATAGGGGATAACCTTCCTTTCTCAAGACAAGTATAGACTGATGAGTTTCTAAAGTAAAGCAGCGTTTAGTTCTAATTTGCATTGAAAACGTCAGGTCACTAACTATGGAGGAAGTGCTGAACAAACTTATATTGTTGGTTTATTGGACATGAAATTTTTTTAAGCCGTTTTAACATAAGGAAGAGTATTATCAATTTAAGAGCACCTGCACTTGAATTTCTGGAAAAACAGATATCTCCAAATTTAAAACTCATTTAAGTTGCAAATAACAGCCGTTGGTCAATTAAAATGTTGGAGATGATTGAGAAATGTGTTTTCTGTGTTTGGGAATTAATCCTTTGTATTTCAATGCAAACATAATAATGTGTTTGTGTTTCCAAACATTTTCTTCATAGTGCTGAAGCCAGACGGCACTGTGTTCTGAACTGTGTTTTTTGACTGAATAGCTTACTGCTGTGACTGAAAACCATTCTGTAAGAGTGGTGACAGAGTGGAGTTACTTTAATATTTCACTGTCTATTCTTTATTTTACACAGTGCATAAACGATGGTTGGTTGCAGCTATTTACCACGTTCTGCTTTTAACAGTCTTAAACTCTCATCCTAAACACCACCTACCATCACTGTTGATGATGTGGAGCAGCAGCTTCAGGTAGTTCTGGGTCTGTTCTACCAGGTCCCATGACTGATCAATACACACACATACAGAGATAAGAGTGAACACATTGCTGGTACAACAGAGGAATTATAGCATTAAACAATAATGTTTCAAGTCCTTATCAAAATTTGTTCCTCTAATATTTCTCCTTAAAGTTAAAAAAAAAAAACACAACACCTTACACCATAGCTTAGGTTAAAGTCATTGTTGGCAATAGAGTTGAATCTGAATCTGAGTAACTCTGATGTTAGGATTACGGTTTGGTTATGACTCTTAAAACAAGCACTTTGCAGCTTGAACATTAGATGGCACTAAAGCGACACATAAATTCCCAAGGAGAACAATAAGAGCAGCAAACAACAAGGAGAAGAAGAAAACAATGACAATGAAGGAGAGGAGAGACCTGGTATTGAGTCCAGTCAATATCCAAGTTCTGCGTGAACCGTGCAGGGATTGTCAAAGGAGCATCCACGTAGTCCTGTCAGATGACAGAGTGACATCAGAATAATACAACAGAGGCAAACTATTGATTTACTACAGTCTGAACAGGTTCTGTACCTGATTCCAGTTGAAGACCAGACCCTCTGCTGTGTAGTCTCTGTCTTTGTAGTCCTTAAAGAACTCACATCCTAAACAAGGAATATATGGATTATATGGTACATGATTATAATACAATCATTTCAAAAATGACATACAATGAGGAATGTTTAAAACTTTTACAAACAAATGTATCCGTCCATCGATTAACGTAACCTCTTATTCTGTTGAGGGTCACAGGGGTCTCTCCCTACAGTCATTGGGGAGGAGACAGGGTCCACCCTGGACAGGTCTCCAGTTTATCTCAGGGCCAACACAGAGAGACATACACAGGCCGACAACCATTCAAACTCACATTCACCCACAGGAAATTTAGGGTCACCAAGTAGCCTAACATAAATGTGTTTCAACTTTGGGAGGTAAAAGGAGCACGCAGAAGACACACACACACAAGCACTGGAGAACCTGCTGGCTGCAAGTTTTCCATGTAGAATGTATACATTCATCCATGAATACATACAAATCTTGACAAGTTTTTAACATTTGCTCAAATTCTATCTGCATTTATTCTAATTGAGGACAGTAAACATCTCTTTTCTTTTGTATTGTTGAGTACTACATATACAGGTAGAGTTTATATGCAGTATGCTGTCCAACCCAAGGAGATCTTCATTTATCTGTCTGCCTCTTTATGTAAGATTATTAATGAAAGAAAAAAAAATACCACAAAACATAATATTTTGATATTTAAGTCTATCAGTATTTTTTCCCCTCATCCCTAATGACCAGATATACAGAGGTTAGACTGCAGAATGTAAACTCCTGGTTAGACACAAACACAACGTGGATGTTACACATAACAAGAAGTATTTAGAAGAGCAGCTAGAGTTCTGGAAAATGTCTTGGACAGATAAATGATAAATAGTCTGCCTTTATATAGCTATTTTTCACCTGTTGGTACTCAAAGCGCTTTACACTGCTTCTCATTCAACCATTCACACTCACATACTGATGGGGGAGCAGCTATGCAGCTGGCCAACACTAACCAGGAGCAACTAAGTTGGGGTTCAGTGTCTTGCCCAAGGACACACTTTAACATGTGACCGGAGGAGCTGGGGATCGAACAAGCAACTGTGGGATTGGTTAGACACCCACTCTCCCTTCTGCACCACAGGGTTAGGGTTAACACAAGAATGAATTTATATCCAAGCCATGGCTTGTAGGGGAGAAAGAATTGGCCAGGGTTTAAAACCATCACTTTACTTTGAAACACAATAGGGATTATGGGGACATGATGGCTTGGGAATGTAGCTACAACACCAACTGGCTCAGTCATTTTCATTGAGAAAATAAATGGATTCTAAATGAATTTTGAAGTGTACAAAAACATCCCGTCTTCTAAAGTGCAAAGGAATGCTTCAGAATTCACTGGCAACCGGTTCATTCCTCCGCAAAAATGAATTGCACCAGAGAAGATACCGACTAAATAAATAATCAATAAAACTTTTAGTTTTTAGGTAATTCCTGCAAAGGATAAGCATCAAAATGCTTTACCAACCACAAAAAAGTAACATAGTAAAAGTAACATAGTACCTTCCAACAGCCACTCTGACAGGTGATAGATAGAGAGATAGAGAGAGAGTTTTTTTCTTAACAGCAATCTGAAATTCTTGTGGTTTCGTCTCTGGTGGCATATTAAACGTGTAACAAAATCCAGAGAGAGGCCTGTTATCGACTTATTATCCAATACTTCCACATAACATGCTGACCATGATAGCGTGTTAAGCTTAATGATGTGTGACAGCATTCATAATTAGTAAGCTGAATAAATATTCATCTGTACCGTAAATTTAGAACGGTAGTTTGAGTGTACATTTCAGAAAATGGCTCTGTATGATGTGTCCAGGATGTGAAGCTGTAAAATGGTAAAGGGTGTCTTTTGTGGTTGGTAATTTAATCTCAAAATGCTAAATGGCGTGAAACTTCGGAAAACAACTAGCCACAGTGAGCAACAACGTTAATGTCAAGCTTCGGATCTCTACGCCTAGTGAAGTGACTTGGTAAATTGTTTACCTGGATAAGGCACAGAAAGCAATGTAAAGTCTGCATATCTTTGGGCCTTGTCCACCTTCTCGGAGGACGTCACACTGCAGAGGCAAAAGACAGAATGATATCATTGTAGGCATATGGGTACAGTATTTTAATGCAGAATACTTTTGTACAATACACGGCTGACTCCAGACCCAGTCAGCAAATCAGTACTGACCTGTACACATATCTTCCAATATCATCCCCTAAAATCCACCTATAGTCGTGACCATTATTACCTGCATTCTAGCAGAATAATACTGCACGAAGCAAAGCATACTGCACATACACTGGGTCAATGCCCTCAATGAGGTTTCTTCCTACAAACTCCACTGTGAACCATGACCTAAATAACACCTGGTATGGATGAAATAGTCCATGCTGTTCCTTACTTTAGGCCAAACTTAACCTTCTTGTTCTCCACCATCAGGTCACAGATGTAGCGAACCGAGAGATACCGCAGCAGTTTAATGTCGTGGCCTCGGACCTTGTCAAACAGCTGGGAGTCCCCATTCCTGAAAGAAGGGAGGAAGAAGAGCAAAACAGGAAGAAACTCTGATAAGAAAACAACTGGAAAGGTATGTTCTCAAACAGATGCTTCACTTTAAGGAGAAGGGGTTGTCTTTCTCACTGGCCACTTCATAAAGTACGTCTGTACAATCTAATACAACACAACAGCTCTACCTTTAATTTTACTTTTACAAGTTAGTAACTTGTCAGTTATTAAGCTGAAAAATGTTTCAGCTTCCTCATTCATTCCAAATTGGGGGGGGGTTAGATTGAATGAGGGTTTATTCTCCTCACAAGCAAATACTGTCACGTTGTTATTTACTCGCAGAGAAAATGGTGTCATATGTTGACTCTGCGCCAAGATACATTTAAAGCCATTTAATTACCTGACTGCATTGTCATCTTCTGGAACCTCCTCTGACCCGGTCCATGTGTCATCATTGCCCCCTACAGAATACACAAGGATACAAGGTGAACATATATGGTGCACTTCAAACCACCACAAAAGTCTCCAACTCAAAAACTACCATCCATGACATTAAATCACTTGAACTTAAAAATTGGGATAAGGATGATAATTACAAGGGGGATATTTTATTATTACTGAGGGAAATTCAAGGTAGATGCTCACTGGAAATCTTGAGTAGCCTCCTCATTCAGATTTTATATTTAATATATTGTATTTAGTTGGGGAGAAAACTAGGCTCCTGGTTTATTACTGGGATCAGATATTTGGCACCGTTGGAATTTGTAAATAGAGTAAGAAGTAGGTGCCACAGCTTAGCTCTAGCTGAATATGATATGATGATATGGTAATTTACAGAAATCAGAGCACAGGGTAACGGAGACTAGCAACATACAATACTTGACATATAATATATATATGTATTAATACAAATGAAATTAGAACTCTAACAGATTTTGTTTATTTGTTCCCTTTATTTACAATATTGTGTTTCATTTATTTTAAAATAGATTTTAGTATGTGCTAGTAAAGACACTTGAGAGTTTGGTGACGCGGAGCCTGAGCCCGTCCGTTTTAGTGGAACATTTAGTTCTAATAGGAAATGTTCAACAGCTGTCTCACAACTGTTGCAACTATTTAAGGGGCAAAGCGCACACACAGAACTGATGCGTTCCATGGAAAAAAAGTGAGCCACAACTTCCCCCGCTTTGCTAAATTTAAGCTGCCGTGTCTGTGTGCGGGTGTGTGTGTGTGCGCACGTGTGTGTTATACCTGAGAATATGTAATTGTAGCCTGTGCGTCCATACAGCTCCCCCCAGCCTGCCAGAGTGGACGACCGGCAAATATGCTGAAACGAGCAAAAATGAATAAACAAAATAAACACAATAGTTGTTTCACTGATTGTACAAAGTTACAAAAATATCCTGACACCTGCCCAGCAACAGCACAGAAAAAAGGAAGTGGGGGCCACAGACAATCTAACAATTTTATTCTGAGAAATGTTGACACTTTGGGTTATTTCTTTCTTTCATAACCAACTTTGGTTGTGTCCTTGTTGCTGCATGTTTTGATCAAAATATTTTCTCTGACGACAGTTTATTACACCAATCTATACATATGAACTTTACTACTTGTTGAGTACAACTATATGTATTATATTAATTTCTGACTTTAAAGGTTCAAATACACAGGAACCTCAAAATAACTGTTAACTGTCAAGTTTAACCATCTCTTAGGAATGTTATCAGCTGCTGTTAACTGCATCCAACACAAGGCACCTTCCCAAAGTAGGACGAATATTACTGCTCCAACATAAACATACTTGAATAATGAATGAATAATACATGATCAAAATATGAAATATAAATACTAATAAAAATGGAATACTGGTGGTTTATGCAGGCTTCAATTAGTCAACTTTTAGACTTTGTAACACCCATTTTATATGCACACGGGGGAAAGTAAGAAGGGTATGAGGACAATTTAGTCGAGAATTCACTTTAAAGTATTTTTAGACAGATTTAAGCCAGAAAAATAATTTAGCACAGCATCACAAATTTTTAATAGTGGCATAGATCCACTGAATGTGCTGTTTTCATTGCAGTTTTTATTAAACTTGTACTTTCCGATATTAGGTAGGTGAAAGCAACAAGAACAGCCACTCATAAAGGCAAGTTATGTTATCTCACACACCACAAGGGACATGCACAATTATCACCAATAAAATTAAAAGAATTTGAATGTTAATTAGACAGTTAATTAGCTGCCCATCACAACCTCCAGCTACAACCCAAGAAGAGATAAGACTGAATTTAATTCATCCTAATGTCTGTGCCAAAGATGCTCAGTGTACACAGTAAAATTATCAGATGATTGATTAAACATGTATTTCCACAAGATCCTACTGGCTTTTGCACATAAAAGTCGATGTGATTGAAACAATATAAATAGACATTTAATTGGGAGATTCCCAAAATACTAATCTCCAATAGTTCTTCATATACATTTAGAAAACTTCTAAATGTTCTAACTCTCTCTCCTGCATCTATAATTTTTCATTGATGTATGGAAAGTTTGAAGAAGAATGACAACCCAACTATAAAAAACAAAAACATGAAAAAAAAAAATGCTTTAAAGATCACTAGTAGGTTTAGAGAAACATGAAGTGAGGTCATGAAAACCTGACTATAACCGATATTTAAAACCCAGAGAAGAGAGTGTAGCAGTACCTTGCCGTTGTAGAGGATGACAGGACAAACGAATCTCCCTCTGCAGCGAGCCAGTTTACTCCGGTTCACTAGGTCCTGAAGCTTACTGATCTGTACTGTGCTCTCAAACCTGCACACACAAACCACCATGTTATTAATTAGACACCCTAATTAATTTTAACTTGACACGTCTTACAGGCAACACAATTACAAAGCACTTCACATCAACAATTAGTGTTAATAAACATTCAGAAAATCCAGAGCAATCTTTGTACATAAGGGATAAGGCTGAAAAGCAATGTGTGATCATCTTCAGGGGCTCGGACAGCAATGCATCAAAAACAAACATGATACTGTATTGGTTATCCCTGCATGGCCTAAGGAACATCTCCGAAAACCTTTGTCATTGTACACAATTTGTTGCCAAATCCACAAATGCAAGTTCAATCTCCACCATGCACTGAAACAACCATATATAAGTAAGATCCAGAAACAGCTCCACCTTCCCTGACCCTGACATGGACAAAGAAGAAGTGGAAAACTGCCCTGTGGTCTTATGAGGCAACATTTGAAATATTTTTGGGAATCAAGGAAGCCGTGTTGTCCACTAAGGAGAGAAACCATCTGACGTGGTATCAGTACACAGTTCAAAAGTCAGCATTGGTGATGGTGGGGGTGCATTAGTGCACACAGCATATGTGGAAGTCATCCGTGCCATTAATAATTTTTGGAAATCTGTGCACTCTCCTTTTATGTACATGGTAAACATTTTGTAAAGGTTATAGTTAAATTCAGCTACAGGTAATCAGTGTTGCCTACAAATCAGGATTTACCGACCATTACCATTAATTCATTGCATGAATGAATAGAAATATATTTTCACTGCCAAACTGCAGCTGATTTTGGCTTTAAAAAAAAATAATCCTCTCATGGGCTAAATAACACCAATCAACACAGAACGGATAATACTGATGCAAATCATTGGTAAATGACTCAGCAGGCTGTTGACCTTTTTATCCAATGCTTCACTGCATTATGCAAAGTTATTCAATCAGTATACAGTCGATGGCAAGCACATGCAAGGCCTTCAACTGAATATCATTTTTATTACCAGTTGCACTGTTAATTATTTTTATTATTACAAATAGAAATAATTGAAATAATCAGTATTGTTTAGAATACATTGTCTTCTTAGTGGAGTACTTTTATTTTCTTACTTTAGATAAGGGCTTTCTAGTTTTACTGGAGTAAATGATTTAAAGTGGTACTTAATTTTACTTGAGTACTGAGTACTCATAGCCCACCAAATTCAGGGGCTGAAGAATGTTTGAACCATCGGTTGCTCAGCTGTTCCATGACCAGATGAGTGTTATATCCTCACCTGAGCAGGTATTTAACATTCTGAAAACAAAACTAGGGATGTCACAATACACATTTATGTTCTGATACTCCTTGTGTACTCGTCGTACTCGTTAAACTTCTGCATAGCACTTTACATTATCCTTACATTGGTTGAGCAGGGAAGTGAAGGTGGAAAAATGTCAGTGGTAGAGGTATTTTGAGTGGTGTCGACAAAAGTAATGTAAGCTACAAGCTCTGCATAGCTAAAGTTTTAAGATCCAGTCGCTACCACTCATTCCCATTAAGATTATTTCAACAATGTTCAATAGTTATGAGTTACATCAGCAACAACCAAGGCAGGTCTTCATGACCTACTGCTCGCTTCATTTTACAGTTATTATACTTCTAGTTCCCTCTGTTGGCTCTACAACAAAGCTGAAACTCTTCAGCGCAATGATCCCACGATGGTGAAACGACCCCCCCGAACTCTGCACGCTTAGCAAACTCACTCCCGATGTTCAAAAAACTGCTGAAAACAGAACTTTTCCACACCTTCCTATTCACTTAAATCTATTAAAAAAACCATTCTGCTCTTTCTTGCACTTGTATATCATGAAATGTAAACACTTTTATGATGGCACTTTGAAGTTTTCTCCTTGACTTTGATTTTTTTGCCTTGTACCTCACTTGTAAGTCGCTTTGGATAAAAGCGTCTGCTAAATGACTAAACGTAAATGTCTACAGTCTGTGTTGTCCTATTTATCCAGAATCTCGCTAAATCTCGGTCTTTGCTTTTTTCATATTTTTTTTTCACTGCATTTTACTCTGCTGAAGCCCAAATTACTGATTTTTTTTGTAGTCTTGTCTTCTTTTTATCTTCTTACTGGATCTGCAAGTTATTGTCTGCCAGTTGTACTAATACTCTACTCAGTCATCAGGTGCGTGCTGCCGTCACACTGTCAGAGACTACAATAATGAGACCACTGGCACAAGTAGTGTTTAAGTCAGAACTGTCCAGTCTTCAGGTGTGTCCCCAGCTTTTAGCTTCACCATTGCTATTTGGACTAGCAGTGTCTATGACCAGTGTAAGTGTGTGGTGGAGTGATGAGGATTTTACCATCCAGTGAGTCATACTACAAGCCAAACTGTTTAATATTCATATTGGTCAAACCAGTCTGTAAAGGCAAGTACTTAAAGTTAGTACTTGTACTCAGTCTTGGAAAAAGTACCATAAAAAAATTCTAATCCGAAACTGATGGGTAAACACACGGTGAAAGCTGCAGTAAAGACCTGGCAGAGCCTTACCAGGGAGTTAAAGAAACACATGTCTATCAGTTTCAGACATTAGCAACCAACTATTCAAACTGACAAACTTGTGTATGATTATTTTAGTTCTTTCAGTTACTTCTGAGCCTCTAAATTTAGAAGGCTGTGCTTAACATCTGGTTCTACACAGTTATATTAATGCCTACCCTTTCAATTTCAGCATACCTCGACTGTGGTCCTGCTATGAAGAACTAGAATGTTTGCATTCCCACCAAAGATTATGAAATAGAAATATGCTTAGATAAAAATATTTCCTTGCACATGCAGGTTGCAAGGAGTTATTGAGTCATGCCAAAGTGTTTCCTATATCTGACAGGACAGTCGTTTCACCCCTCTACTGCTTTAATGTGATCACAAGGGCAGGAGAACGGACTGCCCTTTGCTCCCTGCATGACAGTAAGGTGCACATGATTAGAGGAGTGAGAAACAAACAAGAAGCAAATGTTAACCAAGTAGACTGGACATTGCATTAGAAAAAGCCGAATCAACTAAGCAGTGAAGAGGTACCTGTCTCTGTCAACTTCTGTGCATTCGTACTCCAGGAAAACTATCTGCCGAGGATAATGGCCACACACTTCTCCATTGGGGTTCTGGATGACACTGTACTTGTAATCTCTGGCGAATAACTCCAGACAGCGCTTCTCTATAACCTCCACCTGGAGAAAAAAATTAAAAATAAATAAATAAATAAATAACAGATAGCAAAACATTAGCGGATTAGAAGGAACTGAATTTCAATCCATATTGTCTAAAAGCATTTGTGGGGAACTTATTGATCTCTGAAAGAATTCATATAGGAGTTTATATCAAAGCTTTGAAAATGTTTAAACAATTAGATCAGTTATCATTCAAGAGTATTACCAAATTGACAACCTACAATTTAGTCTTCACTCATAAATCCACTTAGACCCTATAAAAATAACAAAAACACACCGCAGCAGATTTATGACTTTGTGAGAGATGGAAGAAAACTTCCCAAAACTAGCAGTATAATGAACTGATGCCCCTAAGCATTAATTATTTATATGCAGTCTCTAATAATTGATAGTAATTTTCTGTTACATTTAGCTCATGATAATTTGAAGGCTGGGCATTCACATGGCAAACAGCAGGCTGTTTCACAACTCGGAGGCTGTGCAGCCTTGAATATGTACCTACATAAAATGTCTACCAAGTTATTGATTTCTTCACAATTCAGCAAAAACTACAAACATGATATAAAGTACATTGGTGATATAGTTGCTGTGATATCTATACTCAATTAAGTTTTAGTAAAGGTTAAAACACACAGAGGGGTGTATTCTTTCAAAATCATTTCGTGTATGATTGTAGGCCGTGTATACAGAAACAGAAATCAGCACCAACAGGATCCAAAATAGTTCTTTAAAGCAGTTCAGCAAAGTCTCCAAACAAGTTGGACATAACAGGTTGTCGATCAGCAATGCTGATCCCAAACCTACCCGATAACTGACTTCCTTTGCTCTGTACTGCGTCTTGGAAAACAAATCTATCAAATCCGCAATTTCCTCGCTCTTTCTGACCGACAGCCCGGATGACGTGAAGCCGCCGGCCGCGGAGGGGGAGGCGGCCATCATAACGTTTCGTGCCGCGTCGGTGGCCTCTAGCCGAACTCGACCTCCTTCAAACACCGCAGAGCCTTGACCTGTGGAACGGGGAGACCGACCTGGCCATCCCTTCCCAGTCAGCTTTTTCCTGGCTGCCCGTTTGAAGGGGCCGGAGCCGGGGAGTCTTCCTGAATTCAGGGCACCGGCGAGCTGCTCCACACTCCAAACAGTAACCACTCACTCCACAGCGGCTGCTATCACGGGAGTCAGAACGAGTAGCTAACAGGCTAGTAACTAGCCTAGAAGGCGAGTGAGCTCGGTTTGTCGGTTCAACTAACACAGAAACCTCAGATACTCAAGTGCTACAAATTCGGACATGTGTAGTCCTCCACCACATCACCACCACTCTGTTTGCATTTTTCCAAACGCAAACTGAAGTCATGTATTAAACCGCACAAGCTAACTCCGATCCTGTCAACTGGAGTCAGGAAATGTCCAGGATCCTTCACGGCCTTTTCACGTTTCCCCAATGTCACATCTCCTAAGTATTCACGGGCGCGACAAACGGAATAAAGTTGTATAGAAGTCCATTTTTATGCAGCATATGCTGCCGTTGTGGTTAAAAGCCCCAGTGGAAAGGGAGGTTACAACCTGTGTGGGGTTACCAAAGGTCTGAAACTGCAACCGGTAAACAGGAAGTTCTTCTTCTTCTGTCTTTTAATTCTTTTTGTTCTTCTGCAGTTTTTAATTGGCAGGTGGCTTGTAGATACATTACTACCACCTACTGGACTGGATGGGATCAAGACAGGATCAAGGTAGGAGAAAACAAAATTTTCAATATTTATCTCAAACGCCTTTGAGTATTTCATCCAACACTAAATAATTCCCATCTTCCTAGCAGACTCCCTGAAGTGACTTCCATTTTTTTTCTGTCTTTTTATTGCTACCAGCAACTCACTTCATTTTCCATTGTGTCTCAATCAATATGTGATTTACTGTTTCTGGTAAACTGCTTTTTTAAGCATTTAAACAACATAGAAAGAGAGACAGAGTCAGTCAAGTCACTTTGATATTGTGGGTTATTTAATATACAGCACAACCCCAATTCAAAAAAGTTGGGACGATGTGTAAAACATAAATAAAAACAGAATGCACTGATTTGCAAATCTCATCAAACCATAGTTTATTCACAATAGAAAGTAAACAACACATCAGATGATGAAACTGAGACATTTTTGCACCTCATGGAAAATATTAGCTCATTTTGAATTTGATGGGAGCAACACATCTCAAAAAAGTCGGACCAGGGCAATGTTTACCATTGTGTAGCTTCCTTTCTTCTTTTAACAACTGTCTATAAATGTCTGGGAAGTGAGGAGACCAGTTTCCGGAGTTTTAGGAGTTGTGATTGTGTTGTGATGGATGCAGTATGTGGTTTAGCATTGTCTTGCTGAAATATGCAAAGCCTTCCCTGAAAGAGATGTTGTTTGGATGGGAGCATATGTTGCTCTAAAACCTCTTTGTACTTTTCAGCATTGATGGAGCCTTTCCAGATGTGGAAGCTGCCCACATCATAGGCACTAATGCCCCCCCACATTATGAGAGATGCAGGCTTTTGAACTGTCCGCTGATGACAAGCTGGATGATCATCCTCCTCTTTGGTCCGCAGGACATGGCGTCCATGGTTTCCAAAAAGGACTTCAAATTGTGATTCATCTGACCACAGAACAGTTTTCCATTTTGCGTCAGACTAAATGAATAGAATAAATGAGCTTTGGCCCAGAGACCACGGTGTTGTTTGAGGATTGTGTTCACATATGGCTTCTTCTTTGCATGATACAGCTTTAATTTATACTGCAAAAAAAAAAAAAGCATGGTCTACTTGAAGAAAATAAGGTAATTTTGCGTCAGATTATTTTGTAGTACAAACAATACTAGTGTCTGTATCTACTACTTTAATTTCCATTTGTAAAAAATACTTGCTAGTAAGGTCGACTTAATTCAAGCATTTCACTGGTTATTGTTTTGTGTGTGCTCTACTTAACTTTAAGAGTTTCAAATATGTATTTTTATTTATTTTTTGAAGTTTCCATATTACTTCATTTGGAGTTGGACCTACTTTGTTTTTCTAAATATGCTAGGAATAGCATGACACGAAAATGCAGTTTAAAATAAAATAATCTTCTAAGACAGAGCTTAGTGTAACTACCTTCATTGTTATCTGTATGCCGTTCATGCTTGTGAGATGTCCTTAAGTTTATGAACTTTAGAGGATGTTATTTTTGGCTCACATCCTCATCTTGCACAGCTTTCTGAGTCCTAATTGTCAAGGTCCCCTGCCCTGCTGACTGATTGCCTAGATCAGGTGTATTCTATGATTAAGAAGCTGGAAGATACCACCTCCGATAAGGGTCAAGTGGGCAAAGACGGGAATTGGTATTTTTCAGCTTCTGATTCACTGAACACATTGGATTAAGGCAATGAGCAGTGGGATTACTTAAACGCAGTGATGTCCAGTAGAGAATCAGGCCTGTTTTCAATGCAGTGCTGTCTGACGGCCTGAAGATCACACGCATTGTTTTGACCTTTGGCCTCGTCCCTTGCACACAGAGATTCGTCTGATTCTCTAAATCTTTTGATGATATTATTTACTGTAGATGGTGGGATCTTCAATGTCTTTTTAATGTTATGTTGAGGAACATTTTTCTGAAATTGTTCAACAATTTTTAGATATTATTACAAATTGGTGAACCTCTGCCCATCTTGACATTTGAGAGGCTCTGCATCTCTGAAATGCTCCTTTTATACCCAGTCATGGTCCTGACCTGTTGCCAATTAAACTAATTAGTTGTCAAATGCTCCTCCATTTGTTTTTCCATTTCCAGTCTTTTGTTTCATCTGTTTCAACTTTCATGAAATGGTAAAATGACTATGTAGATTATTCTATTGTGAATAAAATATGGGTTGATGAGATTTGAAAATCATTGCATTCTGTTTTTATTTATGTTTTACAACTTTTTTGAATTGGGGTTTTAAATTGGGATTGTGGGCGACTGTGGTGCAGGAAGGCAGAGCGGTTGTCCACCAATCTCACAGTTGTTGGTTCAATCCCCACCTCCTCAAGTCACATGTCAAAGTGTCCTTGAGCAAGACACTGAACCCCAACTTAGTTGTTCCTGGTGAATGTTGGCCAGCTGCATAGTGTGTGTGAGTGTGTGTGTGAATGGGTGAAAAAGAAGAAGCGTAAAGCACTTTGAGTGTCAATAGGTAGAAAAGTGCTACATAAGTGCAGAACATTTTACATATATCGATTAGTGGCAGTGATGCAGTGGTTAGTGCTGCTGCTTCACATCTAAAGGTCCCAGGTTTGAGACTAACACAGCTTTCATCACACATACTATTTCCCAACACCAGCTGATTTGAGACACTGCCGGATACCCGGGCCACCAGGGCTTGAGCAGGTTTTTTCGAAAATAAAAGTAAGTTTTGGTGATTGTAGTAACTAACTGGATTATTTCCATTTTTTTGTTGCTTTTTCAGAGGAAAATGTTTTTCCTCTGCTATATTTAATTGGCAGCTTTGGGCTTCTAATTGGAAAAAGTTCCAGATGCACATTTTTCAAAGAAAATATAATCAACTGCATTATGACGTGTTACTTTGGATTATGCACCTGAAAGTTAGTAAGTAGTTTGCTGTTCAAGCACAAATTATTTTCACTTCGTAAAACAGTCTGCAATACTACAAACAATGCAGCCACTGGGCTGTTGGTGGGAAAACTGTTTTATATTTTTCTGAATTTTACACACAGGCTATAAGTTCTTTCGAGTTTTATTCTTGAATGACTGGCTTTTGCTTGTTGCACCACATCCCATTGTTTTCTACTTATATGACATATTTCAATGAGTAACATGTAATGACTAGATGTAATAGTTATATTTTGCACGTTCCCCACTTTGTTAATGTTTTGTATTACATGTTGCATGTATTACAATACATGCAACGTACAAAAATCAATGTATATTTTAAATAACAAATTAAAAGTGGACCATGCTCAGTTTGTGTTGTTATTGCTTCTTCATCTCTGATTGAATACAAAGGGAAGGAATTTTCTTTTTTGTGATAGTGAATTAAGGCAGTTTGCAGTGTGCTTGGATACAAAGTGTAGGAACAAGTTTGTGGTCCTTGTGTAGATGCAGAGGAGGCTTTTGACTTGTTCCATGCCACCAGCTCCAAGGACACTTAGTTTGCAAATGACTTGCTGTAACACACAGCAACATGTAAACTGGCCACTACACAAAATAGTTTGATGTTAGAAGTAACTTGCCCGATTCTACTCTAGATAGTAGATACATCTGGACGAGCTCTGGAAAAGCAGGTTGACTATGATTACAAACATAGTGTGAGCAACAAGATGGCACAATCTGAACTGAAGGTTCCTTTCCAGTGATGTCATCTGGAGGCATTTTTCAGCTAGAAGTGGAGAGAGATTTTGGAAGTAAAGTCAAAGGTGACTTAAACGGTACATGTACTATCCACACTACAACCAAAAGAAGCAAGTTTAAAATCAGGGACGATGTCCTTTAAGTGTACGGCGCATGTTTTCCTTTAAATCTCGGTCCATTTCCAGGAGCATCGAATCACTTATTTGAGGTATTTTGGATGTGAACGTACAGCAGAGCCGACACCTGTGCGTGTTAAGGTGTTAGTGATACTGGTTCTGTTTTTTGTTTTTTGTTTTGTCTGCGCGCTGTGGGGAGCGGAGGGGGACGCTTTTCCTGTCCGGTGGATCACGCGTAGCCACTGAACTGACTGACTGAACAGAGGTGAGGGGGGGTGAGGAGGGGGGGGGGATTCAAAACAGAGCTGGATCTAGTTCTGCTGGTTGGGCTCCAGTTTGAGTGGGCGGACAAGGCGCCGGACACTGGCCATTTGTTTCGGAGTATCTGTTTTCCATTTTTCTAGGCTAAATAATTTCGTCTGACTGGATTTACTAAGTGATAGAAGGGGACGAAGGGGGTCCGGAGAAGAGGGAACGCCAGGTACGCTGCTGTGCGGGGGGCACAGGCTGTGGGTGGGAGAGAAAAAATGCTGCCTTCGCAAGAAGCCTCCACCATCTACCATGACAACTACATGCGCAACTCCAGGGCCATCGGGGTCCTGTGGGCCATATTCACCATCTGCTTGGCCATCATCAACATGGTGGTCTTCGCCCAGCCCTACTGGATTGGCGACAGCGTCAGTACGCCCCAAGCTGGTTACTTCGGCTTGTTCCACTACTGCGTGGGCAACGGGAACTCCAATCGGGAGCTTCTGTGCCAGGGCAGCTTCTCCGATTTCAGCTCCATCCCGTCGGGATCTTTTAAGGCAGCCTCCGTCTTCGTGCTGATGTCCATGGTGCTTATCTTCAGCTGCATCGGCTGCTTCGCCCTCTTCTTCTTCTGCAATACCGCCACAGTCTACAAAACGTGCGCCTGGATGCAGCTGCTATGCGGTAAGGATGGCAAACACTTTGATGTGCTCTTCTTTTTTGGGGGGGGGGGCACTCCCACGCTTTTTGATGGAGTGAAACTTGGAGGCGAGAAGCATCATTATCACCACATTCGGTCAACAACAAGAGGTAATAAATATCCCAAGTTTCCAACTTGTTCTTTTCATTTGGCTGTTTGAAATATTGTGTGAATGATCGGGAGCGTTGCATTACAAGTCACAGCTTATTCTTCAGTTGCAGTTTCTGCTTGTCAGCATGATCTGCATATCAGCTCAGCGCACTCAGTCATCTGTGCAACACTGGACCAAACACCACGTAAAGGCTGGAGTGTACACTGATTAGAGATAAATATATGGACGAAAAGTGTCTCCCCCAAAGCTCAGGGGACATCAAAGAATCCCCCTGGTTCTTTCCTAATCACACAAACTACTGATTAACTAAGCGCGATGGAGATGAAACCGGTTTCAAACGTGTTTAAAAAGGCGCAGCGTGTTCATGCCAGGTGGGTGATTGAGTTCACTGTGTTTAGATGAGATTTGAAATGATTTTTGTCTCTGTACTCAGCAAGACTTCGCAAGTGATCGCTCCAGTTTTCTCCCCGAAGTGGAGGTTGGTGGAGAGGAGCTTATTTGTGCATTGGTCTGGAAGGGCTGACATTATCTGAGAGGATGTATTGATGGATAGATTATCCCTTACAACATGGCAGCTGGGGCTGTGTGGATGGCAGTGGACTCGGGACCTTTAGAAATGATTGACTTTTCCTGCTCTCTCTGGCTCCCTGTGTCCTTACAAAGGCAAACAATTCACAACATCCAACAGAGCTGGAGAAGAAGCAAAGTAAAAGTATAGTAAAAAAAAACAGACAAGCTTCTCATTTAGGTTTGTTGGGTGAAAAAAGAACATCATGATAGTTTCATGATGGAATTTACAGTGTCTAGAAATAAAGCAGCTTATGCAACGAATGCAAGAGGTTCATGCTGCTAACATACATGGTGACGTGATAAATACATAATAACACTGTAAATACGTTATTGAGGGTGTTTTGATTATTGCAGTATTACAAAATATTTAACATAAGAAATTAGAAAATATATACCTCTGTCATAATGACATACTATCCATCATCTGTAACTGCTTATCCCGTGTAGGGTCGTGAGGGGGCTTGAGCCTATCCCAGAAGTCATAGAGGGAGACATGGGGTCCAACTAAGACAGAGCCTATAGAGGAATCTCATTTCAAGCACTTGTACGCACAGCCTCATTCATGATGTCACTACCCAGAGCTCATGACCATAGGTGAAAGTTGCAGGGTCACCGCAGCAGAACCTGATCCGCATGTTGAGTTTTTACGGCCGGATCTCCCTCCTGCCACAACTGTCCCAGCTTTAACCGGGCTCGGGACCGGCACCAAGGTGGCTCGTGGGTCTTATCCCGGCATCTTAGTACCTCCCCTAGACGTCTCATTTCTTTCTTGATTGCCAGTAGTTGTCAGGTATCATAATACAGTCACCAACTTCGTTACCACAGTCTGGTCTGGTGTCAGAGTTGAGAGAACAAGAGAGAAGCCTCCAGTTTATGGACATGAACTCAGCCACCATAGAGCTAATGGTCTGTACTTATACTTATCATTTACTCATTCACCGATGGGGGAGCCACTAAATTGGGGTCCAGTGTCTTGCTCAAGGACACTTCAGCTGGGAATTGAACCAAAAACCCTGAAAACTGCTAATAACTCTAAAAGCTGCACAAACACATGGTGTCTCCTTCATCCTATATGGGCATCAGACAAGCATGGTGCATGATAAGCTTCAGAAAGTTGCCTTCATGCTCGGACGATTCAAAATTAAGGAATCACCCACGAATGCCACTTTGTTTGTGTTGTATTTCCCCTTTAACTAGCAAGCAAATCATGTCATGTTCGTGCCTGTCTCCAGCGCTGAGATCACTGAGCTCAGCTGCAAGCTCAGTGATCTATAAAAGAACAGAGCCCGTAGGTGATTTGCCCGGTCAGTGCTAAATAGTGCAATGCAATGAAAGTGAGAATTTAAGCACTCAGAGTCTGGCAGGTCATCAGTAGTGACTAATTAAACATGCCAGTCCTGAATCATTTTTTAGAGCACACGCTGAGTAACTATCGAGGAGTCGAATCTGAACCAGCCAAAGTGGAGCCATGTCTCGCAGGCAGTATGCTGTGCAGAGCTACCCTGACAAAATACATTTTACAATATACATGTGATTCAGTAGCACATAAGATTTGGAGACACTTTTTTCCCCATCGTGGTGGAGATAAGTTTCTAAATTAAAAATAATTAAAATTAAATTCCAGGGTATAGATACACTTGTATGGATACACTTGTAAATATTAGTGCTCATCATTTACACGTTCATCTTCTCTTTCTTCTTCCGGCCTCTGTTGATAACATCTCTGGACAGTTTGCTTATTAGCCTCAACTTGGTGTGGAGGACGCCCTCATCCACCAGATCTACACCCACCTGGACAAGCCTGGGGGTCTTTGACTTCTCCAGTGCTTTTCGCACATTCCAGCCTGTCCTGCTGGGGGGGAAATTAGAGAGCAAGCATGTTGACACCCCCATTGTTGGCTGGATGTACGTCCCTCTGAAGAACTGTGTATGACACTGCTCCCCAAGGGGACAGTTCTATCTCCCTTTCTCTTCACCCTGTATACTCTGACTTCAAGTATAACTCAGAGTCCTGCGCCATTCAGAAGTTTTCTGATGACTCTGCGTTTGTTGGATCTATCCAGGGTGGAGAGATCACAAAGATCAGTCTTGGACAGTTTTGTTAAGTGGTGTGAGCACAATCATTTCCAGCTGAACATCAGCAAAACACAGGGACTGGTGGTGGAGTCCGGGATATTTGTAATCTGAAACTACTTCCACCACGTCTCCCCCTACGTCGAGATCCCCCCTTCTCTAAAAAGGAGGGGGACTGACAGATCTAAATGGACAATCTAATTTTTTACTTTATTTACTCATTTTTCATCTATTTTATTATGTGTTCAGTTGTATTTTAGTTCATATTTATTTATTTATTTGTCTATGTAATTTCTACTTGCTTTGGTTGAGGTGCTTTTCCTTTCTTTTCTACTTTTTACTTTGAGAGACGCTGCAACAAGGCAACGCAACTTTCTCTATGGGATCAATAAGTTTCTTTGAATCTTGAAGCCTGAATATTGAATCTCACTGTCACTGATCCATATATTCTACTTCTGTCTTGGTAAATAGGGGTTGGTCTGCTGAGAGTCAAACCTTAGTTCCACTGCTCTTCCACTATAGCTTTTAAGAAAAACAAAATTGACTGACTCTACATCGGACTAGTGTGCACCTCCTTGTTGGTGATGGATCAGAGGAAACCCCAACCTAACCACTCCCTTCTCCGCTTACCTCCAACACACACTGATAATTACACGCACTAGATAATTTCTTGATTAAAAAGTAAAATTCTTTGTGGCTGGCAACTGTTAAAGATGGCAACCAAGAAACACCATGTGACCCCTGGGTGATAATTTGTTTCTGATTCTCCAGCCAGCATGCAACTGTCCTGAGAGGTCTTCTTAGGATGTCTAATAGCCTTCAACTATTTATTTATGAGACTTTGCTCCAACAAAATACGTTTCAATCTGAGGAACCTGGTAATGTCTTTAGCGTCGTCCAATCAAAAAAAAATAAAAAAAACAATCAATTGAGAAGTCTATAAAACTAGACATCATTCAGATGATAATTGCTTTTACTGCCTTTGCTGTTCTTCAGAAAGTCTGAAGCCTTTATTTCTGCCGGATTGAAGCCGTATTGAATGTCTCAACTTGCAAAGCAGGACAGAGCGACGAAGTTCACAATGTTGTGGAAAATCTAGTGGCTTGATGCACCTGTCCTCCTCTGACCTCCTTTCCACTGGTGTAAGATGCAGTTAAAATGTAACATCTTCAAAGGCTGCATCTTCATGGCTTCATGACTATTTTTGCTGCCTTGTACCTCACTTGTAAGTCGCTTTGGATAAAAGCGTCTGCTAAATGACTAAATGTAAATGTAAATAAAAGGTGACTGACAATAGGAAATGCAATTAATTCGTCTATATTTTGCTGCATTCACTTTACTCCCTACCTTTAAAAGCCTTTGGGGACCTGCTGCAGAGAAGCATCCACCCAGCATGAGTCTGTCACCACTATGTTGGTCTTTTTTTTAACTCATTTAGATTATTTTGTTTAGAATATTTTACTTCAAATGAATTTTGGCAGAAGAGTAACTCAATTAATATTTGACTGACTTTAAATTCTATGGTTTTACTGTCCATATGCATAAATGGTCATAACAATAAAAAATATGTAATTTATATTCCTAAATTGAAAAATGCTTGAGCGAGAACAGTGATAGATCTAATGTTATGTTTTATAGGCAGCCACTTTTTTATTACCTGAGCCACTGCTGCCACTTCACCACATGATTAATGACTGTTAATAACTTTTTCAACACATTATTTTTTTCCGTGATTAAATGATCAAAATTAGCACATTATTTTGACAGCTTCCAATGGAAGTTGAGATTGTTTTATTTGTAAAAAAAAAAAAAATTAAATAAATGGACCCCGCAGTTTGGACACACTCCCGTCTTTGTTTTGTAGTCATACTTAATTACTATTCACATTTATCTTTGCCTTGACATTTGTTTTGCAGGAAGGTATCACATTTGTCTTGAACATTGCTATTTCTGCATGAGTATGTCAGGGAGAACACAGCCTAATGGGATTGCTGGTGATCATTTCATCAACTCTGTGGTGCTCTGTGGTCCACAGTGGTGCTTCACCTGGTTATTGGACCTTGTGACAGCGCCCTGTAGTTGTGCCAAGAGACTGAAGGGCCCGTCCAACAGATGCTTGACCTCTCAGAAACACCAGAGGGGACTCAACACCTAAGTTATCACACCATGAGAAAACAAGCACAGTTTGTGCTGCTTAGATGCATATGTTTATAGAAGCATTTAAGACAAGCCAGGACTGTGTTTCCTAAAGCTATAAAGGACTTAATACATTAGTATATGCATCATAAATGCTTTTTGGATCCTGGCCACTACAATATTTAGAAACTAGCAGCAGCACTTTAAAATTCGCAATCCAACTAACTGAAACATCACAAAGATTTAAGAGTGACAGGAATGGACTCAGTTGTCTGGTTTCCTAATGTGCTGCAGTTAGGAGCAGACATCAGTAACAGTCTGTCCTTCTGGAGATGAAGGCATAAACAAATTCATCTGGACAGAACCAAGTAACTCATTAACATAGTAGACTCAGTGAATGACAATCATTAGCTACATCTGTTAACAGGCTCTGCGGCCTAGGATGACCCCCTAATATTCAACTCCATGCCCCCATAAACCGCCCTGGGCCCCATATTTGAATACCCAAAGCATATCCTGGACTACCCAGGTTACTGTAACCAGGTTACAGTAAATGGGAAAGCTGGTTTCTGAAATTAATGCAGGGGATTAGCTAAACTTGGTTTCCCCAAGTACATTTCTATCAGAGAACATTGATTCTCTGCCATGTATACGCATAACCAGTTTCCTGCAACAGCACATGTGCATAACAAAAAAACTGCAGATAGAGCAGTAAAAGGCTTAATGAAAGGGGAGATCATTAACCGGTTGAGGCTGCCTCGCTTTTATTTCAAAGTCCAACTCCTCTTAGTCCAAAGAAGCCACTTTCCAATATAGTTTTCCCCTTTTCCCCTTTCTCCCTGTGCTGCCACTTTGCAATGACACAAGCACGGCGGGGAAAAAAAAGCAGTGTTTTGTGTCACTATACAGTTAAAATCTGGGAGCCAGGCTTGCGAATTAAGCCTAAAGTGGAGGAGAAATCAGGTTACTCTGCTGCTTTCCAGTGACCGGGTCTATGGGTTTCTTGAAAGGGTTTTTGGTTAAATGCCTTAAATGGACAAGAGACTTTCATGTTTAATTCCACAACCTTAAAACCCATCAGTAAATACTTTTTGTGTGTTTTACAGGTCTTCACAAACACTTCTGCATATTTAGTTATTGCATTAACCTGATCAGAGTCTAAATTTCCTGTAGCTGTGAATATGAGTGTGAAAGGTTGTCTGTCTGTGTATGTCTCTCTGTGTTGGCCCTGAGATAGACTGGAGGCCTGTCCAGGGTGGACCTCACCTCTCACCCAGTGACAGCTGGGATAGGATACAGTCCCCCCCACAACCCTGAACAGGATAAGAGTTTAAAGATAATGGATGGATGGAATAACTGCAGTTGACTGCAGTACGAGCAAAGTGTTGGCATTTGTCCCTGTCTGTCTTCTCTAGTTTCTGTTCCTACACAGATATTTTTTGACACTTTTTTCCTACTGTTTCTTTTTTATAACAGGCAATGCGCTGCCTTATTTCTGCCGTGTTAACAGTAATGAAGTTATCTGTTCTTTTGTGCTGACTAACATAGAGTAATTCAAAGTTGTATATGCACATTTTCTTTAATGTTAATTTGCCATCTGTTCTCTTTTTAGCCAGAAAGCTTGAAATGTTAAGTTTTTACACTTGTGTACACGACTGTCCATTAGCCCTGTTTCACCAAATGCTTGTTTTACTCAAGACCAGTAATAAGCTTTATATATATATATATATATATATATATATATATATATTTGTGTGACTAGTAACATCCAGTCAAATTCAGGTGTAAAACATTGTAACTTAGCACTTCTCATTATTATTCTGCTGATGTGGTTAAGTCAAAGCCATTTTCTGATTTAGCTTCCTTCACCACCGGCCATACGTTTGAGTGTCCTGAACTATTTTTATGAACTATCTTATTGTGATTGCAACAAACAGACCTAAAATATGGCTGTTATTTAAATAGTAATGCATTGTTTTATACAACACACTATTCGTGAATTAAAAAAAATAGAATGTAAATCTAAATCTCGGAGTCATATTGGTCAATATATTGATCTGTAGCTTTTAACTTCCTAATACAGAAGCCAAAGAAATCCTGTCATGGTCACGCTCAGATTCAGGAGAAATCAAACAAACACAGGCTGCACCAACACAGTGGCATCAAGCCTTAATCAGTCATTGAGCCTTTGGTATTGTACACAACAGTGCTAGTGGATCATTGCAGCCCCAAACACAAATTCCAAAGAATAAGGTGACTCTGAAAGGTGATGAAAGGTCTTTTTTTTTGTCTTTCAGCTTATCCTGTGACTTCAGGGTCACCACAGCGGATCATTGTCCACATGTGGATTTGGCACAGTTTGGACTCCGGATGCCCTTCCTGACACAACCCTCCCCAATTTTCACTGGGGTTGGATCGGCACTGCACAGCTGGGGAGGGGAAACGGGCTGTTAGGGGTTAGGTGTTTTGCCCAGGGACACTTTGACATATAGCCTGGACCGGGGATTGAACCACTGACCCTGTGGTCCATGGATGACGGCCGCCCCTAAACGGCCTTTCTGTGATAAGGCTAAAAATTTTTGTTCCCAACTACTCAATGGATTCAATTAAAAGTAGAATTAAAAATTCTCTCCACCTCCTCCAGTGAGTTTTACTATGTTTTAGTATTTGATAAAAATAATGTCTTCATCCTGTGTCATGTCCTGTAAATGTACTGTTACTTTTAATGGTCTAAAATTGTTGACCCTGTTAGGCTGATAACGTGTGAGGAACCCCAGGGGCCAGTGTAGAGGAGCTGAGACACACACACACACACACACACACACACACATAATGTTGTTTTGCACATGAGTGAACTCCCTTCTAGACCACGTTAAACTGATTCTTTCTAGCACAGATGAGCACCACACATTCACGCAGAGAAAAGTTGAGCATCCATAAGCATAAATGAAGCTCAGTGAATATTTAAAAGTGAGCCTTGACTACTGTCAGCCAGGCAAAACTAAAGGTGAACCACAGGGAACACACACACACACACACACACACACTCTTCACACCATGTTAAAGCTAATTCCAAAGCAAGCTGCAGGAAGTGGATGTCATGTTTCAGAGTTACATAAGTACTGCAGTATATCTGTGTGTATCACTTCTACAAACCTCACACGTTATGGAAATCAGAATGGAGCAGGAATACCTGAAAACATGCACCTGTGTGATTGCTGTGTGTTTCTGTTGAAGCTTTGCCTCATGTCTCCCAACACTAAACTACAGGTCTTCAGTTTGGCGCATTTCATTCACTTGATGCTTTATTATAAGAAAAACTGTATACAAATCTAAATATAGGAAAACAAATGTGGAATGTGGGGCCCTAATGGCTCAGTGGTAGAGCACTGGATTGGCATGCAGAAGGCTGCGTGTTCAAGTCCCACCCCATCAGGTGTGGCCCCATCCACGATAAAATGGAAGGGTTGTAGCAGGAAGGGCGTCCGGTGTAAAAAGGGACGGGCCAAAAGCTGTGCTGGTGATCAAATGTGAATGCGTCAGATCAGCCAGGAATGTAGAGTAATAATCTATACAATAAACTAAAGGAAACAGCTCAATGTTAATGAATTTGCCTTGACTGTACTTATGTGAAATACTATATCAAAGATTCCAATTCTAGCTCTGAATGAATGACCAATACCTTTGTTATAACATGACTCACTCATTGAATTTATATGTGAATTGCTGTAGCACAGTTGGTAAAGGCAGTTGTCCATGGACCACAGGGTCAGTGGTTCGATCCCTGGTCCCGGCTATATGTCGAAGTGTCTCTGGCCACTGAGACACTTCGAACCCCTAACAGCCCCTTTTCCTCCCCAGCGGTGGAGTGCCAGTAGAAACTGGGGAGGGTTGTGCCAAATCAACATGCGGACAATGATCCGCTGGGGCGACCCTGAACTCACAGGGTAAGCTGAAAGAAAAGAAAAAGACCCTCGCACACCAACGACTTGAAGGACTGGTGCAGGAGCGGGCACAAACTTTTTTTGTGAAAAAAAAAAATGAAAATCTGTGTAATAATATGAGCATATGGAATAGTTGGAACGCATTATAGGTTAAAGTTTAAAGTGAAGTCGTACGGTTGAGTGAGGATCAGGGGTGTGTGTCGGGTCACATGTCAAAGTGTCCTTGATTCGGACACTGAACACCAACTTAGTTGCTCCTGGTGAGTGTTGGCCCAGTTTCGCAGCTCCCCCATTGCTGTGCAAGTGTGTGTGTGATTGTGTGTGTGAATGGGTGAATGAGAAGCAGTGTAAAGCGCTTTGAAAGCCAATAGGTAGAAAAGCGCTATATGAGTGCAGAACATTTACACGTGAGCTCTGCTGAATGGATGAATCCTTCTTCCAAAGCTTATTCTCTCATTTGTGTTTTGATGATGGTGGTGGAAAGAGTTCAAACTCCACTTATATATTTATATCATTTACTATGTATGAATTATTTATTTTAGATTATATTTCATTATTTCTCTATTTCTTATTATTTGCTTAGATATTTAATTTCCTTTTGTTTTCATTACTTCTTAATTATCACAGGTGGTGTGAAAAAAGCATCTGTCACATTTTTTGTTTGGCCTCCATGTTGGCAACAACAATGGCTGAAGACATTAAATGTTGGAGTTGTCCATGTCTCTGTTCCATTCTGGTCAATGTAATACATCAATTGGTAAAAACATCCACTTGAACTCAAAGAAGAATGGATTACAGTTGGGTGGTCAAAGGTCAAAGCCTGTGACCTCACAACGGTTACACAATACCACAGGAATGTGGACTTGTTAAATTTAACACAAGCTTCCTCCAGAACTGAGAATGAACTGAAGAGATTTATGGTGGTCAAAGGTCAAAGTCACTGTGAACCTAACACTATATTTCAGAAATGCCTTCAGGTAATTTGATTTCATCCGATACAAATGTCCCCTTGGACGCATGGATGAGCCATTTAAAATAAGAGGACATTGACTGATCGGTCGAAGCAAGAAACATCTGATCCCCTCAGCTTAAAATTCTATGATGGTGGATAAACCATCACTTCGCATTTGAATTCTGGCTCAGTGCTGGATGAATTCAGTAACCATGGCGATGTGTCTTGTTCCAAATTCAACATCAAAGTAGCTCTGAATTTGCTACCACGGTGATAAGCACCTCTGACTGACTCCTCCACAGAAATGTTGTGCCGGCTCGACTTTCAGTGATGTTTAAAGAATGTTGTAAGATGATGTTGCTGCTGCTCTCTCATCTTTTATTTGGTTTCCTTTCACTTCTCCCACTCAAAGACTTGACTGCACTGAGGAGACTGAGTGATGAGACAGACACTGGCAATACCACTGCAACAGACTTCTACTGGGACTCGCAGCAAACTACGTGTGCTGTTTTACACGTAAACCCAGTTTCTCTCCTCATGTTTTATTGTCCTGACAACTCCAACTTCTTCCTGCATTGAGATTTATTTCATTCTCTGCTTTTCACTTACACACCTGTCACTTTTTTAGACCCACTGCTCGGCACCAGTGGCTGATAAAATACAATACCGCTAAACTAATGAGCATTCCAAACGTCCAATTTCTCTTCTGCTGTCTCTCCATCTGTCCCTCTCTGCCAGCCCTTTCTCTGGTGTTCGGCTGCATGATCTTCCCAAACGGATGGGACGCAGAGGTGATCCAGGACATGTGTGGTGAAAACACGGGAAAGTACACTCTGGGCAACTGCTCAGTGCGCTGGGCCTACATCCTGGCTCTCATCGGCGTCCTGGACGCCCTCATCCTCTCATTCTTGGCCTTTGTGTTGGGGAACAGACAGAGTGACTTCCTACAGGAGGAGCTGAAGACCTTCAACAAAGGTGGGACGTAACAAATGAGCTGCTAGATGCATTCATGTTAAAACTACACAGGGCAGAAATAACTAGGGAAAGCAAAAATAGGTTTTATGGCAGCAAAATGACAAAGTCTAATTCTGTCTTTTCCCATGAAGATGAAATGAAAGTTCAGTTAGTTGAGGAAAAAATAAATGAGCTGATCAACAAAAAAGTAATCAATGATCATTTAAACAATGGCTCGTTCTTTTACTTTCTCTGTCATCATATTGTAATTTTTGTACTGGCAAAATAAAGACATGACTTAACGTCCTTTGACTGGTAATGTCCTTAAAATAAACCATATATAAACATTTTCAGTGTAGATCACTTTCCTCCCTACAACCTTTGAGTTCATTAAAATGACATTTAGTTTCCACACGAATAAAGGAATGAAATTAGTCTTTTTGTCTTTTTGACAGATTTCACTTTGTCAAGGGTAAGTACACTTTAAAGTTGTTGTGGCTTTGTTACTGAATGATCTCCATTGTGTGTGTGTGTGTGTAAATATTTTCTTCATTTCGTCACAGAGACATTTTTGCTGTCGGACATAGTGAGGACGTGACACTTAAAACTAATACTAGAGCTAATGTAAAGGCATTCATGGTGAAATTAAACTAAACTAAACATTTAAAAAAATTATGGATTATATACTGCAATCTGAAAAGAAAAGACTTTGATCTCTTAAAAAACAAAAATTCTATTGTAATTTCCAGAAAGTGTACAGAATGGCAACGTTGGCGGTTGTAACTGTGCATCTTTCGTTTTGTTTGTACAGTGCAAATGCAATGATGAGACAGAACATTATGACCACCTGTGCAATTTAATGCAATCCAATACAGGACCAAGGACCAATGTTAGACCCACTGCTGTTTTATTGTCCGTGTTTATTCACCAACTCAGCGATGCATTGTCCATTTCTATGCTATCAACACCATGTTGAATCCTTTAAAGAGAAAAAATAATAGAATTCACCCCACTGTCTACACTCAGTATGGAGATATCCGTACTGCTGGCTGCTGCTACTAAACATAAACCAGGGGATGCTGTTTATAGCAGCATCACATGTTTCAGAGCCATTGTTTTCATCACTGTCACATGAAAAGGTGGCTTTGCCTTCACTGGGATCCGGAGGGCACTAGCACATCTGTGTCTTTATCCAAAAGGCCTTATTGCCTAAACGTTAAAGATACAGTATTTAACATCCTTCATAATCGTGACTCTACATCCTGAGAGAGACGGATCTTTTAGTGGATCACACAAACAGTGAGCTGCGAATTTTTGGCTTTGATGACAGTCTCAATGAAGTCCATCTTTGTGTATGGACTGTGGTTTTGAAATTTGTCCTTAGGGCCTTAAATAACACTTAACTAAGGTCATTTCTAAACTACCAATCTACTCCCAACACTACATTTTCTCATCACAGTACTCATGTCACACTTTCCACTCAGCTGACTCTACCTGGTATCAGGTCAGATCTTTTTGCACTCGTCCTCGTAAACCAGCTGATGTTTGGTCTCATTAGACCCTGGTGAGGTGTCAAGGCTAAAGAGTTGTCCTAAGGCAGAGGGGTGGACATGTTTTAGTAAAAAAAAAAAAAGGCTTAGGACAAGTCTCAGACTTAACGTGAGAGTGGATTATCTCATTTCATGTGTACTTTTCTTCTCCCCTTGATTTCCAAAAGTGCAGTGTTACATGACTTTCGGTGAAACACACAGGGACTGTTAGGGTCTTTGTTAACTTCTCCACACATACATACTCAGTGTTTCAGTATCACATTCACTGATCGACGTTTGTGGTGTCACGTCTCCGCATTAGGCAACAAGCCAGGCCAGTGAACAACAGAACACAATTAATCCCCAGCGTGTCTCCCCACCAACTCCTCCCCCTGTCCTCATTCACTCACCTCATTCATTAAGTGGAGGATGAATAATCAGAAAGTGCAACAACTTATTAATATGCTGCTCCACAGGCAGCTGTAATCAACCTCCCAACTCCTGCCCAGCTCCGACTGTGCTTATAAGATAAGGTTAGGACATACAAACCCAGAAAATCTATGACATTCGTTAAAATGTAAAGAAAAGGAAAATGTAGTTTTTATCATAAATAGTATAAAAACAATATATCCAATGTGGAAATTGAGAATTTTATATTTTAAATTTGATTAGAAAATCTCACAGTCACCGCTGAAGATTTCTCTATTACCATTAAAAAATATGTTTCAACAGAGTATTGGACACTTACACAGCGTCCAGCTTTGCTTGGAAATCGGGTTCGTATTTAAAAGAGAACTAACTGCTGAGTCCTTGTTATAACGTCAGTGACGGGAAGTAAATCCCATTTGCATCAGGGGTTCGTCTTAGTGGGCTGTTCTCTTTAATCAGGGGACATGTGGTGGCACAGTGGGGGGCAAAGGTTTGCATCCCTTCATTTTGAAATGGCAAAAAAAGAGAAAAATATATTTTTTTATCAATATAAAATTTAATACACAATTAACTGGTACAAAGGAGGATACAAACTTGTGTTTATCTATTCCCCTCATGTCCCCTCAAAATTTCCAATATGACCCCCTCCATGATAATACTGCTTTGATAGAGCGGATGAAAGAAGTGATGTTTGAAGAGAGTCTGGAACATGTGAGTGGAAGTGACCCTTCCAGCTCGATGCATTATTACTTATGTGTATATTTGTTTTTGGTCTTTTTTTATTTTCCCCATGTCATCAGTTCACAGCGACTCATAAGTCAGAGTCCTTCTGCTGCTAAATGGAGCAGGGGAGACAAAAAAAAAGGAGATTAAATGCAAATATGAGGAGCCAAAAATCACAAAGCCTTAGTGATGATTTGCAGTTTCCCTTTTTTGGAACACTAGGATTCCCAGCACTTGAAGTATGCTGGTGGTTTTCAAAAATTCAGATTAGGAAGATACAGGTGTCCCACTGATGGACAAAGAGTGGAGTTGTTCAATTGGAATTCATCATTAAAGTTAATAAATACATTCAAATCAAATGTGTGTGCAATGTCACATTGGTGTTTTCGTTTAGCTTTATAAAATCTTGGAAAGGTGGCTAAATATTTAATATCTATAAAGGGACACGAATGGGGGCAGGCGCAATTATCTCAAGCACTGATTGAGATAAATGAGCTTGAAATCAGCTCACACACACACACACTCACACACCCACACACACACACTCTTAGCATGTCTAACCTCATCTCTACATTAATCAGACAGGAGCCTGATCTGACCTGTGTCCTGCTGAAGTTAATTCAGAGATGTTACAGGTCCAACCCAGTGAGACCTGACTCAGATGTTTCCTTAAACACGAGATCAGATAAGGGGACGTATGTCTGAAGGGGACGTTTTGTAGTTACAGGGTACAATGGGCCAAACCTTCCCAGGAACTAAACTCAGCAGTTTTAGCATGTACAGATGGGACTAAACATGGAGGAGTTGAGGTCATTGTGTTGTCTTGTACTGTTTGATGACATCAGTGTATGATCATCATTACTGTGGTGTCTTTGTTGTGTTTAATTGTATGTTTGACTTCCTACAAATTGTTTTTGAAAGTTTGTGAACTCCAATTAAACAAATGAGATGTTTAACACTAAAAGCATCCAATATTATATATTTGTGTGTGGCAAAAGTATGTTAAGCTATGTCTTCAATGATTTCACTGACCGCAACCTGGAACTGTCTATCAGCTCTTCCCATTAGCTTGAAGAGATTTTAGCTCATTCCCGTCGCTCAGCATTTCTACAGGATGAAGTTCGAGACTTTGAGTCAGCTGTTCCAAGTCATTACACTTCTTCTGATTTACCGATTCTTTGGTAGAATCACAAGTGTGTTGATGGTCATTGTTTTGCTTCATGATGCACTTTCTGTCGAGCTTCAGTTCACAGATGGATACGTTGACATGTAGTTGTAGAATTTACATATACACGTCATAATTCATAGCTCCGTCAATGACAGCAAGCTGCCCCTGTCCACAGGCAGAAAGACAGACCACATCCTGATACGCAGAACACTCTTCCAGCTGTCTTCTGGTTTATCCATTTGATCAAACTGAAGACAGGCCTTGCTGTTCAGGGTTCTCCTGATGGTGGACTCATGAACATTTGTATGAGCCACTGCAAGAGAGACCTTTAGTTTCCAAGACGTTACCCTGAGGTGTTTGTGACCCCTCAGAATCTTGTTGGTATGATCTTTGCTGCTCCACTATCCAGGAGGGGTAGCAGTGGTGTTGAATGCCCATTTGTACGTTATGTGTCTTTTAATTAAGCCATGACACACTTCTACAAACTTGTTGTCAAGATCAGACTTCGATAGCGAGGACCCAGATTTCCTTTCTATAAATAAAGCAGGGCCTGCAAGTCTTCCATTGATTAAACACATATTAAAGACTGAATAAGTTTCGAAAATAAATATATGAATTAGAATATTTTTGCCTCATTTATTTAATTGGGTTCACTTTTGTCTAGTTGTAGGACCTTTGTGAAATTCTGATCAAGTTTAAATCATATTTATGCCAAAGTAAGGGTTCCCAAACTTTCAGGCACCACTATGGTTCACTATTTTATTTAGTAAATGCATAGGTATTACCTCTGTATCGGTATCTGTCAGTGTTAACAGGGAATGCATGAAACCTCTCTCTCCTCTGACCTGATTTCCTTTTCTCAAACATTCAGTACATCAGCTCTCCCTGTTTCTCCTCCAGATTGAAATCCGGGACATCAAAGATCCAAGATTTGGAGTCCGGCAGTTCCACTGAGAATCAAGCTTCCCTCTTTCAGCTCCCTCCCTTCATCCTTCTCCTCAATCCCGCCGGTGCTTCCCTTCTCTCCTGAGACACCTTCAGGTTAAAATCTTTGATATGAGATCAGAGGCCAAAGCCAAGCAGTTTGTAAAGAAGGACTGAAGTGGAAGAGATTACACGTCATGGTTGATCAAACTCGGGGATCCGAAAACACAGTGTTTTTGCCTCATAATGTTGTAAAACAAGAAGTATTGGGTTAATGTTGAGCATAATGATGCGTGGTTTACAAGTATTCTATGAAAATATACACAGTTTATGGAGTGAATAAAAGCTATTTCCAGCTTTAAAAGGTAATAGAAAGTGCAAAGGTAAAAACACACAGGTGCTACTTCTGACATTAAGAAAGAATCAACATGACTTTGTACAGTCTACTGTAATTTTGAAGTTTTTCTTTCCAGGTCTCTTTGTATCACAAGATCTGATCCCAGCAACTTCAAAAATAAAATCTCTAAATGAGACTTTTCTATGGAAACAGGGTAAAAAAGAGACTGTTAAGTAGTTTTTACCTGCTTGGATGGATAACTGAACAGGCCCACCTGGATTCAGAGAGGTCCGGGGGGGGGGTGCGTGGGTTCTGAAGTTACTGTTCCTAATTCCCGCTTAATTGAGTTCCATTAAAAGATGCAACATAACCACAAAGAAATGCACAAAAATCAATTCAGAAATGAAGAAAAATATGAACAACTGACCACAATAAGACCTCAAACGACCAAAAAAAAATAATAATGTCGGGGGGCTTCTTGGCCTGTCTGCGCTCGGATCCACTAACGCCCACAGGAATGGTCCTTGTAAGTCATATTGTGAAAATAAAAGTAAAGTGCAATTGTGAGCCTGTACTACACAGAGAGAAACAGTCCTTTCTGTCCACAGATATTCCAGTGATTTACATTTCAATTAAGTAGTTTGTTTAATAAAAGGTTTTCAACATCCCCCGTTCTGGTCCTTTCTGTAGTGGACATGGGTATTTTTTTGTACATAGCACCAGGACAGGCCCTGCAGGCTGCATCTGTCTCAGGCTGCTAAAAGCCAGGCTTACCTCACAGCAGAGCTCAGTTTGATCAGTTTGTCCAGGCCAATAGCTGGAGAGCACACAGGTAAACATCTGTGACGAGAGGACAGACCCAGCATGGACTTTTATCAAGACCCTGTGCTGCTTTCCCCTGTTCCTATTTCACACTGCATCCTGTCTGTGGAGAGAGGGTTTATGCATGTGGAGTTCACCTGATTACCCCGAGTTAAAAGCACAAAACGAATGGTTTAATTTTACCTTCATCTACAAAGAAACATTGGACTTTGGGCTGTGTTCAGAAAAAACAGGCAACATATATGTATTCAATTCAAGAACTGTGGGTAGAGTATTGGCAAATTCATGGATGAATTACTGAATGGGCCTGAGAAGTCAGGGTGATCAAAAAGTGATGCAAACATTATAATGGATGATCTGAAACTATCGAAAAGAGACCGAATGACCAAAAACAGATCTAAAGCTTCCAAACACAAACCACAGAAAGGTTGAAAATAACCTAAAACAAAGAGGAGATAGCTCTTCTCATCCAAGCCCAGGGGCCTATTTCTTCATAATCCATCCGTGGGTCAACTGTGGTTTAGCATGGATGAGTGCTTTAAGTTAGATAAAGGCAACTTTATGTTACGCCTGCTTCTTTGGCAGATTTGCAAGGTGTGTTCATGTGATAGTGGAAAAACGAGAGCCGTACACTGTGTGTTCTGTCCTGGTGGCTGCTGGCAGTTGTTCACCATTTTAGACATGAAACCAGGAGGCTGCCATCGTCATGTAGATGTTTGGTAGAGGTCAACTTCTGTTTCCAGATTCTTCAGAAACTGAAATCAGATTCTTTTTTCGGTGTTAAAATGTGATCGGCTGCACCACACTACCCGTGACTCCCTCAGAGTTCAAATTAATTGAGCTTTTTGAACACAAAAATGCAATAGTACTTTAAATGCCATTTTTCATTATAGCGTGAATGTGCCACAAACGCAAACAAGCCCAGGTGAGCAGCACTGCACAGCTAAAGTTTCTCTGTGTGGGAACTGGGAAAACATCTGTTTCTCAGGTAGGTGAAATTCTGAGGTAGTAAAATCATTGTTTTCCCTTCTCTCTGCTTTGGGTTTTTCCGTTTTTATTTTTTACTTACTCACATTTTAAAACGTTTCAACTATAGACCATAGGATTTCAAACCAATTGTACTTTGCAAATTGTTTAATACTCAGATGTTTTTAAATAAAGTACCTTATTTAGAGGACCAGAAATCTGATGTATTCAACAACTCATTTACTCATTTACTACTAAAGGGACATAATAAAAGAAACACTGAGGTCAAACAACCAGGTCATGTGAACGTATCACAGCACAGGTTCAGCAAAAGCAATCAGTCTATGGTTTGCAGATTCCCAGGTTTCCATTCAAATCTAAAACTCATATCTGGAAGCATATGTAATTTCGTAATGTAAGGACACACAAGTTCTTTGGAGATTCTGTCTTTTCAGTCTCAGTGTTAAAACCAGGTTGTTTGGAATTGACCCAAAATTCCCAAAAGCCAAGAGACTTTTTTTTTTTAAATATGGCATTTTTAAACCACACCTCTATAAAGCAGGTGATTAAATGTGCAATAAGTAAATACAGGTAAAAAAAACATAACAGACTCCTGTATGTTATTAGGTGAATTGTATAAATGTCACCACCAACAGGAGCACGAAGAACTACAAGAAGACCAGGATCCGCAGAGGATCAACAGGTGAACTGCTTGGTTTCTAACAAATCGGCTTTTATTGGTCTGGTCATAACTATAACTGGTTTGTACTATGCATTACTTAATAATATTTTTCTGTCATTGCTGGTTGTTTGGCAGCCATATAGGCTGGTAACTGTGTCCAAGTCTTAGCACAACTTTCAAAGCCATAAATATCCAATATGCCTCTTTCTAACTTGTCAAGGCTCGTTCCTCTATTGATCTATAACCTGCACATGCACCATAACAGCCTGTCTGCTCTTCTTGTAAAACAATGCCGAGTTATTTCAAGAAGACTAATAGATATGAAAGACAGAAGATATAAAAATTAAAAACAGCCTTTTGACTGCAAGTGAGTTTAGCTCGGTCACCTGCAGGATTGAGGTGATGTTTCACTCAGAACAAGTTAAAACTAAAGGTTTTAATTAACAAAATAGGTCAATTTTATTCATGCAAATGTGCTGTATTCATACATATACAGCCATATTCTTGCTGGTATTAAAAAAAAAACATCTACTCAAGTACATTTTGTGATGATTTTCTATTTCCAAATCTTAAACAGCCCTGCACCGAAATTCCGTCCAGGTGCTGGAGAACTGCAAGTCTATTAGAGTTGTTACATTTTGCCCATAAAAACCACGTGAACTCCTCAATGTTTCACATTTCACACTTTATAATGCATGCAGCAATATCTATATGTACTATATAAATATATAGTATGTGTTCTTTTCAACATTCAACACACAGTCCAAACTAGTCATATGCCAGATAATTGGGAACACTGAAACAAATGTAGGGTCTCTGATGTCCAGTAGCACCCGATGGTTTGACATCAGACAGCAGACGACCCACAGCTGACTGACCGACCGTGTCATATAAAGAGGGACAGGACTGTTGCAGATATGATACTCGTTCACCCCGTGTATCACCCTCTCCACTAAAAACCTCACACAGCGAAGCATCTGGTTCTTATTGGTGTTTTCTGAGCTTTGTTGAGACGTAGCTGGTCCATGTTAAGATAATGTAAGTAACTGTAGACAGGTTGACCTCAAAGAATGCTGATAATGTTCTCTCCTTAAGTCCAGGTCCAACACGACAGCGAACCACGAATAATTCGTCGATGGGCGCTTGCTTGCACAAGCACGCGATGGATGAGTCATTAGAAGGAAACCTTACCTGCAAGCCCAAAACAAAAATGTTAGTCTGAAAAAGCATTAACTGCTGTATGCGCAATTGAAAGCTAGATTTGAAGAACAGATTCCACTGAACCTCAGAGAAGTTCTGGATGGAACCGTCCCATCAAAGAGTAAGACTTTGCTTCTGCAAAAGAACAATCAGCCAAGACAGATCACCATGTCCACCATGATCCACTTCAGTAAACAAGCTGAAACTTTCGGAACAGCCACACAGTCCTCCGACCTACTTCACAAAAATTACATTTATTTATTCATAAATGCCACCAGAACACAGAATTTGATGTTTTTACTGGGCTCCTCTCTTCAGATTAAAAGGCCTAAGTACAAAGAACAATCTATGAAGACAGAGGTCAACCATCTACCAATTAAATATAAAAACCCTCTTCTCATTTGTCTTACTATTGCCAAGAAAAATGTTACTTACCAATCAGTGGATCAATCGCCTGACAGAATACATTACAACAGAAAAGGAAACATTTTCCCAGAGAAGGAAAATATCAGCCTTTGAGGAAACCTGGGACCCATTCTTCAAAGTAGGCCTGACACCTAAGCTTAAGGCCACGCACATCTCCACCAACCCATTTAAAATTAATTTTTAATGGTGGCAGCAATCATGTTAATAGCAATAACTATTTCTCCTTTTTGCAATATTTTTACTTTTTTTTACCCCATGTTTACCCACAGTATGTTGACCCTCTGCCTCCCACTACTTTATACCTTATTTAGACAGAGTGATGAATGAAACAAACACAAACATTTGTATAAGTTACTTTGTCTTCCGTGTCTTGGGTTGATCATCATAAAATATCATGAAATAAAAAAGGATAAAACCCATTATTAATGTCTGTTTGCTGAAGTGGTTTACCTAAATTCGCTTGTCAAAATGTCCACGTATGAAATAATGCGATGCCACTGGGAACATTTAAACATGACTAAATGATTCAGAAGATTCACTAGCTTCAAGTCAACAGCTGGAGCCACTTGCTACTCTAACATATCTGTTAAAGTGTGAAAGAGCCAAAACATAAAGAGCTGAAATGAGCTGGAGAGGACCAACCCACACAGCAAATGATTTTTAATCATCATTTTCACCTTTTCATACAATCAGGTTCGTACACATGCCAGAACAGCATATAATGCTGTGAAACTAGAGGGCGGGTAACAAGACGGACCAGTTACCGACCAATCAATGTAACTAATATGCAAATATCAAACAATGATTGACTCAGACTGCAATGTGTTTTTGACACAGAGGTAGTAATATTTTCATGCAAACATATTGTAAAGCCGTTTTCTTGTTTGGGCTACTAACCAGGATCAGAATGGCAGGTGTAGCCATGTAGCGCAGCCTGTGCCAGTAGCTTATCCTCTGAAACAGGAAGCTCGTAAGAGGCTTCCAGGACGGCAGAGCTCAACCCACAATCTCCAGGTTCTGCACCACAAAGATGGAAAAAAGAAAAGCAACTTTTATCATATTTGAGCTTAACCGTGTTCCACACAAAGTTGATTCACTCAATTTGTCTAAGAGAACACCTCAAACATTGGAAAGACAATGGCATTAGTTTTGCTTACTGTGTGATTAAGGTCAAATTTCTTCACAGAAGAGAAAAACAAAACAAAACCCAATCATATTTCATATCCAAGCTCTAACAATAAGGATACTGTCAAACACTTGTTGTGTGCATGAGGCTATTTTTATCCTTATTCCCTTGAAACCTGATGCCACTGCTCCTTTTTTTTTAACCAAACTCGTCCTCAGGGCCAGAATGTAGACTGCTAACATAGCTGCTCTAAACGTTGGCCCTACTTTCAGGGTCCAATGGAAAGTCATGGAAATTCAAATATGGGAAGTGCTGTTAGTTGGAACACTACAGCAACATGTATGTGATGACTGAGCCATGATTGTTGGACAGGTTGCTGTTTTGAGATGAAGAAAGACAGACTAACCTTCTCTACAGACACTTGCAGCTTAGCATAGATGCTGGCAGTTTGAAAACAACAACTTCTCCGCGCTGTGGGAAACGGACGTACACGGCTAAAGACTGGAAGTCAGTTTACTTCTTTCAGGCTTTCTTTCTTCTTCGGGGTCTAAATTTCTGGCAGGCTGTACACTGTGAGGTGTAATGATCACACACTCAGTGATCAGTGGATCATTTTATTTATTTTGTCTTTAACAAGTTCATTCAAGCCATCAAACAGTCACCTAGTGTGAAGAAAGAGGGGATGCAGATTTCAGCAGGTAAAGAAAACGACCTGCTGAAAAATGAATTTATATATCAAATAGTTTTATTAACACACATTTGTTAATGAGCTACGTGGAAATAATAGGGAAAACTAGAAACAGAGGCCATTCTTCGCTTAGCTGACTGTCTGTCTCCCTTCATTAACTTACTCATGGCTGCAGCATTTACTGCATGTACCAATAATGTCCAAAAGTATTTAAAGATCATTTTAATCATTTTGGTTCTTTAGCACATTGGAAGTCTGCTTGAAATCGACACTGCCAGCTTTAGTTTCAGCGTTTGGTGGAAATAATGAACCCTTCCAAGTTTTTGCAGAGAGTCTTTGTGATAACTGGAGAACTTGTAATACTTGTCAGTGTAAGACATGACATCCTCCAGTGATCTCAGGTTTTACTATGGTAAACAACAGTGTGTCTTGTGGGTTGCTGGCTACAGGTGCTAGTCCTGCTGGTGGATGGTGTATAGAAGCCATCTGGAGCGGTGAGAAAGAAAGACTCCTGCATGCTGACAGAACTCAGACCAGCCATCTGCTCTCTGTGTTTTCCCTCGGTCAGACAGCCTGTTGTCACCGCAGCCTCTGGCAACGCTCTTCGCCGACATACCTGCTCACTCACTTGCTTAGTGTCCTCACACCGGGCGTTTTTCACGTGCTTTCTGGACTCTATCACGTCCATGAATGTGTTCCAGAAATGATAAAAGCACTGACTCAGTGCTATGATTGTTAAACATTCCTGTCTTGGAAAAGCTTCTCAGGACACTGGCACTGATGAACAGGGTGGACACGTGCATGGGCCTAAGAGAAATTAACACATTCAGTGATCAGTAAACCAAAGCAAAGGCAAAACAAGAGATGTAGTGAATGCTATGAGGAAATCAATCGGCCAGGCTCCGCCCCGCGCTGCGATGCTCCTTTTCTGATGAGGACATTTCTGCATTTTAAAGGTACAAACACATTTCTCTTAAAGTGTTTTTGAAAAAAACAAAGTAAACCTTCCTCCCATGAAAGTTTTACACTGAGAAACCTGCATGTGTTCATCTACAGCCCAATTACCCCCTCTAGTGGTTACAATATTAAACAACAACTGCACCATGAGTTATATGGTTGAGCCAAAAAAAATGTAAAAAGAGAGATGAGAGCGTTTCCTAAATCCCATAGTTGCAAAACTGCTAGTGGATCCAATAATTTCATGGTCAGTTTGCATGAATGACAAATGCATCAACCTTCTCCCTGTGCTGATCAAGGGGTTCGTTTTTTTTTTTGTCATATTTATACTGAGATCTTAAATGGCTAGTCTACTTTAATTATTTGTTAGTAAAGTTTTGTTAGTGAGCAAAATAGTGAACACAATATAATAGTGAGTAAAAGTACACAAACTCGGTTATTTTCTTAAAGGAAGTCGAGCAAAATGTTCTTTTGTAATAGAAATTTTGTGGAGCCACGGCAGAAACTAAGCATTTAACGCTTGACCTTTGGCCTCTTCTAGGGTCATATGCACTCAGGGTTTGATGCATCATAACATTTCTAGTGGTGTGGTGGTGGTTATTTTTTGCATAAATGACCTAAACCATGTTCAGATCTTCACCCCAGTCCTAAAACTACATAAAGAGAACTCACCTCAACAACTGAATGTGTGTGGCAAAACTTTGTGAACCTCATTTGAAAGGGAAATTAGAGTTTTGTGCATTAGTTGTTTCAGTCAGTGCGATGACAGCCAGGTGTTGAATCTAGGGCACCGTCTTAACGAAGAGGAATCTGGCTCTTCACCATCTAAGTCTGACCTGAACAACACAGGTTTGTTGATGCTCACCAGGCTGCAAAAGTTTGGACTCCATTTAACACTCATCACTCTCCCCCGGTTGATTGATCACATCAAGAGCAAGTAATTTGGGGAATGGACAGGTGGAACCCCAGTGTGACATCTAGGAAACTAAAGGCCTCCCCTGCAGTGGCTGTCACTGTTCATGAAGCCACCATCAGGACATTGAACATCAATGGGTTTTATACTCTGCAAAAAGAACTCTGCTGCATGTTTAACAGTTGATGAAGATCACGTAGATAAACCAGATGACTGTAGGAAGAATGTTCTGTGGACAGATCAGACACAAGTAGAAGATTGTGGTTTGAAAAGCGTTTTCTTTGGGGATAAAAAAAACTGCTTTCCAGCGTAAGAACATTGCCCCATCTGTGAAACATGGTGGAATGACTTTGGCCTTCTCCGCTGTGTCTGGACCAGGATGGTTTGCTGTCATTGATTGAACTTTGACTCCTGAGTTGTACAAGCAAATTCTACAGCAAAATGTAACCATACGCATCTGTGACCTTAAGTCTAAACGAAAGAAAGGTTAAATGGGAAAAAATGTTTTGAAACTGAAAAGACTGTGTCATTTTCTAAAAGAAATAAATGATGTGTAACTTTTGTCTCATTTGTTTAATTGTATTCGCTTAGGTTTAGCACTTCGGTGAAAATCTAAAGTTTTAAATATTTATGCCGACGAAGAAATATTCTAAACTGTTCACAAACTTTCAAGCACAACTTGAGATGGTTGTCGGTTTTTTCATTCCTGGTCCCAAGACACACATTATGTGTTATGTAGATGTTTTGATGGTTTATGAGCTAGCACCAAAGTTTCCAGATCAGTGACGGCACCAAACGATTGGCCAGTCATAATTGCATACATAAACCGGTAACTAACAGAGAATCGATCATTGAACGAATCAATGCCGTGTTTGCTGCAGATCAGATAGCTGCAATGACATCACAAGAAGTGAATTAAACACTTGAGATGCACTCACTGGACACTCTATTAGGTACACCTTGCTAGTACTGGGTTGGACCTTCTTTTGCCTTCAGAACTGCCTTAATTTCACCATAGATTCAACAGGGTCTTAGAAACCTTTTTTTAAAAAAAAAAAATTCCATTATGACATGATGTCATCAATTAGTTTGTACTGCAGATGTGTTAGCTGCACATCCAACTGTTACACCACATCTCAAAGCTGCCTGGATGGAATGGAGGGCATTTAAGTAAGGAGATCATTGTCACATCCAAGAAACCAGCTTTGTGACATGGCCCATTATTCTGCTGGAAGAAGACACCCGAATGTGGGTCCACTGTGGGTATAAAGGGATGGACATAGTCTCAGGTAGGCTGTGGCCTTCAAATGATGCACAATTGGTACCAAGAGGCCCAAAGTGTGCCAAGACAATATCACCCAAACCATTACACCGACACAATCTCGATACAACGATGTTTACACCAAATGCTGACCCTACCATCCAAATATCTTCTGGAGTCCAATTTTGGTGAGCTTTTGCCAACTGTTTCTTGTTCTCGGCTGAAAGGAGTGGCTCCTGGTGTGGTCCTTAAACTGCTGTAGCCCATTTGCTTCAAAGTCCGACGTGTTCGAAAATACTCTCACACACCCGTTATTATTATGAGTTTCCCTTCGTACCAGCTTCAACTAGTCTGGTGAATCTCCTCTGACCTGTGGCTTCACTAAGATATTTTCTTTTTAACAAGCCTACTGCCACCCACTGAATAGTTTCTCTTTTTCAGGCCTTTCTCTGTAAACCCCTCAAGATGGTTGCGTGTAAAAATTCCAGTGGGACAGCAATTTCTGAAATGTTCATACTAGCCGGTCCGGTTCCACCAACCAAGCCACATTAAAGGCGATTGGCTGATTTAATATTTGCTCATTAAGGAGCAGTTATAACAGGTGTACCTAATAAAGGGACTGTAAGTGTATAACATAACAGCTCGGACTGCAGTAAAGTGCAAGACACACAACTGACTTCCTCAAATGACATCACAATGGTAGTTTTCAAAATACATTACCATCATGATTATTTTATTATCAAAATGCATTACATCTGTTGCTTCTTAAATCTTTTGGAGGGGAACAATTGACATAGTTAACTACTATGATCTGTGTAAAAATAAAACAAAACCAACAGAATTATCTTTACAAAACAAATGTAGAGGTTGTTGGAGGAACTCAGGAAGAGACCCAATGATTAGCTTCCAACCATCTGACAAAGCTGGACACTCAGACCCTAAAAACAAATATCATGCGATAAAGTCAGTGTACTATAATTTTTTTCTCCATACAAGTCTATATCACATTTCTTTCTATACAAGTAAACATAATCACACATCGTCCTATTGTGTCTTTTAGTTTGTATCTGTCATTGTAAGGTGCAGGTTAATTTTGGGTCACAACTTGTTTCTTTTATAAAACCACTGGTGTAACATGAGTACCCTTCTGTGTGTTGGTGAACATGAGGGGGGGGTTTGTAGTGGTAGGTGGAGTCAAGTCACATGACTCGGCCGTCGGTCACTTGAAGTCTTCAAAACAAACGTGGCCATTTTCCCACATTCGGTCCCAAAAGGAAAATGTCAGAGGAAGAGAGAGCAACTCCTGCTGCCACCCAGCTGTCAGCTTAATGTCGGTTTGAGGTCCCACTGCGGCGGCACGAGAACTGGCTTTCTCTTACAAGTCAGTATGTCAACATCTGAGTTATAGGAAAAAGAAAAATACAATGTTCTATAGAAAGGGTAGCAGCTCTGACAGGAGGACATAGCAGCTCTTATCTTGGTTTTATAAACAATCCGAGCCCTCTGCCAGAGATCCCCTTCTTGGTTTTCCTTGGTGTTAATTGGAATGCAAGGATTGGTCAGGAAAAAAAAAACAACCCAAAAAAAAAAACCAAAATACACATTTGAAAATCCATAAAAATAAAAAAGATAATTTGCCTCTGCATTCTATTCCTAATGTATAATCAGTGTGAACTGAAAATGACTCAGATGAACTGACTGAATGACAAGATGAATGCAGCCATATGTGGGGAACATAACCGGATTTCAAATTTATTGGAAAAAACAAACAAAAAAAAAAAAAAACAACAAAAAAAAATCAAAAAACAATAATGCAGCACCATGAATCATAAGACCTGTATGTCTCAAGTACAAAATGACAAGTCTACAGTGAAGTTGTCCTAAACTGAAATTAAACATAGTCCAGTGGAGATAAGAAAACAGATAAGAATTAAAAACAAGAAAACATTGGAACAGACAGAGAACTTTGAGGGAGAAATTAAAATTAAAAAAAAAAAACAGAGGGCGTGGGGTGGGGGCAGATTTCATATTTAGTGAAAGAACACGGAACTTGGCAATGGAATGATCCTATCCAAGGAAGGCTCCTTCCTCCCCGCCTCTGTAATGCACCTTTAGAACGGACAATTAATATATTACCCCCCCCCATCCAAACCAAATCAAATTCAGAGTTACTGCAGCACAGACTGGGCCACTTACCAAAGAGTAACGTGTTGAAGAAGAAGAAAAAATTTGAGAATTAAAAAAAACACAGGTACATATGCATCTCAGCTTTATCCAACCTGGGTACCATGATGACAGGTACAGCTTCTTATAACATTGTACAGACATTTGTGTGAACGTTTGGACTTTCGGCTGTTATAAAGCCTGTTTGCACAGTCCGGCACATGAGGGAACACGGATGAATTTCAAGTTACATGTGATTTTGTTGATTTTCTTCTGAAGGTGTCATCCATTGCTTTTTCCACTAATTCCATTATTGTGTCCAAAGTCAATGATTACCTTGGTATAGAATGTGGTAATTTGTTTTGTTTTTTTTTCTGAAAAAAAAAAAAGAGGGAAAAATGAGAAAGCAAATAAGAAATCCATAAAGAAGTCCTTGCTCCTCTTAGGTCTATACATTTTCCCTCCCCAAACTCCCTGAGGCCCATTTCACAACAGCTTTAGGGGTTGAGGAGGTAATGCAGCTTCATACACACTCACACACACACTCACACACTTTTAAACAAGGTCCTAAAAGCTTCCTGACTGTGTCCTTACTCCAGGTCCCTGGAGGGAGGAGTGCTGGAACTGACTGAGGCTTGTCCCTCTCTGTGGGTAGTGTGTTGGTCCAGAGGCAGATAGCAGCCTGGAACTGGCCTGCAGTGGTGACTGGCCGGGGCCACCCGATGTAAGGCTGCGAGACACCTGCTGCTGATTTCCTCTGGAGGTCTGGGCACCCAAGTCTATCTTATCCTGCCCGTGGGACCGCAATCCTGGGGTGGGAGCACCTGTCAGGCCACTGCTATTTAAAAGACTGGCTTTTAATTGGCTGCTGCCAAAGCCTTGGCCCCTGTCCATGTTAGGGCTGCCACTGTGCTGGTGTATGGACCCTGCTGATGGCCTGGAGTCTAAGGACGAGGTGGGGGCTGGTGTGTGACTGGGGTAGGAGGATGGAGAGTGGTCCTGGGACAGTCCTGGGTGGGTCGAGGAGAGGCGTGGGTACAAGCTCTGGCCTGATGAGGGACTGTAAGAACCTCGGAATGGAGAATTGGAGGCTTGCTGGCGGAATGACGGGCTGTCAGTCTGCCGGTGGCTTTCTGATGACTGAACACACACAGACACACACATTACCAATCTGTGACAATAAAAGTCAGGCTGCCTTTATGTCATATAGCAAAAAGTACTTCTATGGAAGATGCCATGATTAGAAAATGCAAGCGACACTTGCACAAATTAAAATGCCATCTGCAGGTGCTAACAATGATTTTCATTTACAAAGAACATTCACATTTCAAATTTGTGCTAAAAAAGACTTTATAAAAGTTCAATAACAAATTACACTAGTGTTTGAGGAACAAGTGTCTTTAATAGTTTGTACCAGCTACCTGATAAGAGAACACAGAGGGACTGTATCTGTGTGGACTCTTCATTGGAGAAGCCATAGGTGCTGCCTGCATCTCATATCGATCTGTATCTGAAAACACAGACACATCAGAAGTAGAGTTTATTTATTATTATGACTTTTTCACCCTGGATCCCAATTGGACATTTCTGATGTCTTCGTACCAGACTCTTTTTCTGTAGAGCCATCACTCCTCTTGTAAGTCCGCTCCATCTTGATGCTTCTCAGCACTCGCTCCAGACCCCCCTGGCCTTCTCTCAAACGCTCAACAGTAGTAGGAACCATCCTAGTAAAAAGTGCAAATCCAGAGGTCATCTGTCATGAACTAATCTTGAACAACGTAAGACTGCTTTAGGTCTGGGCCTCTCACCACTGGTTGTTGCTGTCCTGCCGTCTGGAGGGCAATGAAGGGCCCTGGTGGTCTGGAGGACTGACCTCCTCAATCTGTGGGATAGGAGTAGTGTGTGCTGAGGAAGACAATGAGCTATGTGGGGAAGGTGGGGGCTGATGGGCGTGGGGTTGATTGGACTCTTGGATGTAGTGGGAGCCAAGTCGGGTGGGGGTGCTGCTGAGTGAGGAGCTGCTGCCGACGGGCTCCGAGTCACGACTGCTGCCCTGTTTCCTCTTACGATATTCCAGCAGAGATACCTAAGGCAGCAAAGAGAGGACAGCCACTGTAACAGACCTGCTGTTGAAGGACTGCTACACAGCCACATCATTCACATAATGCCAGGCCGCTGACAGTGTCACATCATACACCAAAACAGCACTGAGTGATGGGCAGACTGCATGCACCACACCAGAGAGGACTCACCTAGAAACTGTATTTACCACTGTTCAACAAAACAAAAACAACTTAATCACCATAGAAATTATCTCAGACATGGAAATGACAATGTACGCATTTTGTTTGTGTTCCATTGCATTAACAGACGACCACTCATGAGAAGGGCTCAAATACATCATAGTGTAGAGCACTCTGCATGTTCTCAATGCACTGTTAGTACCATACAGCACAGAAAGCTTGGACGAACGAGCAGGCAACTTCAAATGCACCACACCATGATAAAACCACGCTGCAACAATACAAACACTAATGTCAACATCCAAAGAAAGTTCCAGCGCGCACAGACACACACACACACACACACACCTACAACTCTTTACAATGAGAATGAGGGCACTCATCCCAGCTTAATGTGGTCATAACAGAGAGGGGGAGGGTACATGAAGGAGGCAGGGGAGCAGGATGAGGACCACATGGTCAGATACTGACACTGATGGCTGTTGACTAAATCTTAACTGCATTAAGATTAAGAACACAGGAGTCTAGAGGTGACCATCTAGAAATTCTACCACCAAGCATCAAACATCTAAGTTGATACATTAATTTAGAGGTACTTGTGTTTTTTTAAAGTACTATTTCCATGTACCACAAGAACTTAACCTGCTTTGGAGAGAAGTCCTGGAAATGTCAGCATCCCTCAGTAAGTAATACTAAAGTTCAAGGAACTTGCAGGGAGACTTGCAGGGAGAGAGGGTGTGTACTTGTGGGGCTAAGGATTTAGTTAAAAGTTAAAAGCTGACTCTCCTCTCAAGAATTTACTTGTGGCAATTTTGGTTTCTGAATTTACCTCCATCCCCAATAAAGCACCAACAGAAAGACAAATGGGTGATTCTCCTCCAACTGAATAGACGGGAATATGGACTACTCTTTCCACATCTACGTTAAGGGGCTTAAATGTCTAACTTCACCTTTCGCTTTACAGTTTGGCTGTCTTTCCAGACTAAAAAGCCGTTTTCTTCCCCTAAATCTAAGCTTTTCCAAACCAGTCTCAAGTGTGGATAGGCCCACTACCTGGTCTGTGAAGTAGCACAGCATTTTACTATGAAGCCCTCTTAGCTCTCCAAGCATCTCAGCAGAAGAAATGTCCTCCTATGTATTGGCCTTTTAATGTGGATAGAGGTAAACACAGATATAACCTGGTGTGGATGTTTATTGTTGTACCCAGCTTAATGCAAATATAATAAATGTAGTGGAAAAGACGACCAATACTGACCTTTACTCTACATGTTCAGGTTATGTGAAACTACAGGAACTTCCTGTTTACAGTTAAAGTAAGTTCCTGCAATGAAATCCCCTTTATAAAGTATACAATCAGCTCCATAATTATTTAGGGAATCACACAATTTGCATCATTTTACAATAACATAATGGATATGAAAGTGAATTTCCAATTACAACGGTATACATAGCTACAATTACATAGGGTTAAAAGTAAATGGTCAACTTTAACTACCGCACTTGTTGCAGCTGTTCTTTTAAGTGTGCTTACATTTTGTACCTGCAACTTTACCCCAAATACATTGTTTGTTTCAATACCTGATATACTGTCCAGTCTAGGACCCGTCTGATTATCTCTCTGCTTGTGCTGGTCCATACAAACTTACTACAGAAATCACTACAAGTGTACATTTAATTCTAAATCATCCAACTTATCTGAAAGTCACACAGCATGGAACAGCAATGTATTGAAAAATGCTTGGTGAACAGGAGTCCTTGACCAGAAAATTATTATTATACACTTGGCATGTTGGACTCCTAATACGGACCACTTTTAAGTCATAAGAAGGACTTGGAGTGGTACCTTTGACAACTTTAATTGGTACATGTTAGACAACAAGGAGCTAGAGGGTGTTTGTACACATTTACAAATGTTCAAGTGTTTCAAACAAATTCTTCATGACCTGTTTTCTGTCCTACTCTAAGTTGGACCAACAGCCTGGACTGTTCCCATAGTTTTTTGTGATACTACAAGCTGTAAACGTCACTAGTAGCAGGCTAGACAAGAAGACGGGGGCAGACCACTGGTCCGTTTGGAAAAGAGCAGTGGATGAGATGGAGCAAAGACACATGGATAAGATGCAGCAAGAAAGCATGGGCTTCATCTTGACACCATCACTTCATGAACCGTCGGCAATGAATGAGCCTTTTCACATTTTAATGAATTTGACTGAAATGGAATAATAAATCAAAGCTCCTGCTCAAAACTATAGTCAGAATTTAATGTCTTTTTGGAGGAGGGGAGGGGACGGAGCTGTTGGAGCATGGGGTGGGTGCTGTATGCAGATGCAAAGAAACAATATTTACATGCACACTTCTAAAGATGTAGTTGTAGGGAAAATATTCACCATATTTTGTACTGGCTTGTATTCACTTCTTACAGCTATAGCCTGGTAATCTGGCTTTCCTGTCAGCAGACTAATGGTATGCTGGTTGGCCCTCTGCCTTGGAAGAAAAGTGGAAGAGAGACTTGGCAAAAAGTGTCAAGGAGCAGCGAGGGGGGAAAGGAGGGAGGGAAGGGGGAGGAAGTTCAAAGCTACAGTATTGGAATCATAGCAGATATATACATAAAATTGTTTAATATGTTTCTTTTAAATGTCTGTTGCTTTTGGATTTGTCCATGTGCCACAAAGCATCAAGTGATACATTAAAAGACAAAGTCAACAGGGAGACACAGAGCAAGGGGAAAAGCACATCACGGTGTCTGGCTTATTTTTGCACATATCACACTCAAAGGCATTTGAGCTTGAGAAGAACAGATGCAACTCCTTCAGATTAAAGTTACAGTGAGCAACATTTCTCAAATACTTTTACAGAAATATGCTGCAACACTTCTTATTCTAAGATGGAGAGGTGCTATGGAAGCCTTCTGTAACACAAATTCACTGAAGAGTACAGACAGGAGTGCAGAGATATCCACGTTTTCAGTGAGGCTCACTCTTCTGACCAATCAGAACAGCAACAATCTCTGCTTAATCAGTAAGTTTTTAACATTCTTATGTATTGCAATTTGGTAACTACAACTACCTGAAGGGCTGTGCAAAGTGTGGTGGAGTGAAAAGAGAGAAGCAAAGCAGTTTTTAGGGCAGCAAGAGGGAGAGTTGGGCATGGGGGACTGATTCAGAGTCTCATGTTAACGCACTGTAACCTTAACCTGAAAATTAAGAAATAAAGAAAAACTGTTTACAATCCCATTGTTCAGATGTGTAGAACTTGCCTTCTTCTTTTGTGGTGGGTTGCTGGTGTGAGGAGGTGTGCCACTGTCAGAGTAGCCTCCCCCATAATGAGGATCAGCATAGGGTGACATAGAGCCTGGGCCTGCATCTCCTATCAGGCCCTGGACACTTAAGGAACTGTGGAAGGACTCTGCAGGGGAGAAACCTCCTTCTGACTGGGACAGGTGGCGATCAGTGGCTACGGGGTTCCCCAGGTTTGCATTGAGAGGCGAGCAGGTGTATATGAGGTTAAACTCTGTTCTGAATGCCTGCTCCCTGTTGTGGGAGTTTAGGTCTGAGGAAGGACAGGGAACTGGATTGAGGGTACTGGTCCCCCCGGATGATGAAACATGGGAATCGTGGCCTACAGAGAGAGAGAAGTCATCTGAGTTCAGGGCCACAGGACTCTCCAAGCTTGAGGGGAGAGACAGGTCTGGAACCTGATGCCGAGGGACTTCAAAGTCTGGCTGAAGACATGGCTAAAGACACAGAATGGACGGAGTGAATGAGAAGAAAAAATATTCAATATGTATAGACTCACTAACCAGTCAACAGCATTTAACATTTTGCTTCAGCAATTAGCTAAGAGACATAGGAACACACCTCAGGTGAGATGGACTCTGGCCGGTGAACCGGAGATGTCTCAGGGGATGATATGTTCTAGAGAGAAAAGCAAAAGCTGTTAGAAAATTGAAATGTTATTTATTTTTGGGCAGCTTACCCATGTACATTGACAAAATATGTAGTGAGACTAACAGCTACAGAAATTTTATTTTGTAACAGGTTTTATACATTGACCTATGTACAGAAGGTACAACTGCCTGAGATAAATACTCTATTTATCCAGTTTATTCACTGGATTTTGGTGAAACCGATGGTTACACATTTCTCATGAACTAGTGTCAGAAGTTGTACTTGAAGGTTTGTATGTACATGTGCACTTACTTCAAATTGCAGCGGTGTGTTGCAGCGGCTGGCAGGTAGGGAGGGCAGAGGTGAGTAGGTCAGGCCATTAGGCATTAGGGAGCCAATGGAAGTGTGGATCATCGAGTGGAGGGGGTCCTCTGGGAGTGGTGGTGTGATGGGTGACAGAGGGCGAAGCAGGTGGTCTGACTGTGCTGGTGTCATCTCAGCCATATACTTGGAACGGCGCTTTTTAAATGGAGCGTTGACGTCTGGGATTTTAAAAACATAAAAGTCACTTGAGTCACAACAGTACATTATTAAATACCTTCAAAATACTACATCTTTCATTTAGTAACTGGTTAATTCAACCCTGTTCTAGACATTTGAAGCAAACAGCCTAACTACAATTTGGACGACCACAGCAAAGGCGAAAATTCAGTTGCAAAAATGTTCCAAATCAAGTTCTCAGGGTTACTAAGTGTAGACTGATGGAAAAAATTAACTATATATAATTAAATTAAATATAGTATATGATGTGCACAAAAGGTCAACAGGTCTGAAAACTTTCTCAATTGACGACACCTTTCAACTTTGGTGACTATAGTAAATAATACAGCAGCAAGATGGCGTTAAATGAGTCGCCATCTGATGGTGGTATGTACATACCAGTGGACAGGGGGTTGGGTGTGGATCTGCTACTGGTACTCTGCTGGGAGGAAGTAGACTCTGTGCCATCCTCCACACTTGCTGAACAGCTCTCATCCTCCACCTGTTTTATCCATCGCTGTGTCAAAAGAACAGGAATATCACGTTTATAAAGTTTGTATTTGTAGACAGGCACAATTATTTTATGACCGATTAACAATAGATTTTCTGCAGACTTCTTCTTCTTTTGTCAAAAATAAAAATATTGTAATACTGTTTTGTGATGTTTACACCTAATGACTGAACGTGCTAATGTACACAAACGTAGAAATCACACATGAATGGAAAATCGTGCTTGTTCTTCATGTTCTTCATCAAAAAAAGAAATGTTAAACAGATAAACTACAAAACTCAGATTTGAGGTTTGGAATCTTGAATAAGAGGCACAGACAACACAGACTCTAAAGTCTACAAAAGAATATGGAGGTGAAACAAAGCTGTAGTTACTGTAGATCTTTATCAGTTGTTGCCAGTGTCAGCTACAAATATTAAGCATGTTTAAAACAAATCTTGAGAAACACAAGTATGACTGTTAATAAGTGGATCTTAAGCCTTAAGTAGAGCAGAGCTTGCAGTTGGCTTCCGTTTCTTGTTATCAAATATAATAAAGTAACTTTAAATCACAAATGTTTTTTTTTTTCAATTCCTACCTGCCTACCTACTACCTTCGGAGGTTAATGTGGCATCACAGAAGTTTAATTATTACAAGTACACACAGAGCAGCATCAGAACTGACTTGTAACACAGGGATTGACAACAAGCTTTTTAGACCACTTGCCCTAATATAATTATGTAATCTCTAGTTTTGAAACAAACAAACAAAAAACATTAAGTCGGAGCAACTGTGGTTAGCAAACGGGTAAGACAGCATCAAATGATAAATAAAATGATCTGGTCTCTGAGTCGACCTGAAATAAGAGATTGTGAACACTTGTAGATCAGACGCGCTGTATGCAGCTTTTCAGTGAAGTAAGATTTTAATCAATATGTGGTGACACACATAAATCAATATTTGGAAAACACTGTAGACAGTCACATTAATTTTCCTTTGTCCGTTTGGGCAACTGCATTCCACATGCCCAATCAGAGTTTACTTGCCCCAGGCATTATGCCAAGCATTAGGATGATCATATTCTTATATAATTTCATACTTTACTCTCCATTTTTCAAAAAATGCCTTGTTACATTGTTTACCTTTTTGAAACAGCCATAAGTGCCATCCATTTGGAGAGGGCGTGGCCTGCGTCTCTCAGGGTTGAAGGGGGAGCCAAAGCGGACATAGTGTCGGGGTGTGGTGCAGATAAACGATGAGTGGGAAAGACCTGGCAGCATGTTGAGGGTGGTGGCCAGCACTGTGGGGTCAGTGGTTATCCGCAGCGGGCGCTCGACAGGCACCTCTTGGTGGACCTTCTCTCCTCCAGGGATCTTGTCGTTCAACCACTCAGTCACGAGATACTGACACCAGAGAAAAACATTATTTGTTAGCCCTGTATAGTCTTAAAATAGAAAAAGTTATCAGTAATAAGAAATGGTTCACTTAACTACAAAACAGACAAATAATTAAATTAATAAACAAATAATTTCTACCAAGTCCAACGCTCTCTAACCTTCTTGGTCTTGGGATAGCGCAGGTTTCCTCTACTTATGCAGTTCAGGCCCTGACCATCTCCATCTACAAGGTGACATCCCAGACCGCTATCTCCATGGCCATGTTCAGTACCACAGTGACCCTGAGATCCCTCCTCATCCAGAGGAGCCCCATGCTCAGCACATGATGGTGTCACCGCCATCGCTGCAGCTGCAGCAGCTGCTGCCGCCTGCTGGGCGAGGGCTTGACGCTGCCGTCGGGCTCGCTGCGATGAGCTTGACCGGTAGCGAGAGATCCGACTTTTGGGTCGAGGCTTGGTAGGTCGCGCAGGTTTAGGCGGAGCAGCAGCTGGGGCAGGTAGGTTGGGTGATGAGCTCTTTTCCTCAGAACATGGAGCTTCCTGTAAGATAATGTTTTAGGAGATAAGGTTAAATAGATGCATATTAAAACAAACACCACCAAAGAGACTAAACGATTAGTTTTCTTCTCACTGACCATGACATAGGTGGTGCGTCGTGTGCTGACCCCGACTCCAGTGTTGTTAGGTATGGGAGTGTTGCCTGTGGGGTTTCCCGCCCCATCCTCAGTACCCTCCTCCTTTACCTCAGCTCCTCCCACCCTCCTCCGCCTCCTTTCAAGGCTGTTAAATGTCTGCATTGGGCAGAGACACAATGAGTTTACATAGGCATTGCTGGAGAATTACCTAAAACATTTTATATTTTTTATTGACTGCTGTATCTGTGGAATTACAATCCATCATCACATAAAACATAAATATCCAACAATAGCTTACTTTTCTACTGGAATTGGAAACCTCATTTTCATCCACCTCTCCATCCTCTCCCTCTTCCACCTTCACCTCATCCAGCAGTCTTTCCTAATTACACATGCACAGGCAACACACATAAGGTTAATGTTGTATCCAATACTGAACAGAAGCAAGGTTTGGTATTAGATGCATTTTAGAAATTAGTTTCCCAGTTTTTAGAACACTTAATTCCTCCATACTTGTTTATTAATGTTTGATACAGTTTAAAATAAGGATACGGTCAGCCTATTATCTGTAACTTTACTTAATGCAAAACACACTCACCTCAGCATCACTTGTTCCCTGCAGTTCTTTGGCCTCCTGGTGTTGGTTGAGGGTCTGGTTACAGTCACTGGCCAGGCAGCCCTCCAGTTCCCTCCTCCGGGCTTTTCTCTGTCGGGTCTCAGCACCAACCAGAAGAGAGGGAGGCAACAGAGAGGTTGCATTCTGTAAACCATCCTTAGGGCTCAGGTTGTGCTTCTGCACTGGGCAGTTCAGGTTGCCCTTATGGCAGGCACAGTCCACTTTGTAATTGCTGGTAGTTTGTAATGAGAAAAGGGGCGGTTACAATGGAGAAGATTCCAGATAAGAGAACAACACAAACTAAAGTTTCAAACCAACAGAAAACTAATATGAGCTTCACACCTGTGCTAGAGAGGTCTAACACTTCTACCTGCAATAAAACTACAATGAGTGTAGAAGGAAACAAGAATTTTTAAATGGAATTTTACCTACAAGGTACAAACACTGATACATTTCCTTTAAAGGAACCCATTCTACAGGGAGAACTGTAATTTGTGTGTAAGTGCTGGAGAGGAACAGAACAATAGCAAGGGGCAGAACTGCCATAGTGGCAACGGCGATTTAGTTTTAACTGAGTACATAGAATGCAGTAAGGGTAGAGTGTATTCTGTTTGATGGCTACATTACCCATAAATGTTTCCATTTTCCATGTCAGCATATGTTCTTGTGGTCATATTAGTTTGGTGGCAATGTAAGAGGAAAGTGGGAGATAGCGTGGATAAAACGTTTTACTGCTGTGCCTGTCATTTAGCTCTGCGGCCCTGTTTCGATCCTGACTCCCGTCATTTTTATAAATTAGTTTAATTTAAGCACATCTCATTGTTAAGATTTGTTCTACATGTTGCTGATAGTGAAAATCAAAGTTTATCAAAAGATCTAGAATCATAGCAGCATCACTACTAATGAATCAAATCATTTTTTGGAGGTCACCAAAATATTGATCTTGTATCTGTATTCAAATGAAACATTATGAAAACATTAATGGCTGTAGAAAAAGCATTATATATTAATCTCAAATTATGGTTTCATTTTAAGAGAACTGATTTTAAATCAAACAGCTGAAGTTGGGATAGCTATACAAATCCTGAATTAAATAAACAACACTTTGTACAAGCAGCCATAATGCTGTCATCCTTAGCAACTGACTTCTTGCCTGCTGAGAGCACTGCAGACAAGATGACAGGGAAAGATTGACATGCAGAATTTTAAGGGTATACTTTATACTATGCAACATTTCATAGTATAATGTATTGTACAAGATTGCTGATCATTACTGTACTGGAGCTAAAAAGAACTTAGCCTTAAAAAATTGCTCTAACATTTTATTTGCAAATGGGAAATGTACTAATGCAGCTGTTGAAAGGAGCTAATTGATAAATATATTTTAATTCCCCCCAAGGGGGCCTAGTGGTAGAGCATTGGGTTGGGATGCAGAAAGCTGCAGGTTCGAATCCCACCCCACCAGGTGTGGCCCTGCCCAGCCCTCAAGGTCCCGAGCCTAGATAAAATGAGAGGGTTGCAGCAGGAAGGGCATCTGATGTATGTTCAACGTGCTGAACATGTTCTGCTGTGGCAACCCCTGAAGGGACAAGCCGAAAGCTGCTGATCTTTTGATTTTAATCCACCCAGAAATTGAAACATATAGAAAGAAAACATCTGATTTGTTTTTCATAGAACATTTCGGTCAGTTTATTTAATTTTAAAAAATTAAATAAAAGAAGAATAAAAATGTTTGACCTCCTTGCCTATACTAACATTCCTTCTAGACAGTATTTGGACCATTGCTATCTCCTAGGTGAATGAATGGCTGGATATGAGTTGATTTGTTTTCTATAAAAAGAGTCTGGTTGAGCCTCAGGCTCTTGCTGGTCCAAAGACAGAGAAAAGACAGAAGGGTGGGTTTGGATTAGTACTGACCAGCTATTGAACTCATAGTCAAATCCAATGGTGACCTCAGAGTCCTTAGTAATTTGGTTCAGAGCGTAGATACAAAGATGGATCATGCCTTCGGCAATCATATGTCGAACCTGGGAAATTTTACAGATGGCAAATTGATTACGGTTATTAAAAAAAGAAATAGAACAAACTGACAAATTGTTCATTACAACTTTCCAGTAATGCTTCTTAATAAATTTTAGAAAATGTAAAGTCTGACCTCTGCGTTGGGCGTACAGGACCTTCTGATGAAGCGGGCATCATTTCCAAAAGTCCGTGCATCAACACACATCTCAACACCATTAAATTTTGAGTAAAACAAAACAAAAGGGTAGGGCCTAGAAAATATGGACACAATGGTATCAAAGCCAGGTACCATTCCAAAGCTTAAAAACACAAGTGAGACCAGAATTATTTTAAAGCATGTAACAAGCTTAACTGGCATCATTCATACACTTTTTCTGCTTACTTTTTGAAGAAGTGCCCATTGACTTCAAACTGTTGTTTGAGCATGACCTTTCCTCGATATTCAATGATAAGGGTGTCTGGTTCCAAGTTCTTGGCTGCTCGGAGGATCTTCCTGTGTTTCTGCACTCGTGTTACCCGCCCCAACTGAAGCTACAAACAGAACATCAAATATAATATTAAATTATGGAACTGCAACTGCCCAAAAACCCAATGCCAAAGAACTGATGCAATTCACAGTATTATTCAGTTGACAATAAACTTGCAATCTCTGATTTTCCATTTCGATTTTTAAGTGATGGATCTTCCAGTCACTCCAAAGTGTAGAAAATACCCTTGAGACTTGGCAGATCACACTGCTAGTTTCACCCGTACTGTGACATAAACTGTCACTTCAAAACTTGTTCAGATTCTACTCTAACCCTATTTTATTGCAGTTTCCATTTTAAATGTCTAAAATTGCCATGTTCAGCCAATAATCTACTCTCGATGTCCCATTATGGCAAAGTCAAATGCTGTTATTGTGTAAATATAATAAATATCTCTTTAGAATTCTAGTATTCTTTAGTCCATTTAGTCATTAGCAAATGCTTCACCTAGGCAAAGACAAATAAGGCACAAAACAGCAAAATCAGCTTGAAAGCTTTTACCACCATTGTGAGCACACTGAGTTAAAGAGTTTTGTTATGTGGTGTGGGGCCCACCAGGTGTTATTCCTTGGCTAAGTGCAATGCATGAGGGAAATTGTATACAAAGGTGTTCAGGTCTTCTTGGGTGTCATTTACTCTCACAATGTATTCGAGGAAATTTAAAACGGTAAATTAGAGTTCCCTTCATACCTGGTTACAGCATCTCAGTATTCCTAAGGAGTGATCCATACACCTTTGGACAGTTATTCAGGCACTGATACTGGCTTTCTATATATGCACTTATCTCATGCGCATAAATCAACTCCAAACATTGGAGTAAATTGTAATTTGTAAGCATGGAATAACATTTTGAGTGCTTAGTGTAGTACAATTCCGCATACATATGTGTTTTTGTTCTTCCTTAATAGCTCTAAACATTTAAAATTCAAGAAAACAAATATATATTGTTTTATATTGTTTCCAAGTACACTAGTGAGTTTGGATGGAGAGTCAGGCTGACCTGCATCTGTGAGCCCAGGACTGTGTTGTTACAGGCCAGCTCAGTGCGGTTAATAGTGTCCATAGTTTCGACTGAGGCATGTATTGGTGTGGTGGAAGGAGGCATTGTGATGCAGCTTTCGGTCTTTGAGACTGTGGTGCTGGCAGCCCGGTGAAGCTGCAGCAATGTCTGAACATCAGCGCTGTACTGGTTGGCTAGAGCCTCCTCATACTCGTCTGTCCACTGGCGGATCCTGCTTTCCCATCCCTCTGCGGTGTTCTCATCCAGTACATTGGCGTCCGTTGTTGAGTTCTAGGCAAAATATTAGATGGAACTGACTGTGAGAGTAGAGCGTTTTTTAAGAAAGAGGAAAACACTGTGATAACACATATGCATAACTTTAGATAAGTAATTATCTCTAATCTTACCTTCATCCTCATAGACTTCCTAGAACCCTCTCTGAAAGCCTAAAGGTGACAAATTAACACAAGATCAATACAATGACATTTGGAGCAGCCACTGTTCTACAGTCAAAAACAGTAGAAAGCTTGTTACAACCTCGATATTGGGTCTGTCGAACTCTTGCTAGACATATCTACTCTGCTTCAAACTATTTGCCAACCTTGACTTTCTTGCCCTTTGGTGTTCCACGGGCCTTTTCTGTGCTCTTCTTTCTCTTTTTGGATTTGCTCCTTTTGACCCGGTTGACAGTGAGTTTGATGCTTGTGGGCGTATGCTGGGTGGCAGTGTACGAGATGGTCGAGGGTGAGACCTCTTCATCGCCACTCTCAGTTGCACTGCTCTCACCCGCTACCCCCAAAAAAATAATACAGCGATCATCAGGTGACGTGGTTGGGAAAGAACATCTTACAGTAATTCTCAAACTTCTCTGAAGAGTAATGTTAGGAAATTAAGATATGAAATCAAATGTACCCGACACATTTTCTGATTTCCTGTGTTTTCCTTCTGCTCCTTTCCTCCTGTCAAGTCCCCTGCAACAACAATTACAGATTAGCATTTAAAAACAGACAAAGGTCAAGTTAAAAATCTTCCATCTCTCACCTGCAGTAGTCGCATTTGATAAGAAGGCCGTCCGGCATCATATTGCAGTGACACCAGCTGGACCCATCCTCTTCTGAGGAGCTGTCGCTGTCAGCTGTGTCATCAGTTTCGTGATAGCGCGAGCTGTGTACCACGCCGTTGAGATCCATGCGAGGTATGATGGTGTGGGAGGGCGGGGAGGCGGGTGGGGTGGGGGGAGGGGGCGCGCCATAGTTGTGATCCTGACAACATACAACGGAAGACTGTTGCATCTTCAAACAACGGGTGGACAGGCAAAAAAGGAAAACGGAAAATGGAGACGAATGAAAATGAGGGCAAAAAAAACAGGTATGTGAAACAGTACAGCTGTTAATAACGGAAGTAGTCTGTGGTTACAGAAGCCTAATAGGACAGACATTTATTAATTTAATCCAACTAGAAGCATGAACAATCCTTAGTTTTAACAGCTTTTCTATTTTAACGGAACAAGGAAAGCTTAGAAAACAGAAGATTGGAAAGATTTGATTTGATTATTTTAGCTTGTGTTTTGGCATTTTAACTTGGATTAATACAATTGTTTTAAAAATTTTCATACAATGACATGCAACTGATGATTGGAGAAAAGTGGTATGAACTCACAGCATATGGTAATCCCCGATACCCATGACTCTGTGCGCTCCCACAGCTATGGCTGTAGTTTTTCTCATTCACAGCAGGGCTTGCTTCAACTGACTCAGGACTGAAAAGGTTAAAAAAAAAAAAAAAAAAAAAAAGGAAAACGAGGAAATGATTACAAATAATGTTTACAAACAATGGTTCAAATGGTAAATTGGTGTAGCGTCATCATTAAAAGATATGAGTCCATCACTAGGTGGCGCCAACATCCTGAAGTTGCTCTCCAGCCTAAGAGAACCAATTTAGGACATGGAATGTCAGCGGCCATTATGTTATGCAACTCCTTTTGCCCTTTAGCTGAGGTTTGGCCAGACGGTGAAAACAATGGCCTCTCACACTGTCCTCCAAAATGATGTCAGAAATATCAAAAAGGCAAATTCCCAGAGACACGTGATGTTGACTTTTCTCAGAATTAGGGCAGTTGTCCACGGACCACAGGGTCAGTGGTTCGATCCCCGGTCCCAGCTATATGTGGAAGTGTCTCTGGGCAAGACACTGGTCCAAGCCCGGTAGAAATTGGGGAGGGTTGCATCAGGAAGGGGATCCGACGTAAAAAAAAACAAAAAAAAAAACATCATGCCAAATCAACGTGCGGAACACCCCTGGCGACCCCTGAAGGGATAAGCCGAAAGCCGTTGACCTTTATTGAATGCAGACTGGAAACACTGGTTGTCCAATTGTTTTTGCCCCCCACAGAAGGAGGACCTCCGACGCTTTCCTCTCATTTGCAACTTTTGACAGCTGTTCTGCATCAGCAATGCTGCCATGTCTACAGAAAGCATCGAGTATGCCAAAGAGGTTTTCATTATTCTACAAGATGAGAGCATCTATTTGGTTCGGGGGTACTTACTCTGATCCAGCAGCCATATCGGAGTAAGACGTCTCAGGTGTAGTGACTCCCAGCGTGATTACTATGCTCATGACGTCCGACACAGCAACGCAAGGGGGGAGGGGGGGAGGGGAGGGAAGGGATGGGCAGGATGGAATGGGGTTAGGAGGATAGAAATCACAGGGTCCCAACTACAGCAACAGACCACTCCAGAGGTGGGGTGCCGCTGAGCCGTAGCCTACGGCTCACGGTCATGGGGGACCTAAAGGGAGAGGAGAACATAGACAGATTAACACAAACACAGCCTGGAGATTCATCTATTAGGTAAACTTGTATTTTTAAGGGTGACCTGGCCAAGACCTGTTAGTGTTGCTAGCAGATCATTCAACACAAATACTAAAATTAATGCTTGAATGTGGCAAGGCTTAAATTAGCAACCACATTATTACCATTTTACAACAGACATATATATAGTGTGGTTGCACGAATGTGGAATGGCACCGTTTGTAACCGTTCTTCACCAAAGTCACATATTAACAATATTTTTGTCTTTGTCTTTAATGAACACACCCATTAAACATACAAAGACGAACCACCTTCTCAACAATAACAACCAAGCGCTTTCTTTAGCTGTGGATTAGATCTGCACAACGTTCAGGAGCACTTTTGGACCATTCTTCCTTACAGAACTGCTTCAACTCCGCAATTTTAGGAGTATGAACAGCTTTCTTAATGTCCTTCCACAGCATTGGGTTGGGGTCTGGGCTCTGACTGAGCCAATCCAAAAGGCAGATTTTGTGTCTCCAAATTTCCTAGTAATGGAAATGGAATGGTTTGAAAATATTGAATTTGAAAAAACCTACCATACATATACATGTAACATATCAGTTACATTTTTGCATTTCTTGTTACAGACGTGTTGGTAACGTCAAATTTTAAACAATTCATTCTTTCATTATTCTTGACGCTGACCTAAAACTATTGTCATGTTCCCCTGAATTCTTTTGGTGTGCGCCAAAGAATCAATATGAGAAGCAGTGAAAACATCCTAATTGTTGCTTATTCTGAAAAGACGAAGATAGTTTAAGGAGGTGGGTTTTGGCAGCCCACAAGTTGATGCTTCATAAATTACCTTCTCTATTGTTATCCAAAAACAATTATAAAGCCCATCAGCCACACACACTACTCTTCTGGCTGACATATTCTTCATAAAAGCTTGGTCAAAAAATGTTTTTAACAGAGTTAAAGTGAATGTACTGTGTACTTTTAGTAAAAACAGTGAACCTATGGTACACTTCATAACAGTATTCGACTTTAGGGAATACCAGGGTATGAAGATGAAATAAGAAAAATATCATTTTTTTCATAGTTTTTGGGTACTTATTAAATAATTACATGACGGGTGCAAATACGAGGGTAAGAAGCGCCACTTTAAATTATAGTCCTTACTACTTAGTACCTACTGTATAACAACGTTTGGAAAAGGAGTTTACGGTCAATTTTTAGATAAAATATTTAATATTCATATTTATTTATTAATACATTATCAAGAATACTTAAGTTCAACTGATTTAAATTGGTTTTCCATGCTTTGAGACAATATATATACACAATGGTTAGGCAAACTTCAAAGGCAGTTAGACTTAAAATCTTTGGAAGCAGTTATGTGATGTTAATGAAGTTTTCACCGAAGCAATAATTTTTTAAAAGTATAAAAGTAAACAAATCTTAAAAACTATCAAAGATATTAAACAGCCTTATACAGGCAAAAATGTCCTTTATAAGCTGAACGTTATTAAGTTTGAATGGTGTTTCCAGATGAAAGCAAGCTGAAGTAGTTAGGCGTCAAAAAACGCACAGAAGACGGCAGTCAGTAAAAACTAGAAAAAGCATTTCCGAAAAGAAAATGCACTGTGCACAAGGGTTTTAAGGTTTTGCAAAAATAACTGAAACAATGTTGCTTCCGCAAACATCAAAGCCAGTTAGCTTCACAGGCAATTATGTGCCGTCATTGATGGTGTCATTGATGACGTTATCAAAGCAAATCATTTTAAAAGTATAAAATTCTTGAAAAGGGGGCCTGGCCTGTCTTCAGTTTAGTGCACTTCATTCACTTTAAAGTTGCATTACTTATATAAAAACACAAGATGACAGCAGAAGAGTCTCAAAATATAGGTGGTCCATAAGGGGGTTGTGAATTTAAAAACACTCAGACCCCAGAACTCACAGGAAGTGTTTTTTCTACAATAAAAGCAAAAGATAAGGAGGGAAGAATACCAGATCGATCCAAAGGATGACAAGTACTTCATGCCTTATTTTAAATACCATAACTCTCCAGTTAAAATTTCAGGCTTGATATGAAGCTAAAAACCTTTTAACTACTAAAGTGTAAAGCTTCTCAAAGACATTTTAATTACATTTAGATTGTGTCCCCTTTATACAGTATGCAGCTGATTGTGTGTTAAAAAAACCCTCTTGGCGTGAAAAAGTTTTAAAAATACTCTTCGACTTTCTCCACATAGGCTTCAACTTTAACATGATTTTTTTTGTAATAGTAGTAGTATTTCATAAATTCTACAATTCTTTCTGGGGCGTGACTTAAACTTTGCACTAAGCTTACACTTCTTCAGTTTCAGAATCAGAAATACTTTATTCATCTCCGATGGGAAATTGCTTTCGTGACAGATGCAAAAGGATTTAAGGCTTTTCATTGTTCACTATTTCATGTTACAAATCAGTTAAGCTCGAATTTTGCTTTTTTCTATATTTTAACATATTTCGTGTAGTTGCACAGTAGTTACACATAAGTATTCGCACCTATTATGTAACTATTTAACAAGTACCCCTTAACTACAAAATACCTACGCTGCAGGTACTTGTCTTATTCTCATCTTGCTACCCTGTTATTCCCCATAGTTTGCATATTGATATCAAGTAACAACAAATATATATCCATAGGTACTGTGGAGGTACACCATTGTTACTAATAAGTACACAGTTAGTCACTGTACTTACCCTGTAAGTCACAGGCCGTAATCTAAAGCATTACTGAAACATGTCACCCAGTGGAGCATTGTGCCTGAGACAATTGACTATTGGTTTTATTGCCTGTACGTAAATTGTTAAAAATAGGATCAGTTTTGAAAATGACTGAAGTTGTCCTTTAAGAGTTCTGCAGTAGAAATCTGTGTAATCTGTGCTTTTTGACATCTATGCCGCCCTAACATTTGTGACTTCCACATTGGACTACATAAACATAATCTTTATCTGAACTGCATAAACCTGTTTTAAATGTTCTAGAATGATAAATACCCTCAGTTTATGAGGATAATCAACACCCCTACATTGTCGTTTATGGGAACCTCAGTTAGATAAATGTTTTATCACAGTAAGAAGGATTTCATCTGTGGACCTTTGGATCTACTATCAAGATTCACTAAACTAAAACAAAAAAATTTAGCAGAACCAATAGTGGTATTAGAGGTGCTAAAACGGTTACAAAATGTTTGCAGTATATCCGTCAGTGACTTGTGATTTGAGCAATACTGTACTGTGACAGAAATAAGTGGAATTAGTTATGTTAAAACATCTTTATAAACCTAAGTTCTTCATCAAATTGGGTTTAAACAGACCACACTTTGATGCATTGTAAAAAATAAATAAATAAATAAAAGCCCTGGAGGTAGAAGGAAATACGTTGTTTATATTGCACCGAGAACATGCCCTTGAATATTTGTGATTGGACACAACTGGAGGATGAAGTGTCCAATCACAAACATTCAAGTGCATGTTCTCGGTGCTATGGTACCAGCCCTGCTGCATTAAATGCACTTCCACACTGAAATGAATACAAAGGGCTATGCTCATTACACATACTGAATCTCTATATGTGGCTTTATATGCAGGTCAGTCAAGGAAACTATCGCTACAATTTAAGATGAGAGACTGTGATAGCCACAGGATCTAGATATTTTATTGTTATATGCAAGAGAAGATGATACTGAATGGCAAACTACATAAATACACTGAGGTGACTTTAGTGGTCACTGAATTTTTCCCTTTTCTTACCAATTAAGAAATACAATATAGAAGCTGCTGTGATGAAATATGACCAGCTTTTTCCTAAGTCGCATCAGCTTTATGCTCATGAGAAAATGGTTTTCCAAGAAAACAACACCATCCCCACTGTGAAATATAGGAGGATTAGTTATGTAATTAGGGTGTCTTGCTGCATCTTGAATCATTGCAGGGCACTATGTAATTACATGATAATCAACACAGTCTGGAGAGGAACATACTACCGTATCAGAGAGCTCTGTCTTAGTCACAGCTCATAGCAGCTACTAGAAAATAATAGCCCTAAACAAATGTCTAAATGCACAAACACTTGATTATTCTCAAGCGGCCTACTACGTATCCTGATCTTAATTCATCTGAAACTCTATGGAATGAGTGGAAAATCACATTATGATTATGGTTATGAGAGGGGATCCATCTAACCCATCTCCAAAAAAAGGAAGCAGTTTGCTAATGAGACCAAAGGATACCAAAATACCAGTTCCTAAGTGTACATGTCTTATTAAGAGCTACAAAAAACAAAAACAATGCGTTGATTGTGTCTAATCAGTCTACAAGAAAACAATACACGCAATACGTACACGCATGACTTAATAGTTAGTCACAGTCAAGTAAAGTAAAAAATTTAAAGCAATGTGTCATCTATAAAATACAGATTAAAGTTAACAGGTACTTTTGTCAGTATAAATTTATTCCAGAAAAAGGAAAAAAAAACACTTCTGCATGATAATTTAAATAAAAGGCCATAGTTTACCTGTAAAACATGCAAATGCATTTAAAGCCAATCAGCACCATCACTATGCCATTTCAACAATAGCAGACCAACTTGAGTACAGGTACAACTGGAAAATTCTACTGTAGCCCATTGTTTACCCGCTTCCAAATCATTGGGATTTATGTGTCTGACATTTGGAGTCAACATACAGTATTATTTCAGACAGCGATTAATCAGAAACACTGAAGCTGCTAAATATTAACCCTGTACTGAAACTAAAAGTGAGGGCATGCTGCAAAGTGCAGGGACTTGTGCAGAGGTCAAGACAGCTATGTCAGTGGAACACTGACAGAGGTTTGTCATGACCACGACCAACACTAAGCAGGAAAACATCGTCCTTAAATGCCTAATGGGTATGAGAAAAAAACTGCTGACTCATGTTGACAATGAATGCGTTTATATGGTAAGCAATAGAAGGCATTTTATTGTCTAGGTTTAAAATAACATGATATGGACATGATGTGATTGACCATATATACAGAGGATTCCAGCATGGAGGGGACAGGAGGATATTTAAGAGCAGAAAAACAAGCAGGGCCTGTGCGGCACCAAACACTCAGCCTACACATAGGGATGCACCGATTTAGAGAACCAGCAGGAGGCGCTTGCATCTCAGGCACCTAACAAGGGTGAGTCATTCAACATAAGGCCCAGCCCTCCTGTCATGTGACCACACTCTGCTGAAACACTGACCCACACTCCTCTGCTCTCTCCTCCTCCTCCGTCCTCCCACCTAGCTCACTAAGCCGCCCAGGCAGACATAGAGCTAGAGGCAGCAGCAGCCACGGCTGCAGGAAGAAGAAGAGGCCCTCCTGCGGTCTGTTCATAAGCCGAGGAGAGAATTTGCTGTACACCAAGGTCATCCCCCGGGCAAATACATGCAAACACCAGACTAACTAAATGTGCCAAATACACATCCATAAAAGCCAAATATTGCTTAGAGAACAAAAAAGAACCCTAATGTTCAAACACAGGTTAATTGACTAAAACCATTTTGAATTAGCAGCAACTGGATGCATGACATTTCTGTAGTGGTCCCCTGGCTACAGCAAATGCTGCACTTGCTTTCTAGCACCAATGCAACTACAAGATGACTGGGGACTTCCAATAATGTCAAGGTCAGTATAACAATGCTCACTGACAAAACAGGAATGTCAGCCCCATTCAGCTGGATACACATAGGTAGGTAGCAACAAGAAATGTCAGCTAGCCATTGGTTACAAAAGTTTCACATTCTGCTATAAATTAAATGACCTCAATAAGAACACACACATACAGAGGAGGATACAAAGATACTAAAGGGCAGATTCATGTTTCAGGAAACAATAAATAGAGTTTGGTTATTCAAGATCTGTTCCTCTTTAAGTGTGACTCATTAAATACAAAAAAAGAGAACAGTGAAGGGGTAACACATTTTTAACATATTTAGATGCAGAGGCCTCTACTACAACCTATAATACTCCATCCAGATTTTTTTTCCACAGGACCAATAGTAGTTCATTATTCCAGTGGATGATCACTGTCTAACAAAAATAGCCTCGCTCATAGCTAACTCACAAAGGGACTCACTATTTGGGCCAGACAGTGAACTAGGTAGGTAAATTCCGTACGAAGAAGGAAAGCCTTTCTTTACCTCCTCCACCACCTCCCGCCCTTCCTTGTTTGTTCCTCTAGCCATGAATACTGGGCTCAAATTACCAACAGGCTCAACAAAGTCTTTTCACTTCCACTGGAACAGAGGCCATTTTGGAGAAAAGTCCATGGGGGAGGGACATACACACAAAATGAACAGCAAAGAAGGCCCCCCTGTCTCTTATCAGCTGTCGTACAACTCACATTTGTTTTGTGTTAAGGTTAAGCAGTGGCAGATTTGTATTGTAATGGCTTAAAGATGTATTCACCTTTAACATTTAAAATGAGTTTCATTTATCATTTAGGGTGAATAGGTAAAAGCACTTGGCTGTTTTTGATTAGGCTGTTCTCTGGGGATGGTACCGTTAAAGTTCTGGCATAGCAAGGATGGCAATGTTGGGGAAAAAAAACTACTAATTAAAAGGAAAATAACAGGTTTCGCTGTACAATAACACCTTCAGAGTGATGAATCTCTTTAGAACAGTTTTTACATGCCCTGCAGCCCTGAACTTATCTACACAATATCTGGCACTGTTTCTATAATATGACTAGACCCGGCTTTGATGAGCTGTAAACAAAAACCCGTGATTGACCCAGAGTCCTTTTTGTCACACCAACTAGTAGGTGAGAACACATCTGAAACTGACAATGTCCTCAGAGTATCTACAGTTTTAAACTAATTTAAGACGTTATAAAGACTAATACTACAAATAAAAATTAGGACCAAATGTATGATGATAATATACACCAAAAGGGGGGGGGGGGGGGGGGTGAACACATCAATGTCAGTTCAAAAAGAGCAGTAAGCAGTTTTTCCTCTAGGTCTTTTTCAGCAGCTTTGCGATCACGAGACTACAATTTCAAAATAATGAACAGTGATTATATAATTTAGTCAATGTAGTAATGGCAAATGTTTTAAATTATACTATGCTTTATGATAGTTTGATTATAACTATGAGAAGTTATTATTACACAATCTGATCTAGTTGCTTGACTTTCCTTACTCCCCATCTGCCCTCTTTCTCCTGCAGCTCTTCTCCACTGCTACTACCAATTATAAGTATTAAGTAATAAACGAGCATTATAAGTTAATCATAGACTTAACAATAACTGCTCAATTTGATTCATAGCTTCCCAGCTAATCAGAATTGCTAATTTCATTAATGCATATACAAACTTGTGAAATCAACAGATTTCACAAGTTAATTTATAGCAGGTTCCAATCTTATGGATTAAATTTGTTAGATAATGCTTTTTTTGTATTGGTATTAAACATATAACATGCTCGAAGAGGCAGATATGTGGCCATTTGCATCAAATATGTCATGCCTCCACTGATGATTCAGTACCTAAAAAGCTACTTCAAAAAAGTAATAACGTAATAACGCAGCAGTCCTAGGAGGAAAATAGCCTCAATCGAGCTCGCCACCATCACCGCTGTGTCGCCTGTTCTCCCTGGGGGAGACAAAGGGGGTGTTGGTGGCAAGTGCTGGGCAGTAGCCTACTGAGATCAATCCTGGCTGCGCAGATCTCACAGTGGTGAAGTCAGGTCAACAGATGTAGTTTTTAAAAAACTGACTATATTAATCTAAATGGAGTCTTCCTTTAAACTCCCCTTTACACTGCATTGGCTTATAAACAATAACCCTTTTCAGCTTAGAAATGATCTACACAGTAGTATATGCTAAGAAAACGTTGACTGTTTGTAGTTCCTGCCCTGCGGACATGAAAAACGGGGAACATCCAGTTATAATCTAGCTCCAAGAACTATAAAAAGCTCCTCAAGTCGAAGAAGTCTAAAATACATCCGTCGTATTATCCTTTATATTAATTGTTTTAACTTCAGGAAACATTAAAAGGAAAAAAGAAGAAACTAGCTGCTGCAATATTTTAAGTGATGGCTTAGCCAGCTCAAACACCAGCTCTGAACCCCATCGAGTTGCTGTGAAACAACATAGACCAAAGCGTTTAGGCACAACACACTTGAATGCCGCAAATTTGTCTGGCATTTTTTGCTGCTAAGGGCAGTTTTCTGTTTAATTTAGTTTGCGTTCCAATGTGTTTAAAGAGGAATTGTTACTTTTTTGATCCATTTGTGAACCATTTAACAGTGTTTGATCTAATAAAACGAACAAAAAATAACAGAAAGACAAAGAAGTTTATGTGTTTAGATTTTTGCTATTCATCATGTGTTTTTTGATCATTGCAGATATTAGTTCCTGTATAAGTACGGGCTAAACTGAGTGACAGATGTGTACAAAAATATACAAAGTTGACCACACATCTTCATATCCCCAAAATGTTTAAATTAATAGTTTATTATTATCTACAACAGAGGTATGAAACAGCATACCTCTGTCGTAGAGAACCAGATTTGACCCCTAATCATAACATTTTTGGATTCTCTATTATATTGCAGTACTATTAGCAAACAACATGGCCACGATCCTAGGTTTAGTTATTTTATTGGACTTTTTTAAATAAAAAAGAATAAAAGCCAACTTTAACACTAGGGCAACTGTGGGGTTCAATGTCTTGCTCAAGGACACTTCGACTTGTAGCTAGGACGACCAGGAGTAGAATCACTGCCCTTGTGGTTAATGGATGTCTGCTCTACCAACTGAATGTATGCATACACATACACAAATGTAGATACACCATTTGGGTTAAAACACCATGTTCATGCTCAGACAGTGTCCACCTGTGCCTTTCCAAACCTCCACAACACATCTAGTCCAATGAGATTACAGCAGCCCCCTCAGTCTGCCCCCGCACACATGCTTGCTGTACAAGGCAGGATATGAATATATCTGCCATTTCCCAGCACTAGGCAGGTCGGGCTGCACTCTGAGCTTCAGGAGGAGGAAATTGAAGATGAAGAATAGGCAAATCAATAGGGCCTGGCTTTAAAACAAATGGAATATGTGGCCAGGGAGAAAGCAACACTTATTGTATATCTTATTTCACACTCACCCAAACAGCTTTATAATATGGCAAAGATGAAAACACAAAAAGACAGGAACACAGGCGACATTATACTAGGAAAAATGAAATTATAAGCTAAATGTTTGGCCAGTGCTTTATATGTCACAAGTGGAAAAATAGGGATGGAACAAGACTGCAGTATCAGTCTTGCATTATGTACTTTCTGATATCAGTCAGTCAAACAGCCTGAGCACAATCAAGGAGAGGCAAAATAACGAGAAGTGCAAGCACCCACGCAGCAAAAACATTACTTCCATCAGTAGCTTATCCAAACTGTGATGGTGTCTTCCAAAGACTCTCAAATACACTCCAAAACATATCTTAATTGTGGAGAGGTGCTGTAAACTCCCATGAGGCAGACTCACAGAACAGCACCAACGGTGCCAACCTTTAAACATTAACGTTTAAAGGTTCATGAGTGAGGCTTAGCCTCTTAACCGAGAAAGTCAAATCCTGTGCGTCACACGCTGATCTGAAAAGGTACGTTCAGCTTATCAATGAGCATTTTCAAATTTGTAGGTCCGTTTGCTCTGGCCCGAAACAGTGGAACATTTCGCGACACATAAGAGAAAAAAAAATAGAGACAGGGAAATTGCCTTATCTGGATGTGGAGCAAGACATGACAAGTAACTGGCGGAAATAGATCTTGTTTGGTAATTCCTGAGCGAAAAATTGTTGTTATCATAGTATTTATCTGGACAATAAACCAGAACAAAACCGTTTCATATGAGAAGATGAGTTGCCAACTAGCTCTATAGCTAGGTCTGATCACATTCTCACCAAAAAGGAGCTGGAACTCCAGAGTTCAACTGGATCAAGAACAAATAGAGTAACCGGCCTTGGTATAGCTGTTTTAAACAGTAACCAAGTGTAACTGCCGTGTTGTGTGTAAACCACCACCCAGGAGGAAAACGAACCAGAGTTCAATTCAAGCGGATTAACCAAGGTAGGTTTCAAAACACCACAGTATTTAAATGCTCTAGGTGGAGCGACTATGAGAAAACATTCTTAATATAGACAGACACACTAGTTCTTCCCCTACATTGATCAGGGCCAATGAGACCTCGCCCCGCCATGCAATACACAATAGGTGTATGAACTGGCTCTTTTTACATTGATGAATTGAAAGAATTGATTAGAGATTGATGTTGACTTGCTAAAAGCGGTATGATTTGTCCGTTGCGGTCCTAAATCGTACCACTTAATAGCCCCTCCTACCCAGCCTGGTGAGAGTGAGAGCAGCGGAGGAGTTACAGTGAGTGTGTGATAGTTATACAGAGATTATGTTCTAAAACACAAATAAACATGGTCACACCTCCACAGAAACTTGCAGGAAGGACTTTATGAGTACAACTCAAGTGCACATTTCTTCTGTCTGCTCCCCCGTGGCCTCTTTGCTCTGCAGGTGAGTGCGTTTGTGTGTGGGGCCTACGGTCAGACAGATACTAGATAAAGTTAATGTTGACAATGCAGAGCTGGTTTAGTCCATGCATATGCAAAAGTAATTCAAACTACCCATGGTAGGGTCCAATTTGTTGGCCTCGTAAATTCAATACACATTTTTAAATAGGAATGTGTTAAACTTATTTTTAATTGCATTTTTTTTTTAATTTAAAGTTATAAATTGTCTTTCATAACTCATATAATCTTAATTGTTAGGAATATTCTTTTGTATATCAGCATAAACAGCCATTTTGAAGAGGAACATTCCAGAGGGCTTTATGTGACACCCCTAGTAAGACTATGCTCTATACTTCATTAAGAGAGAGCATGAATCCTTAAAGTTAAACAAACATGTTGTGCCTCCTTGCTTTATAACTATATAAATCATAATTATTAAAAACAATCAATGTGTAAAAGTACACAATACTATTTTAGGCCATTTTGCTCAGTCTCTCTAGGACATGTTATTTAAACAGACAGGGCTTCTAAGCAGTCTACCATCTGATCCTGGCACATGAACTAATCAATCAAGCCCTGGCGCTTCCAATTAGTCTATTGGGCATTTTTAAGCATTCTATGGGCAACATGTATGGAGTGCTGAATGGCACCAAGTGTCAGGGGCGGTGAGTCTTAATGAGAGCATCAGCATCAGCTGAGCAAATCCAGTGTGTACTGGTTTTAACAGTACTAAACTATGTCAGCAGCCAGCACAGAGCAACAGTAAGTCAAAGAAAACAGCCAGTCTGTCAACGACTGCACTGATTAAGGCTAAAGATTGGCACACTCAGTTGAGTTTGTAACACTATTCCTGTAATGCTTCCATTTGTACAGCAGCTTTTAGAAGTTGTATAAGCTTATATCTTCATGTTCTATTCTGTGAATGCTTAAGGTGCAGGATCATTTCCAGTTTTCACTGATGTCGGCAATATTATTCATCTGTTGAGCGTTGGACTTTAGCTAGTAAAAATACTACCCAACCATTGTTACTTCTCACCATGACCATTGCTTTTATAAAGATGTTGTGGCTGCTAAGTGCTCATGGAAAATTCACATCCATTATCAAAATGCTAGTTATGTGTGTGTCACTAACTCCACCAACCATACAGCGTATAGTCTGTTCTTAAAAACTAACAGTTGATTGGTTAGAATTGGGTTTCTTCTTTGCTTATGTGTGCTATCATTTAATTTTTTATATGGTTTTAATTGTGTATTTAGATTATATTACCATGCCCTAGTACATCACGTGTTAGCCCTTCCTCAGGCAGAGCCCATATTAGCAGCTCGGGGAGGCTTTCTGTAAGTAAATGGTAAATGTTCTGCACTTATATAGCACTTTTCTACCTATTGGCACTCAAAGCACTTTACACTGCTTCTTAATCACCCATTCACACTCACAATCACACACACACACTCATACACCGATGGGGGAGCTGCTATGCAGCTGGACAACACTCACCGGGAGCAACTAAGTTGGGGTTCAGTGTCTTGCTCAAGCACACTTCAACATGTGACTGGAGGAGGTGGGGATTGAACCTGTGAGATTGGTGGAAAACCGCTCTACCTTCCTGCGCCACAGTCGCCCAGTGTTTTTAATGTTGCTCGTTGGATTTGCTGAGCACTTTGTGAATCTCTGCTCTATGCACTTTGCATTTTTGCATAGACATGTTGAACACCTTCAACTCAAAAATGTTCAACTTATAGTGAGGAAACATCTAATGTCATTAACATTTTTTTTTCGTTGTAGAGATTAAGAAGCCCAACCTTTCATTCTAAAAGAATACATGAAACGACCATCCATGCAAAGCTCCTGGATGAGCGAATGGTACTCCCATTGATCCCTTTCTCATATAGCTAAACAGGTATTATCTACTCTAAAATCTGGACTTATAGCGGCCACAGATACAAAATAACAGTTCATTTTACCTCAGTGATAAAAAATGTCAGAGATTCCAATTCCTCTATCTTTTACTATCCTTTGTGTGCAGGCTTTATATTATAACAAAGTTATACTGCATTTTCATTGAAGCTTTAGCATTAGCTACCTGTTAACAATACCAAGTGTAGATCACATGCTATTTGAAAGCATTTAGAGCTCAATTTGCAATTACTATGGATAGGTGGTCTTTTGTGTTACGGTTGCACAGCTTCTCCTGGTGTGATAATTTTCAATGTTTACATTACAGAGAAAAAGGAGAGTGGCCTCGCTAGTGATGTTTTCCTTTAGTAATATGGCACATATGGGCCAAAGAGAACAGCATATAGTTCATACAAATCTATTTTTGAAGACAGAGAAATAATTTGAATTAGAAATTGTTAAGAACACACACAAATAATAAATGAAATATATCACTAAGCCCACGTTGAATGTACATCTGTACCTAAATATTGTTTATTTTGTTAATTATTCTCTAAATTGTCTCAATTAATTGATTTTTCTATTGATTATTTTTCCATTAAACTCCTTATTTTAAATGAATAAGATAATATTATAACAATATAAAATAATTTATTTAAAATATGTAATCTATCAATCATTTATATTATAAAATGAATATAATATAATAATTCAAAGTATGCATTGCAGGGCATTATTCCTCCCCCCACAAATAGGCCAGACCTAACTGGCAATCTGTGTTTTACAGACTAATATAAAGTCTCTCCACAATATAATTAAAGCAAGAGCTCGTTACATTCAATTCAAAGTAATGTGGTACAATCTGCATTCCTCAGCAAACTGTTCACTTTACCTTAAATACTATAACAACAATAATATCAGTTTGACTTTTTAAAAATTCATATTCATACTATCAGCAGATTTTTTGATCACTTTGTGGTCTCATTTATATCTTAATCTTGATTCTATTCAGCAGGGTGCAGCAGTGAAATGCTGACATTGTACTTTGCTTTAAGAGAAATAACTCACTTCCAACTTTATCCTGTTTCTGTACCAATGTCTGCAGAGGTGGAAGGTGAGATATCATGAACATTACAAATGGTTATATCAGCTAAGGTAGAATATAATATTAAGACTGACTAATTAGCTGGCAACTAAATAGAATGAAACTTTTTTCCTTATTATTCTGTCCACCACAGTACATCACTGAAAACTGGCAACATAACAATCAAAACAATCTCAATCCTGTCTTTACTACAGTCATTCAACGGCAACACAAAAAACAGCCTGCAAACCAGAATCAACTCCCCTGAGTCTGAACACAAACTGGATTATTTACTGCAGGACTGGATAAGACTCACTTACTGTAGTTTGAGCCCAATAAATTTATAATTTAATGGGAATTTATCCATCCATATCTACAACAGCAAAGTCACCTCACAGACCCAATGATATGACCCTAATCAAATGGAAACTGATTTAGGAAGAATGATGACGTACACCTGCCAGTTTTAGAACTGTTGCCGTCTCTGCACCAGAAGCTGGGGCACATTAGGGTGAACAGGTGGATGTAAGCTAACGTGTTCCTATTGTTTGATTAATGAACAAGCTTGTTTTGGTGAACACATGACTGTGGATGTGGAACTGTGGGCAGAGCTAAAATTATCACTTTTCTGCACGTTTCTGATCATTTAACTAGTCATTTCTTCTTATAGATCATTAATTGGCGGAGCTTTTTCGTGCCAGTACCCGAACGAGCACTGATGTTGCCCTGTCTAGTGAAGGAGTAACTTTCCTTATATTGTCTGCTCCCTCTCTGCTGCAGACAGGGACACTTGGCTGAGCTCCAACCTCCCTCATAATCAGACAGAAGTGCTCCACAAGTTTCTTTTCTTATTTGCCAATCTTAGGGGTGTCTTCATTCATATCCAGTGATCTAGTAAATCTTTAACAACTGAATGCGTGCACTGTGAGGTGATTCCTATATTGTCCCAAAATTGTCCCGAATCTTTGCGTACTGTTAATTTCTAGCCCAACCTGCGATGTGTACGCACATTTGATAAATCGCTGTATTTTGGGAATCGATTACATTGATTATGACGATGCGTCTCCCCACCCCTAGTTGAATGTTTAAATAAATGCTTAGAGGTTTAGTGGCAAGGCTAAGACAGGGATTTGGTGGTTGCCTAGTTACAAACAAAAACCAACCAAAAAAACTCAAACATTTTTTAAAATTGTTGAGGCTTCAACAAAAAAAAGTTGTTTACTGTACTTAAATTAACTTATTACATATTTAAAAAGGAGAAGCAGACTTAAACCATTCCTACTGAGAAATGGCTAGTAGTTACCAAAACAGGGTTGAAAAATAAAAGTCGAACACTGGACAGATTGAGGCACTGGCCAACTATTCAAGCGACTGACAAGACAAACATTAAAAAAAAAAAAAGTCAGTCTGAACAGCATAGTGAGTCAGAAAAAGACATTAAGACACAATGCTAACATCCGGTACCGTGATTAGTATAAATGCCACTAGCATGGCCCTGGTAAGGGATTATGCACAATCGGAAAAGCAGCACCTAGATATGATGAATCAAGTTTTCCTGAGAGCCATAAACTGCAAAATGATTATAATCTTCTTAATTTCCCTTTTAATGTAAAAATCCTTAAAGAAATATTTTGAAAATAAATTTTGGGAAGATTATGCTGCTTGAAACTGACTATTTTTAATTTTACTAAATTAGTTCAGATGTATTTAAACTTTCAAACCATTTATTAGTAATTAATAAACTTAAATGTTAGTATGGGGTCGTCGATGTAAATCTGATAATTACAGCAATGATTTGCCTCTATAGCTACTGTCATACTGAGCAATCGTGCATCCTGATAATGCAGTGTAGGTCAACAACACAACACTGTCCAGCGGCCTGAATAGACCTGGGCCAGACCAGGCATGAGGAGGCACACAATGGGGAACAAAGGCCAAGCGAATGCTATAACAGAAGTGGGGGAGAGAGCAGTCGACAGCAGGGCCAGAAAATCAATCATCTGTTTCAGGACAAACAAGCCAGCCACTGTCAGTTTGAGACTCTAAAAAACGACTATGCTAAATCCTGCTGCCAATTTGGGCCTGACTACATCCTTCCAGCCTGTTTTGGTCTCTGTGTCCCCCTAAAGTAAAACTGAAAGAACACTGATTCTACAAATTTCACTAACAATACCTAGGGAAGGACATCTGGGCTCATTCACACCTAAATTATCCCTGCTTTAACTAGCATGGAGGTATGCTAGCCAGACAAGGAAATATGATCCAGGAAATGCAGTTGGAACTGGAGGAGATATTTCTGAAAATAAAGAAAAAGCTTATTGGTTTGTTTATTAGTTATTCTTATATTTTAGAGTCTAGAGGCATCATTATTATGGCTTCAACTGCTTGCTGCATCTTTCATCACAACATACTTGAGGAAAACAGCAGACATACGGCATTCATGTTGCAACCTGGAATGTATTTGCTTGGTCAACCAAAATTATCAAAGATTTTCCTTTTTTTCATGCTGTGTTAAAGCACATCCCTCATTTAAATGTATGGCTAAGGACTGTGTTTTTATCTTGAAGAACATATGTCTATGTAACCAAGGCCACAGTTGTCACAATGGTAACATTCCCTGTAAGCAATTCAACTCTTTTCCCAAATGTGGGAAAGCAATGTTTTCCAAGTGGAGGAATGAAGGCCAAAAAAAGCCATCTTGTTGTTAGATAAGCTCCTGCTCTGTCATAACATAAAGCAGAGACACCCTCTGTCTCCCACCACGTGCTTTAGCTGCATGACAAACAAATTCAGATGTAATTTCCTCTTTTGGCTGAGTCTTACTCAGGAGTGACACAAGGACTTGTCCTGGCTCCACCAGAACGAGATTTGCAGCACAGCACACGTGTAAGACTATTCAATGCAAGATTACAATCTCTGAAAAATAAAATAACAAAACTGAGGCTTGGCAGCCATTTTGAACTGCACTAGGGCTTTAAATTTACCATTCTTTTAATAGTAAAATTAGCACAACAAGCCTAAAATATTTCAACGAAAGACAAGGCAAAAGCAAGTGTGATGGCTGTGTATTAGGGGGAAAAAAACTTCAGCAAGGAACAAATCGAGGTTCAAAAAGGTTCTGAGGCAGTGTTCTATTTTAGGACACAACCTGTTTCAAAAACACAAGTGAGTGGCCATGAATAAAAGCAGTTCACATAAAAGAAAACAAAAACTCCCACATCAGTCCTCCCAAGAGGAACCATTTGCTCAGGGTGACAGAGCAAGGCGCTTATGAACAGGAAAAAACCTAACACCAGCCATTCATTTCCCCCTTTTATTCACATTGCTGCTGTGTGTTACAAAAAAGGGCAGCTGTGAGCAGGTTGGTGGTGAGTGGCTTGACTTTGGTGCAAAACCTCTCTCGGTTGTTTTTCCCCTTCTGCTCTGCTCCTTATTTGCACTCTCTCCTCCTCTGACAACACCCTCTGAGCAAACATTGTTGGAAAGGTATTTGTAGATTTTGCAATCTTGGTTTTACCTCACCCAAAGCATCTGGGTATTTTATTTGACTATTATGTGGTCTGTTTTATTGTACTGCTTAGTTACATTAAATAAATGGAGAAAGAACCAAGAGAAAGGGTAGTAAGGCAAGCAGGGTTATTATGGAGAAGCCTAAAATGGCTGCCTACATTTCAAAAGGTGTAAGGGCAGAAACTGATTATTGGTGAGCTATTTTTTTTTCTGCTCTACTCTATGTAAAGTACAAAGAACAGGACAGGCAGTGTGAAAGTGATTGATAGGGGAAAAAATAAATGACAAAATAAAAAAGATGCAATAAAACATGAACAGGAGAAAGAGAGAGCAGAGAGCAAGAGAGATTATTACGTAGATTGCTTGCCTCACCCCCCTATCTGCCTTGTTTTTTTCCCAGCCGCCTCCTCCTCCATTATTCTACCAAGAAGCATTGCTTCTCTGCACAAAACAGAATTAACTAGCACAGCCCTCTGCAACACGGCTCCCCTAGTGCCGAGAAAGCGTTGCGGCCCATTGGAGCAACTCCAGAGCTCCCGCACCAATAGGAATACACCGAAGAGGCAAGCGTCAGAGCGACTTGTTTTTAACCCCGTTGTGCAAGACGGAAAGGCACACAACACTCAGCAGCTGCAGATGAGAAGCTACAAACAGATCAAGGTAGATGCACTGGTGCTAAATCTGTCCCTGAGGTTAAAAAACCAGAAGCCACCTGAAGTCAGAATATCATGAAACAGGAAGAATGAAAACGAGAAAAACAATCTACATAAAACACTGGTACTTTTCATGAGTGAACTTAGATATACACATATGCATAGGTGTGACTAAACATAACTAAATATTAAGTGCCATTTGCAAATTTAACATGACTGCTTCTCACTTACGCAATCTTAATCTTTTTGCTTCCATACAGGTGTAGATCCATAACATTGGCTTGACACAACGCACATAAAACTGTATTTACATATCAATAGCTACACCTGCCCTCCATGTAATGATAAGTATCATCAGCATGCAAATGGAAAGCTAAAAGGACAGGGTTTTCTCCCTCCTATTCCTCACAGCAACACCCTCCTCCTCCACCCCCACCCCCACTCTTCTCCAACTGTCTGCACCGAGACAAAATCCTGTCTTCTTTGGGAAATGGGCCAACATCCTGATTCACTCCCTCTTGTACATGTACACAGGGTAAGCAGGGTTTAAATGCTGTAGAAGTATGATCCAGACTACTCAGAACACAACACACCACAGTTAAAGTTGTGTTTCCCAGGGAACATTAACCAACAATGGTTGGTAAAGGATATTGTGAATGTCAACTAGAGAGAAAGATTTTATTTCATTAGTAAACAGAAAAATGGGCTAGTGTAACCTTGCATGTCTGCACATTCCTCATATCTCAGAGGCCCATACTGGGAAAGAAGGGTCCACATCCTGTAGGCAGATCCACACAGACACAGTGCTACTCTCAGAGACAGACCTCTTTCCCGACACACTTTTTACATGTATTTTATTCTAAAACACAATCTGAAGCAGACTGAGAGGCCTAGCACCTAACACAGCAGGTCAGTTCATGAGAGCCGCCACAAACAGCCATGCAGTAAATTCTAAGCTTTCTCAGGGTAACAGGTTGTCAAGAATGCAGACGACTGTATATGCTTGCCTGTGTCCTAAATTCTCCATTTCTTAATTCTGTTCTGTATATGGTTGTTCATTCTGTTAGTGATCAGTGTTTGTTCAAGATAACAAGAAGGGTCAGGTCAAGGGGAGTGTTGGGACTCATGTGTCCAATAGCTGTGAGTGGCCAGGTCTGCAAGCCGCGGCCGACACACTCTATTAAAAGATGTGAAACATATTTAGAGAATGTCAGACACAACCAATAGAAACACGGATCTGCTCACAGCAATCTGGCTTCCAACAGGCTTCAAGATCAATCTGAATACTTGGCGTTGGGTAAACACCCCCAGCAGGGCACGGATGTAATCTTTGTGCTCATGAAGCAAGGTCGACTACAGCTCAGAAAACACACAATGTTACACGAAGCTGCACATGCCAAATATATTTGAGTTTGAAAAAATGTTAGTGTTTTTGTTTAAACCAAGCCTGGTTGGAATATACTGGATCCGCAAGCGGAGCACTTTTAGAGAGCAACCAAGAGACAATTTTAGCAGAAAGCTTTCATTCTGACAACAGACTTTTCACTGGGAGGATATTAAAACATATCTTCTATTAAATGTTTTTGACAATGCCAAAGCAAATAAAGCCGAGGTACTGCCAGCTGAATTTACAACACGTCAGACACAAATATAACTATAGGGAGGCGGTCACACATCCGGTGTAACATTAGTGGACCTAAGCAAGGATAGAATAAAACTGTGTGTCCTGGCTCTGGGCGCTTCACAATGGGTGCTTACGTGGGGCAGCTAAGTGGAACACAGCTTGTCGGGCGACGGTTGGGGAAGCCATTTGTACTCGGATAACGCGGGGTCCTAATAAACTAAGTCGGAAAAGAAAAAAGAAAAACATTGCAAGATAGACAAACCCGCCAACGTTACCATACACTCGTCCATTTGCCAAAGCCTCTTGACAATTTTGGTTAATGCTAACTCGCACTTCTTATCAAAAAATATGGCCCGCCACACTACGGAAATAATCAGGTATATGTATATCTGGAGACCAGCTTTTTATTCTGAAACAAGTCGCCTTTCCTCAAGAGAAGATCTGAATTGCAGAACGCCGCAATGGGGTTTAAAACGTAACAGCTATGGCGCCTGTAACTTGATCGAAACTTGTCATTACTACATTCCAGATCAACAATGCTACTCACAGTTGCTCTCATGTTGAAATAAAAATGGAGGCTAAAAAAGGAAACAAGAACTCCCCTCTAACATACCACCCATTTCTCCTAACCGCCACCGAGATTGGGGGTCGGTAGTGGGGGGAGGTGAAGAACAGCAAGTCACTACCCTACAGATCTGGTTCTTATGGCTGGAACCCACATGCACGAAACACATTAACACGCACAAATAGAGAAAACACAACCGGACTTTCAGCTTGATTCACACGCCTGCGCCAAGTTTGGAATGTTGCCAGGGATTAGTGCATTAACATGATGTAGCCAAACATCGCCGTGATGAAAACACTTTTTTTTTTTTAAATTAAACTAAACGCATTACTTCACAAATCCACAGCAACAATGAGAATCGTTCGCGATTCGAATGGGCCCACCCCGTGTATTGACAGCGAATATGGTTTAGAGCACTGGTTCGATATAAGGACACAAATAACTGGAAAAAATCCAAAAAGTTTGCTAAAAAGGCTCGTATGGCAGTTGTTGCCACCAGCCTGTCTGCTAACCTAGCGTTAACAGCAGCTGGTTGCTTAGCTAACATGAGTCGCCAATAATGAGTAAAGTGCAACCCATATCCTGGGTAACTTTTGAAAAATTCGACGGTTTTGTAGACACACAACTACATTTCAAACAATGTTAGCAGCGGGGCGCAGCAATAATCGTTTAGTTCTTACAAAACAAGTTTTTTCATGCTAGCACACACGGTATGGTTCTGAACTTCCTAGAGCTATAGATGGGATGCAGTTCTATTCTACGTTGTCATAACTATGCAACGCATACAAATAACATCTGTACGACAGTAATGTTGTTTGGGGAACGTTAGCGCTAAAGTATGTTAACATCTGCGGAAACACATTATCGGAACTTATTAATTCTTCAAAACAACACCAATTTGTACCTCGGTGAGCTTGTTGAAAAAAAAAAAAACACAGTCCCTCAAATTAGTGACATAATGTTAACAAAAACGTCAGGTGATTTGTCCCTGGTATGAAAACTGAATGGGGAAAAAAAAAAAAAGGCTCAAGTGCCACCACACTCCACAAACATTACACGAGCTAAACTCCTGAAAACTTGGGGAATTTTGTTGAGAGCTCTGGGGCCCTGGTTGCTTGACACAATATTGTTCAAACTAGCTCAAGAGGAACGTCACGGTGCATTTGTCAGATGAACAAGCTAGCTGCCAAAAAAGCAAAACAACACACGAGGAGCAAATAATCATGGTCACCAAGATCATTCGAGACGTACCCAAGAGCAGGGTCCCGTAAGGCATCACGTTCACGTTAGAGAGCATTTAAGCTAACCGAGCAAGCCACTTCCAGACTGGAATGACTATAGGGTTAACTTACCAACTTGTTCTAATAAACTTAAGTAGGCGCTAAGTACTTAGCTAGCTAAGTTTGTTAACCTTATGGCCATGTTTCGTTGACTGAAAACATGACTAGATAACATTAGTGTCTGTAACATTTATGTTACTGCCTCCATTTCAAAAGGAGATATATACCTATTAACAAATGTAGAAAGTAACGCCACTCACCTAAAGAGGCATTCCAAAGTTGTACAAATGAGGCAATTTTATGTAACGTACAATAGGAAGTCCTCAGAATATTCCAACATCAAATCCAGCCAGACCAGCAGGCCTGTGTGAGGGCCTCGGTGTCTCCTGTATCCTTAGCCTTCAAAGTAGCTCCCTCTCCAGGGGTAGGAAACAAACTTCTCAGCGTTTCCCACGCATAAATGTAAAGTTAAATTCCCTGTCCTGTTCAGTTGCAGTGCATCCATTAAATGTCTATCATAGATCCCCGGTGGATAGATCCATTTATTTTAGTGTATTGTATATTTACAGTCGCTATTTATAACGGGGTATATGCTGCTGTATGTGATACAGGGCTCTGAGTCTGTCTCGGGTCCTTAATCTCGCAGAGGCGCCCATCCCCCTCCTCACCGGCATCGACCGCGGGTCCCAGCGAAACTGACACACAACCACGCCACGGGGTTTCCCCGGCGACCGTGCAGGGGCTCTCTCTTTGGCCTGCCCTCGACGCGAAACCACGCCTCTCGCCGGTCATTTGACAGCAATGTGTCAGTCACGTTAGACGCAAGCTGTCCGTGTACGTCATTGGTGAATTTCAGCGTCGATTGATTTTTTTTTTCCGGCAGCTACGCAAAATGGGGCGGGCACTAGTTCGAGGAGGGGTGCGAAAATTCTGTTCCATTATGAAATGCGTGTACTGGTGGCACACAAGGAGGAGAGCTAAAGAGAGTGACTCGAGTCGGAAGACAATTTGACACCCAGCAGAGGATCTGTACCTTTTACATTTTGGGAAAGGCGCGTTGTTAAATTCAAATGCAGTGGAAATAATTTTAATTCGGTAGTGGGATTATTGTTTTTGTTATTTGAGGGTCACAGTCATCTGTACTGTCGAAGGAGTTTTCATACCAATTCATAGTAGCAAGCGTTAACAACACGGGGTCTCTGGGGCCCAGTTCCAGGGACACCAGAGGCAGGGTTAGCCCACTGGGTCAGCCCAGCCCCACCTACCGGTACGTCAGATCACTGTAGTACGAGGTGTTCTGCTGGCATCTGGAAAGGGTCGGAAAAAGAAGCTGACCAGTGCGTCTGGGTTGTTGCTATCCATCGTCGGTCCCGCCATCAGTCTCCCTTTAATATTTGCAGACAACAGAAATGGCCGACCCAACGAAAATACCCACATCAACCCTCAGCTAAATAAAAGATCTGATGGGAATTGTAACCAGATCATAGAGGAAATAATCTGAGCAACTCGTCCTGAGAACATGGCATTTGCTTAAAGTCCCTTCATGTTTAAAGATTTCCATAGCCTAACACACACACACACACACACAGGAATTAAAAACAAAGCACCAAACGGATACATCGTTGTAATCAGACACAAGTAACTGTACTTTGGACATTTGGTTAACAATATTTCTAAACAAATGGTCCCAACAGCGCCATTGGTTTCCTGTCATGTCATGAGACTTCGCGGGCACTTTGGATTGGCCGTGGTGATAAAATGCCAACGTCATTTGTTGCAGGGACTTAGGGCTGAGATTAGACAGCAAAATAAAAGAATGTGGGTTCACTTTGAAGCAAGAACAGGTTGAAAAGAGTGAGCTTTGTCAAGGAGATCATGGACATGGCGCTGATTATATGTGATACATTGGGATAATTATCCGATTAGTAATACAATGGCGTAGCAATAATTGACACAAGATAAACGCGATCTGTGCTTTAACGTCAGATGTCAAGTGACGTTATTTAATATTTACCGGGAGTTTTATCTTTTTTTTTTTCAACCAGACATGCACGTGCTAAAAACTGATATAACAGTTTTCCCAAAATAGTGGCCCATTTCCTGTTCCCCTTCTGGAATCTTCTCCGGTTACTGTGCTTTATAAACACACCCACTAGAATAATTAACGAAAGCAGGAAATGGCGTTAATAATTGAACGACACGTTACAGGTTTCCCAGGCCGCCGGGACAAACATGGTGAACAGATCATATTTCAATATTCTGCCACAGGGTTCGTTCGAGATGAGCAAGTTGTGCGCAGATTCGACAGCCGGTGTTTGGCGCGCAGTGCATGACGGTTAGTTTTTCTGTCCGAGCTCGCTCTGACGTCACGCACACATAGGTATCGGTAACCTCGTACGCTGCAGTTTTTTTTTTCTCCACCGACTTTACCTCAGGACTTGACGGGAAACTGCTGGCTCTCACCTGATCTAACAACTGACTGGTTCAGGTGTTATATCAAAAGTATGAGATTTTCTAGACGCGTTTGCTCTTTGGTTTAATGTGACATATTGTGGCTTTATTAGTCAATTTTCACTATGAAGAGAAATTCTGTGAACACAACTAATATTGTGATTTACAAGGATGAATATGTCGGTTTCTATTACAGATGGTTCACATATTGTGATGCACTGCTAATAATCTAGTTCTATAGCAAACGAAATAAACAATGCGGTAAAGTATTAAAATACAAAATGTTGCTCAATGGGATGTGAAGATTCTGAGTGTTCAGTGAGGACAATGATGAAAATGTCTTGTGGTTGTTGTTTGTACCCTGGTGTTTCGCATTTATGTAGTTTCAGAATGACATGGTGATTTACCAGTGAGTCATATGGAGGTTAACCCATAAACAAACATCACCAGTGTCCCTGTGAGATAAAACAAAGTGATATGTAGAGATTCCTCACGCCATGTGGCCATTCTAAACCGAGCTTTCCAACCCTCCCCTGCAACACTTTGACCTTAAAAGCTTCAGCACATCCTTTTGATCTGCAGTCAGCTACAATACCATTCAGGACAATTCAGTTACTTTATCTGGGGGGGATTCTGAGCTCTGTAGCTTAAAGCTCTCACAGAAATGACTAATAGGAAGTATCCTCCAGACACGTTTCTACCATTTACAAAGGTGAAGAATTCTAATGGTTTTTGAAAATATACATTTAATATTCCTTGCATGGCACTGCCAGTTGCTCCAAACAAAACCACTGACATTAAGCAAAGAATTCTCAGAGTGGCAGCTCATGGCCATAAGTATTTGTCAGTGAGGACGTGACAACTTTTTCCACATCATTCTTTATTAGGATTATTAGTGTGCAGGATATTTAGTCCAGAACAATTTTCATAAGCACAAAAACTGCATTCTCTCAAGCTGTACGTGTATGAAACTATTACCAACTATCCACCACAGGCTTTCAGAGTGCATAAAGTTAGGCCCAGCACAGACCTTTAAGTACATGACCTTTTGGCTCCACAAAACTTCTCAACCACAATAACACTCTACTAATAAATCCACCATGTACAACTTTGGATTCTGTCCCCTTTTGCATAAAGAAAAGAACAACACAACAAAGTCCAGTAACTGTGCATACTGTTTGGGATGGCACATCACAGAATATACAGTATATGACCCTAACAGGCATGTGTATACAAAATCAAAATATAGCCATTTATCAATAAGTAGTGTCAATGAACAGGGATCTTGTCATAGAACAGGGATCTTTGGGAGAACATACAGACAAAATCATTGAAACATCAAAAATGATTGACACATAAGTTACCCTTCAATCAGGAGTCCAAAAGAAGAACACTACGTTTGCTAAGGGTATGATGCTAATTACATTATGTATCAGTCTACAGTACACAGCCCATCGAATAGGTCTAACTACAATATTACAAAACTTTAATTTGATTTCTCTTTTTTCCTCCTCTTTTGGCTGCAATTTTAGCTTGGTACCAATAAGGTCTTAACATAAGTCTTAAAACACACTAGAAACAAGGTGTGTTAGAAAATTCTTTAAGAACCTAATGTGACTCCTGTAAGTAGATAGCAATTTAAAAAAAAAAAAAAAAAAAAAAAAAGCAACTGGAATCACTGGAAAAAGACATTTGAACTGCTTTTTTCTCATTGCTTGTGAGGAACCAGTCTTTCTCCCCTCCTGCTCTCAACAACCAAGTAAGTGACTCAGATGAAAAATGAAAGGGAATAGCTGAGAGTGTCTGATATCTGGTGTTGGGACATGTCTTGTTTTCCCTTATTCTTTAGCTCTTATTTTTGTTATTTTTTTTTTTAAAAGGTTGTTACGCTCTTGCAATACTCTCCCTGTCGCTGGGAAATGCCTCCATCTGCTGGTTGCACCTTGCTACTGCAGAGCCATGCCTCCTCACTATGGGGCTGAGCCCCTCAGAGCAGCTTCAGACTTCCAGTGACATTGTTCACCACCTCCTCCTCACCCATGATGGCCAGAACAGTGCGGGACCCAGCCTCCACCTGCCAAAGACAAGAAGGATTGGTTTAGCACTGGTTCCTCTGAAACACAACTGCGATCTTTGAAAATGGCATGTTTCCCTCACCTGGGTAAGACCTGCATCTTGGACCAGGTAAGTAGGCAGATTGAGACTCATGGCCAGGGCCTGCAGCTCCAACAGATGAGCCACATTAGTGCCTTGCACTACCACCTTCTTTGCTCTGTAACAACACAGTAAAATTACTTTTTTATTACTGACAATAACGACTGAATTAGATATGGAAACTTATTTTATTTGTAAAATAAATTAAGTCTTTACATTTCCCCCTTTGACATATCCAAATGTCCTTGGCTTAGACACTGAATACTAACTTAGTTGATCCAGGTGAGTGCAGGCCAGCTACATAGCAAGTGTGAGTGTGTGTAAGAATGTGAGTTTAAATGGTTGAACAGGAGTGAATATACATTTATATAACGTTGAAATGTGCACAGTTTCAGTGTAAATCGTTATATTAATTTAGCCTATTAAAGCTGGGTGCCAATAACTGCTTCTGCTTCAGACGTGGCTCCAAATCAGTAAAGTATCCTGTTGTGTTTCTGTGGTTACTCAAATTTACTCCACTGAACCTTTTATTAATGTCCTCAGTTTAGCTGAGCTCTCCATAGCTCTACAACCATAAACAAACATGGCAGAATGGCTGAAGTCAAAACTATGTCAAAATGTGGTATTTGGATAAGGATACTGACAAAAAAGGGGGAAACAGGACTTTTTAAAATATTTCTCTCATGTCCAACATGCTGAAGTAAGTAGCTTAAGTAAGATTTGGTGACTGGAGGCCAAAGGCCCAATGAAAGCCATTAACATAAATCTACAGACAAACAAGCTCATCCAGGCTACAGACTGACAGACACTAAACATGAGTAAAGGAGATTCACTGTGGGTTTTAGTGTCTGTAGGATCACTGTTGACAATAACAATAGTTACGTTTACTGTGCAAAGTTGCAAATCAAAGTGTCTAAAGAGACATCATGTACCTGTCTGTCATGATAATATTAGGCTATAAATTATTTTTAAATTAAATTACTTTAAATTATTAAAAGTTTTCCGAGAGAGAACTACTACATACATTTTTTTTTAAATTAAAAATCGACACTAAATCTGAAACAAAAATGCACAGTGTCCAAACTACACATACAGCGTATCTAACATGTCTGCTAAAGTTTCACCTTTAGCAACCGTCAACATCCTTTAAGCCGGACGCCCATCCTGCCCCAACCCTCCCATTTAATCCGGGGACATCCGGCGTGAAAACCAATGCTAAATCAATGTGTGAACCCCTAAAAAGACAAACCAAAAGCCACTGACTTTGACCCAACTTTTAAGATCTGCCCACATATTTTTAATAGGGTGGAGGTCAGAACTTTGGATGGTCTTTCATGTTGACCTGTTTCACCCATTTCATGTGTTTGGAGTCACTGTCTTGTTGGAAGTGTGTCTAAGGTTCAACCATCTAGCTGATAGTTTGACGAATTCTGAGCTAATCCTCCTTCTAGCAGCAAAACAGCCCGACAGCATAATGCTACCACTACCCTGCTTAACAGAAGTTACAGAGTTTGACTCACACGACTATAAAACCGTTAGAAGGTTTCTGTCTTTGTCCACGGCGTGGTCAGCTAAAAATATTAGTCGCGCTTTAAGGTGTTGATTATGTTGCAGGGGCTTCTTTCTTGGTCAGTAGCCTTTCAGTCCATGGAGGCATAAAACTCACTGATGAAAGAGCTCTGCCATGATGATTCTAGGATTGTTCCTGACCATCCAAACCAATGTCCTCTCTACTACATGACATGCTTTGGGTCTACTTCTACACCTTGGGAAGAGGTTGGCATCTCAATAACACGCATTTATGTATTGTTTGAACTAATGATTGTGAGATCTGCAGCTGTTTAGAAATGACTCCAAGTGACATTTCTGACTTGTGTCTACACCTCTTTATCAGATGTGCAGAAAGCTAACTGGTGGTCAATCCAGTCAGTGCTGTCAAACAATGTTGGCACAGAGAAGCCAGCTGTAGTGACTCGTAATGGGATTGTTTGCGAAGCTATGGGAGCCATCATGTCTAAGATGAGTGTATGACTGCCGGCTGTACACCAAACACTTACTGCATTTGTTACCTTTGATTAAGTGAACCCAGATTCAGATTTAAGAAAGTGATCAAAAGCCCATCCATATACGCAAGGGCATCTTTCACTAACTCACCCGCGGTTGTCCCACTTCCAGGCCATCTCCCTCCAGCTGTTCTTTTCTTGTAGAGCCTGATACAAGCCCACAGCAGCGTGGCCAACTTGGGCTGCCACCTGCACGGACACACAGCTAGAGTTCACCTGAACAGTAATCTTAATTGTCAGCTGTACAAAACAAAAATTGCTTCCATTTGCTGTTTTTTTGGCCAGGTGGATATAAAGTCACACACATCTTAGTCATCGTGTTATCTGGTGGAAAGTTACTGAACTTAAAAAAAGAAAACCTTTAACATTTTCCAAAACTGAAGACAGGCATTGTGTAATAACAAAAACACACTACAAAGTTTCCATGTTTTCTGTCAGTGGAGCAGCAAATCACCATAGAGCTAATGCTAAACATTAGGAAGACACCGTCTTTATTAGCCGTGCACATGAATACAGTGCATAGTCCACACTGACATTAATGGCCTTACCTTTCCTACACCCATAGCAAGGTCCATGTTCACCACAAACACCATCTTGTACATAAGGTCATCATCTCCCACCTCCTACAGGTCAGTGAGGGGACAAGAAGAGATACTGAGATTTTGACTTTGGAAAAACTCCCTAGGGTCTAATGTACCAAGGTGTACCTGTGGGGACTAAGGCTAGCTTATGGGCACCTCATTCTCCAGCTTGTTGAAGTAGTACATGGCCGCCTCTTCGGCAGACACGTTCCGAGTGTGCTGTAGAGCCTGAAGAGGTGAGAAATAATGGAGAAGGGCAGAGAACGAATGAGTGAAGAGTAGTGTGATCATGTCTGCTATACGTTTGGCTACTTCATACAAATTTAATTAAACCTCGTGTTTTACAGTTTGCTGAATTAGTCTGCTCAGCTAAACTGAAATTATTGATTAGGATATTGGTGGTTTTTAGCTTTTGGATGTGGCCGAACTTTAAACGAGATGTCAATGCTGTCAAACGCAAAGTGCTGAAACATGCCACAAAAATTCCCCAATACCAGTCACCTGTTTATCATAAGGTCACTTTTTCTTTTAGCTACGTTCTGGACCTGATTTGTTAAGTCAACCCTTGTATAAAACTTCCCTGGGGACATGTAGCATAAACCATTTTCTGAAAATGATTTAAATATTCTACAACTTTACTAGTATGTTATCAATATTATTTAACTCAATTTGTATATTTATTGTATATATAATAATTAGATGTGCGGAAGTTGTGGGTCTTGGTGATGAATGCCTCCTTTTTTGCGATTACATAACACAAATATAAAGGACGAAGAAAACAGCAACACTCAATGTCACAAAAATAAATGAATGTTGATGCCGAAACAAGATGTCCACTCTGGATGTACCGTCCCACCTGCTTGGCTGCCTCCTCCGGGATGTCCAACTCTCTGAGCTGCTGCAGAAACAAAGGGTTGACGTCCTGGGAGCAGGAGTCTGGGCCTGATTGCTCTGATGGCTCCATCTCTGACTGCAATCTGGGGGGAAAATAAAAAGCCACATTAGTAGGATGCAACAGTCAAGATAACCCATTTGATTACATCATCAGATTTAATTAACGGTGCTTCCCGAATCCTGCTACTTTTACGACCGGACCAAAAGCAAGTGGCGATCTGTGCGGATTTCGCCCCATCTGTAAAAACGGAACCGAGCCGAACGTACAGGTGGAGACCAAAGAAGGACATAACGCACCCGATTCAGAATCAAGTCTCTTAATAACGACGCAAAGGAAAACGATTCAATCTAGGCCATGGTAAACTTGAACGAAGTGACGTTCTGTCGAGCGTGGACCAACAATTAGGGAGATTCCTAAAAGCGCAGCCGCCCTACAGACACCCACAAAACACGCTGCGAGTTACCGTTAGCGCCAACCGTGAACAACATGGTTACGCCTGCTCGTGCTGCGGAGCGGACAGCGTCGAAACACGCAGCTAGCGATAGCAACGCTAGCTTTGCGTTTACGCTAACAACTTAGTGTTGGGCTAAATTCACTACCGTTAACATACTGCTCACACAGCACGTCGGGATGCTTTACATAATTAACAGCCAAGCAATAATCTAAGAGCATCTATTTTACTGAGATGATGATTTTTAACTGCACTAGCTAACATTAGCCGCAGCCCAGCAAGTTGCCTGTGGTTAGCTTACCTGTTCTGTATCGCTTGCCCGACGAAAGCAACAAAGACTTCCCTGCGAATCCGTAAACCTTTGTGTCGAAGATATGAATATTGGTATATGTTTTTTATTTTTTTTTTACCTACAACGGCTAATTTCCTATTTTACTGTTATTGCATCCAATGCGATTCCCGTCTTGTACCGACTTCTGCGCTAACGTCAACGCTGCTCCATTTGGTCCACGACGCTGCTTCCGACTCGCAGTTTCGGATTCACAAGTTTAAAGGGCAACTTGCAGTTCAGAGCGTGTCTTTTGCTTTCGGAAAAAAATAATAATAAACCCATCTGTCATTTTTAAAGATAATAAACAAATACAATTTTAAAAAGTTCAAAATAAGAAAGAAAAAAATTGCAAAATGTCCATCTGGCAGAAGTTTTAACATACACGCTATTAAAAACCCAACTCATCGTTTTAAGAATACTTTATTACATCAACACATTAGAGAATTTACACCCTCTTATTAAACATGTTAAATCACTACAGTTAAAGACACTACAATATTTACAATGATATTAACACACAATATAAGAAATATCCTTAAAACTGCTCCTTGCAGAGCCTGCTCTACATTGCCAAATTTTTACAGCCTAATAGTTTTCCGTCAGACGTGTCCGTGTCCCCGCTGAGCTTTTACCCTCATATGAAGAAGTGATAAGTCATTAGTTACATGGAACAGAAATGACACAGTTCTGGAAGCGTGGTTCTTTTCCCTGCCACCTTTTTTGGTCACTGATGACTTGGGCTGGTTGTAAAATCTCATGAATTTACAAGAGAAGACTAAAAAGTGTCTCCAGCGCTCACTGGACTGTTGTGCATGAGTCCGGAAGTTGGCATTCATTCGTCTTTTCTTTGTGGAACTGTCCAATTTAAATTTGTCATAAAACTTTGCAGCAGGGAAAATTAAGTTGTTTTTATTGTGTATGTACTCTGGAAATTAAGGCACTGAAAAACTCAATTTTGATGTTGAAACAATAGTATCATATCGACAGTATCATACACATAATACAGCTGGTATGTGGTTTCCTCTTGGATTCATCAAAACCAACCCAGTCATCTCTGCAACATCTAATCTTAACCTAAAAGTTCAGCTAAATTACAGTAAGCTCCAACCCTAATCACAAAACGAGGTGCCACAGGAAACACTATTAAAATGTTAAACAATTTCTGACACATCAGCACTAGTGAACGTCCCCGAAAATCATGTCAGCCTGTGTCCAAAATCACTAATTATAAAAGGTGCACTATAGCTACGGTTCAACATTTCAACTGCATGTCAGAATGCTAAGAGTGAGCTCCCATAGCTTCGCAAACAATCCCATAATGCAGCGCTTCAGGTTTAAGAACTGAGAAAAACTCTAGCGGGAGGGATTTCAGACAAAGCGGCGCTTTTTGCAGCAGTTTTCTATAGGAAAACATCGGTGACAACATTAGCCGGTGTATGAAACGCATCCGTGCTCCAAACGAAAGCCCAACAGTGTGACGAGGTCAACTGTACTGAACCAGTACTAACAGAATCAATATGTAACGGCTAACTACTTGTCAAAAAAATGCCATAGAACAAGAAGTCTCATGATGTCAGTTTCTAAAGAAAGAAAATGTACCATTGTCTCAGCTTCGAGTGTGGAATGTTAGACAATTGTACAAAACACAAATACACAAGACACTGTAGCACACACACTATTACTTCACTTCATTAATCAGTTTCTTTATAGAAGGACTTTGTGTTTGTCCTCTAACATCATTGCAGAAACTCGTACGCTGGACACAGATCCACACAAGGTAAAGAAACAGGACAGAAAAACCGACCAAGCTGGATTTGAAGAACCTTAAAGTGCTCCAGCAAGCAGATTCTGATTTCCAATCTCACACTTATCAAGGAAAATAGTGAACTAGAAACACCTACGAGTGTGTGGGTACAACTGCAAATGAGATGTCCAGCTGGTGTAACTGTACATATGTATGAGGTGTGCTGGAGTATGTAGCAGTGTTTTTTTTTGTTTTTTGTTTTTTTGGGGGGTGGGGGGGTCAAATACACAGACAGACTGATGCAGCACAGTAGGCTGAGGTAGAGAGTGGCAGTGTTCTAAGTAAAAGGGATTATTAAAGAAGTTGTGACCAAGGATTCATTTTAAAACGTGTTAAAAAAGTTATCTTGAAGATCTTGAAGCCCACTTTACTAGGATTTTACTGAGATAACATTAATACACTGTACTAGAAACCAGTAATGTAACACAAGATGAAGATTGACAACCAGGGAGATGTGGACACACACAGACACACATCTGAGTGTATTGGAGGTACCTATTCATTAAAAATGATTTCAAGAGGGATAACAGTGAGAGAAAATACTCAGGTCAGGTCACTGTGGACCAGTTGCTTTCTTATACATGAAAGTGTCTGTGTAAGACAACTGAGGTTTATGTCCAGCACTTTTTGTACAGATAAAACACTTAAGTATTCCTGCCAAATGTCTTCATACTGTATATGGTGCAACAGCAGGCCTGACTAGTGCCTTTAACACATCCAGTCTGTCTTTGTCCAGGTTTGCTTGGTGTCCATGTGTTGTCCAGCTACTGTTTGGCACCTCACAGTTTCTGGACAATAAGGTTGTAGGATGTGAACTTCAAGGTCACTTGTGCCAATCGTCTGATCCATGTTTCCTTAAAAAACCCTATGGCTCCTTGCTTCCCACCTTTCCTCCTCAAACAGAAGAGTCCCTTATCTTATCTTGTCTGCCCATTGTCCTCCTGCTTTCCATTTCTACCTGCAGGCTGCAAATCTCTTAATTCGCCTCCCACACTTCCACCCCACTCTGGCTGATGCAACATCGGTGGGTGTTTCCTGTGTCACAAATCAGTGACTTTGTTCTCCACCGCAGCAGCAATCTGCTGTAGTCTATAGCCGAGCTGCATCTTCTGGGCTGTGGTGTCCTCCTCCAGTGCAGTGATGATCTGATGGCAAATATAATAATAAAAATTTAAAACACAGACGCGTGAATTACTATTTAAAATGCTGTAGATTACAGTCATATCATGCTAGTTACCAGTTCTTTCCATTTCCTGAATCCCAAAGGAAATATTTCACTACTACATCTTAACAAAACACTAGTGACTGTGTGTGGACAATTTTCATTTCACAGCAGTTTAAGCTTTAATTTAACATTTACGCCACACTTTTATGAACTATATTCCTTCCTCCTGTTACCACTCGCCTTTGGGAGATCCCTCTATGAAATACCTTCCTACATAAGTGATGTTGGCCAAAATACCCACAAAACCGCCCCAAGAAGTCTGAAACAGTATCAGGCTTCAACTTTCCAAATGCCTCACATTAAGTGCATCTCAACTCAGATTTTATTTAAAAAATGTGAAAACATTGGATAAACTCAGACTGGTGAAGCTTGATATTAGCATTAGATACACACTGAAATAAATTTTTGAGCCATGGATGTTGTCCCTCTCCCACTGAAATGGCTTCAGGGAAGAGATCTTGAAAAGGAGGAATAATTACAGAAATTAACACGTCTTTCAGTTCTCATCTGCAAATCTGAGCACCAGTTGCTCTTTAACATAAAAGATGTAAATAAACTTTTACATCAGACCATTCACATATCTGAAAACATATTAGGTTTTTTCATGTTTAGCAGCCCTTCAGCATTCGCTCATTTTCCAGCATTCCACACACCCTGGAATGAAGGATTCCCTTGTCCTTCGTATATTACTTTTGCAGACTTTATGAAACAAAGCTGATGTGTGATGTTACTGTAATTATAGACGTGCATCCTCTTTGAGATGAATGTCACTATCTTTGTTAGACCTGGTTCTACTCAAAATTGGAGTTCAACCAACCTCACATCACAATATCAGCTATTGAATGCTGTTGTGACTTGTTTTTTAACTAGTTGTCTGGCACAATTACACAAAACATTCAGGTTACCTGGTCATAGTATTTGTTGATGTACTTGTAGAGCTCATGCAGTGCGACCAGGTAGTTAAGCTCTCCAGAGTAGTTCTGAAACAAACAATTCAGGTTACACATCACTCCATGTACGGTTTTCTTATAAGTGTGGGCTCTGAGATGTGGCTGCACTCACCCTGGACAGTTCAGCCAGAGCAGAGTTCATCTCCTGGTCACTGGCTGAGATGGTCTGCCTGATGTCAGCATAGTACCTGAAAAAACAACCAATGTAATAAACTTCACATACACAATAGTTATTAAAACTATTATTGTAAAGATTTGGGGGATTTCTGCTTATATTTCTTTGTCGGTGTAGAGAAAACATAGCACTGACAGTAACTTCTAGTCAAACAGCAGATGTTGTAGTCTCATTGTTCAACCTCTGGGCTGCAGGACCATGTCTACATGAACCTTGCTAAATTTGTTAACTCACCCTTTTCTTGCTCCATCTATTAAACCATTCTCCACCAAAAACTGAGCTTTCACAAACAGACTGTGTGTATATCTGAGAACACCAGCTTGCTGTTGTAGTGAGTACAGGAAAACAAAACTTTGTAGAAATTGTTATACGAGTCACCAAACAGATGGGGGCAGTAGTACAGCATTTACTCTTAAATGCACTGTCATTATTCGTTCAGACCTAAAATAGATAAATAAACCAACTCTGATTTGCTTTGTTCTGTAATAAAGCCACAACTATAACTGTTAAGAATTCTTGCAGTTGGCTTGCTAAAAACAACATATGAAATGGTTTCAGACATTGTAAAACCTTTCTAAAATAGTTGAAGCACATGTCAAACCTAAAAATACCAGCAGGATTCACCGGGCTGGGAATCTCAGGGCCATTTCTTGGTTCAGGTCCTATATCTTGGCAAACCTTCAAGGTGTCTTAGGAGGCTCAAGTATTCAGTTCTCATTGCCTTTCTACCAGAGCTCTGGGCTCTGTTCATCCCTTCTCTCGCTTCCCTGCCTATAATAATGTCTCTGGGCTCTATCACCCACTACCATGGCTGTTCCCATCATTGTCTAGTCTAAGATATAGTGTTAGAGTCTAATTAAATCGGATCCTACCTTTCTACCATCTGCTTGTAGCGTGGAATGTCTCTGGCATACAGCAGCTTGTTGATAGGAGAGTCCTGTTCCAATACAAAGGAAGGAACCAAGTGAGAACAAGTGTTGATTCCAACTTCACACATATAAAGAAATTCTACCAACTTACACATTTTTACCACCAACTCAAACAGGATTAACCTTAGCCTCAAGCCTTAGTAAGCCTTCAACTGTCCACCTTTCTAAAAGGTAGTTTGTTAACTATAAGTCTATATAACAACTGCAGAATAGCTACCACTATAAACTATTTAAAAAATAAAACCTATGTAAACAAATTTTGTTGTTATGTTTATTGTTATATTTGTTCAGCCTGCTCTTACTCGTCCTAGTTTGTGCTCAGCAATAGTGCAGGAGTCCATGAATGTCTGGGCAATGACAGAAAGCACAGCATCCACATGATCTGACGTCTGGACATCAAATATAAACTGAGGGTTCTTCACAATATTGATCCAAAAGCGTAGAGGAAGACTGAAAAAAACAAAGAAAACATTAATCCCCACAACACCTACCTCACCAGTCACAGATTTCTGTGGGATCAGTCTGCTTGTGGGTGTATATACTTTACCTATTGGTCTTCCAAATGTGGATTGTTTCAGGGTCTGAGATGCCATGTTGTCCTGCCTGGTCATCCAACAGGTCAAAAAAGTATTTGACAGCCAGTGGGACGGGACGGCTAGTGCTGAGGATGACTGTGAACAGGTCATCTACAAACTTCTGCAATGTGCCCTGAGGAAGGAGTATGAGATTTATGACGGAAGGACTTTACTTTCCCAATGAAACAGAGTACTATCTCAGAGTATTCGGTTTATCATATGTATTAATGCTATACAGTATACGAAGCCTTCCACTGCAACTTTCAGCAAGTAGAAGAACTGCTCCTAGTAACCAGTGTCCAAATCAATCCAAATCATAAAAACCCCTTTGTATTATGATATCACTATATTAAATTGTCAGCCCTATACAATCCTAATCTTAAAAAAGGTAAAGGACCAGGTAATGCAATGACATAATGGTAGGTTCTCATTGCACCAGTGTTTTGCATACACACTGAACAGCCATAGCATTAACTCCACCTGGTGGTTTTACAGTTGGTCAGGATCAGCGTGGGAACTTTGACAGCTCAGCAGCTATACAGCCTCATACACAGCCAGCTGTGATGCACTGCTGAGCTTTGACACTCGTTTTCCAATGCTAAGCCCTGTCCTGATAAGTGCATAGGACTATGAAAAACAAATTATGATGGCATGAATGATTAATGATCCAGTCAACTCAACAACTGTTCTAATCCAGTAACACTGGGGGGTTATTCTTTGCACCAACTGTACGTTACTGGGAGACAAGAATAGCTTACAGCTCTTGTAAGATGATATTCTTTGTGATTACGGCCCAGGGTCAACATTCCAAATATATAGCATATCATGATTAAAGCATCACTAATAACTGTTAAGGTGCTTATCACGTTTCTATTTGTTTGCAACATGTTAAAAATGGCTTAAATGTACCTTCATGGACAGCAGGCGGGTCAGGTATATCTCAGGGATGGCCTTGGCCCTCTCCCGCTCCCTCAAGCTGCCTCTTCGGTGTTTGGGCAGCTCAGGCTCCTCACTGGCTTTCACCAGATGCCACAACCTGACTCCACCTTCATCTGCATCTTCCAGCATTGGTGTTTCTGCACACATCCGTGTTTGAAAAGTTTTACTTAGCATCATTCACTGACCACTGCAGCCCTGCTTCACATTTACATATAGAGATAACTCACAATGTGAAGTCAATTAAACTGTGACTCGCAGAACATGCAATTGTAATGTGTTTCTCGTAACACTAGAGGGTCCCAGAGGCCAAACAAGTTTTCTTGACTAGATGACTAGATGCAGTTAGGTGTATGTCCTCTCATATAGACCATTTTGTACCAAGAACATTCGACTGTTGTCACTGTTAAAGCCACATTATCACCTGCCAGTGGTGACAGTGACTTTTGTTCTACAAACTTTGCAAAGCTTCAATCATAGGTCTTAACTGGTACTTTTGATTTCTTTTTTGTTACAACATTCAAACACACAAGTGAAACTGTAGTTTAGTTAGTTATTATTCTTTCAAACATAGCTAACACCTTTACCTTCATCTTAATGTTTTTCATATTTATTTTTTAGGCAGGGATCTGTTGGCTTTACCTTTGGATGTTTACCTTTAGAGATTTGGCAAACATTTGTAACTTAACTCAAAAGGGAAAACTTATAAACAGCTTTTTTAATTTATATACCTAAAAAAGGGATAAATAAAATGTTTTTATTAATTCTTTCTTCAATGTACGATGAGTGTATTGAACCAAATCGTTCACTGGCTGAATCGTTACACCCCCAATTAAGAGTTGAGCAGAGCCAACAATGACTTTAGGTGGTAGTTTGACAACAACGACAAGAAAGTATTTTACACTCATTATTAACCATTAACTCACTCTCTCCTGCTATGTAGTCGTGGTTGTCATGGTGAATATGTTTGGTGTGGCGAGGGACCAGTGCTACTGTGGCGCTGTCTGGGACCTGATGAACAACACAAAATGTACAGTCTTCATTATACATCCAACAAACAAAATCCGTGAGTGAAAAGAGTGTGTTTGTGAAGTGTGATCACTGACCTTGTAGTGCTGCAGTGTGTTAAGGCGTTTCCAGTTCCCCTGAATCACAGATGTCAAGTCCTCGTCTGAAAGAATGAGATGACCGGCAACACCAGACCTCCACTCTGAACAGGAGACAGTAGCTAGACCATCAGCACAATGTGAATGTGGTTGTGTGTGTGTGTGTGTGTGTGTGTGTGTGTGTGTGTGTGTGTGTGTGTGTGTGTATAAATTTGGTACTATTAAAAATAAAAAAAACAATTAAATGTTTCCTAAATGCAAAAGTCTAGATTGAGGTGGACAAGAGATTGTGAATATATGCTGAGGTTGGAGCTGCCAGGCAGGAGGTCTAGATGAAGACCAAAGAGGAGATTTATGGATGTAGTGAGAGAGAACATGAAGTTAGTTGGTGTGAGAGAAGATGATGCAGAGGACAGAGTTAGATGGAGGCACATGATTCACGAAAGGAAAAGCAGACATAATCAGGTGCTTTCAAAGGGGTGAGATCTTATGTGGCCGACTGACCACTAGGCTCTAACCTTTGCTTTCTCTTGTTGTAAAGAGCAAGACAGCTTAAAGTTCTTTCATTTTACCCTTATGGATATAACTGTGAACAGCAAAAATGCGGTGCATCTACATCCTCACCCAGATCAAGTGAGTCAGCGTGGGGTCGGTGTGAGAAGGAGGTGCTCTTGTACACCTGATCCAACAGCTTCTCTTTAACCTGTGTGATGGTGTCACAGTCCAACACCTTGCAGGGCACTGTCTGGGCCTCATTCACTCCTCCGCCCTGTACCAGTACATTCAGAGTCTGCAGAAGATAGCAGAAAACAGTTGAGCTAATGGGAGATGAAGTTATAAAATAAGATTTGTGGGGGTCACGGGAGGTGTCTTGGGTTCATTAATTGGATAAAAACAGTACTTTCATTCTAAGTATAAACCCCTCTCCTCACCAGGGTCTTGTACTCTACGTCCTCTCGCAGCAGGCGGTTGTCATTCAGGGTGTACTTGGCTTTGCCGGTCACAACATCCACTGGTCCTTTATCCACCTGATGCTTTATGGCCCTAAACAGCATGTAGAGAGACTCTCCTGCTGAGTCCTAAATACACACACACACACACACACACACACACACACACACACACACACACACACACACACACACACACACACACACAAAAGTAAATTACTACTGGTCTTACACATGTGAAAAGTTTGCAAATGGTTATTTTTCCCAAACTTAGCCGAGCAGGAAATGTGTGTCTGTTCTGTTTATTTAAAGACCTTTTTTTTTGAGCATGGGAACATTTTTCATAAAATACTCCCTTGGCCAGCACTTTGACCTTGTTACTGCGCAGTTCCAGTCACACTGAAGTTACACACAGAGGGTACAGACATACCGACCTAACGATGACCCATTGTTTTATTTAACAAGACATAATAGACCCATTTTCATTTTTAGATTTACATATTTGTGAACATTCTGTCATGTTCAGTTTTTCTATTGTTGACTTCATCTGTAAATGAACAGAAAGAAAATCCAGTGTGTTCAAGAACTAGTTGCACGTCTTTCACAAACTAACACATATTGTAGTGTGTTGCTGCAGAAGGTTATGGCAGCCGAGCTGGTTACTTAATTTATTGTCTGATGATATTGACTGAAAAAAAGTTGGACTGATAAAAAAAATACTCCAGATTCATTGACGTGCATGTCTTCAAGTCATGAGGGACTGTTGTTTGTCTTGACTTTTAGTTGAGCAGTAATAACATGGTTTATTGCTACAGTAATCGAATTGTGCCGTATACCAACACTACCTCGGTCAACAGTTCATTTTTCCAATTAACTGTTGACAAGATCTGTTCACTTCAAACCACTGCAATTGGAATTATGAATCTTTTTGCTTTAACACTAGTTTGCTTTATAGATAATTTAGCTTTGATTTCTTCAGTATTATATTTCCACAATATTTTCCACATTGATGTCCTTCAGTTGCATAAATACACCTGTCCTTATTTGTCTGAATGGTGATCTGACTATTTTTAGCAGAACTAAACTAAACTACTTAGTCATAACAGAAATATAAACTCCTGTGTTATAACTGACCCTGAGGAATGTGTAGAGGCAGATGGACATCCAGTTGGTCAGCAGCTTCTCCACCACCGTCTCAGTTCTGCAGGAAAAAAAGCCCCACAATTGGCCTGCAGCAATAAGCAACAGTAACAGCAAATGTTTAGACAAATCCAGGCTTTTACTTTGCTCCCTCTACTCACCGTCGCAGCATCAGTTTGGGGTTCTTGGCCACGTACTGCTCCACCAGGTCATTCAGGAGAGTTTTGAGGATGTCGGTGAAATACTCCAGTTTGCCGTGGAGGGCCACAGTCAACAGGGAGGCCACATAGGCTCGGTCTCTGGGAGAGAAGGTTCGCTGGCTCTCCAGGGTGTGAATGAACTACAAGGAGGAGAAAAGCCAAATTAACCCTTTGCTCAATATGTAGACAGTCTCTACAAAGCTTAATTTAATGTTGGTGGTGAAGATAACCACCTTGGTGAGGAAGAGTTTGCTGTTGAGAAGGTTAGATAGCTGAACCAGACCCTGCTCCACTGTCTGACGCCGACACTCCTGAACGTCTAGGTCTCGTCTTAGTGGAGACTCTCTGTGGCCCGGAAAGAAAATGCGCTCTGCATACATTCTGTAGTCAAGGAAAGGGATCCCCGAACCCACCAGGTCACTGGACATGTCCATCATCTCTGTCATCAGGTCTGTGTCAGGGTGGATGAAGCAGGGTGAAAGGTCAGAAGGTGTAGCTATAGTTCCGTCTTTAGCTTCTACTATATAATTGAACTAAATTTCATGTCTGGAAGTGCACTGGGAAGAATGAGTTGCTAAATATTGATACTGGCCAGTGCTGGCAGACTAAAATTAACCTCCTCTCCAGTAGCTATGTGGAATGTGAGGAACATTTGATCCAGGAGGTGTGATGTCATGGGATAACAAAGTGGATCTGTTGGCTTCCATAAACTCAAATAAATGTTCTTGTTATTGTGTCTCGGGCTCCCTTCTCTGCTCTCCTCACACTCCTGTTACCTGTGAACTCTTTCTTGCAGCGGTCTCTCACGCTGGTCTCCAAATTCTCCAGTTGGATCTGGACCTTCTTGTAATCCCTCAGGGCCTGTTTACTCTTTCTCCTAACAGACACCAGGACATGGAGGAACAGAGGGTTAGACAAACAGACAAGAGCGGACAGGTAATTCCAGCCTCATACTGGATTAGCAGGAATCCAGTGGAATTGCAAAAACATTGAGAACTGTGACCCTAAAAAACCCAACCAGCATAGATTAGGGTTTATCACAAGGTCAAGCAATTCAAACCTGGCTAATCTGATAGTACTCTAAAGGTTCCTATCCGGACCACACAGTTCCTAAGGAGGTCCCTCTGTAAAACCTGTAATTATGTTAAACCTGTTTTGGACACAAAGTGTGAAACATTACTGGCTACATTCATAGTGTCTGATGTCTTAAATTGATGGCTAATTACTTGCCAATGCGGCTTAGCAAGTCGTCTTCACGACTTCACGTCTCCACATTAAGATACGTTTGAAACATAGTTCTATGAAAAAGGTACAAACTGTACAAAATGGATTAGATTCTATGTTCATTTTCTTTTGCTACGTGCTACTACACAGTAAGCAAACAAAGAGAATCCACTAACCTATAGATGAGCACGATGATGAGAACGATGAGAGCCACAATGGAGGCCCCAACTCCCACCCCAATCTGAGCCTCCAAAGGGAAGGTGGATGGGCTGAGGTTGTCATACTGAACCTTGCCCAGGGAAAAGTTCAGGTTTCCCATTTGGACCTGAAATACGTACAACAGATAGTCCTTGAAACAATGAAAGGCTTCCAACAGCAGCACATTTCCCTGTTAGGTGCTCACACAGTCCCTGGCTCCGTACGGTTACATGGTGAACTCACTGTGAACTCAGGGAGATGGTCAGTTCCCTCTCGTTTCTTGCCGTTGGGTGCAGGCTGCTGAGGCGGTGGCTCACAGTACAGATGGTTTTTAGTCAGAGTCTTCACAGCACACACACCGTCACCTATCATCACCACCACTTCGTCCTTGGTGATAGCCGAGTCCAGGTTTTCTCCCTAAGGACACAAGAAAGGATAAGAGATTGCAGTTCAGATTTGATCCAGTTTACCATCGATTTCTTTTTTGTATTAGTTGTACAATGAAAGACAAAGCCGATGTTTTAAAAATATCATTTTCACATTATTTGTGTTAGATTTAGAAAACTGTATGAAACCAAAAAATTCATTTTATGGTGCGTGTCTTGTGTAATAAATTGCATGAATACACACGAGAAATACTAACATGCACTACTATACTAAAGATACACCTAATTATGGTTGTTACTCAGTGGAGCTAAGACTTCCAGAATTGTCTATCTCTGCAGACTTCTCTGACCTCCAGCTGGATAAAGCTGCCAGGATTGTAGCGGTAGGGCTTCAAAGGATCCTGCTGGTTCAGGCGGTGCAGGACTGGGTTGGGCTCAAAGCTGAAGGCCTGGGGGTTCAAATTGCGGAAGTCAAAACGCAGGTTGTCCAGCAGAAATTCCACTAAGACTTTTGACCTCAAGACAGATGATTCCACCATTGGAGAGCGGCACAGGATCAAAGAGGAGGAGTTTACTTCACAGCGTTCCATGAACTGATGAGGCAGGAAGCGGGCAGAAAAGATGTTAATTAAAGGAACTGAGTGTTTGGTACTCATTTGTTTTTAGAATGTGTTTTCAAAAAAAAACACACAGCCACCTGTTTGACAGAGCAGTATGGGTCTCCGGGACAGACAGGGTCAGGAATCATCCTGACAAACCTTTCAAGCGTCCTCTCTCTATCCTCTCTCTGCACTGTACTGCTCTTCCTCCGTCGCCTCCTTTTGCTCTGAGTGACTGACTCCAGTGGAGCGACTGTCACCACCATTCGCGGCTCCTGCACCACGTCCAGATTGTGGCCTGACACATAGATGAGTCGACCACCACTAAACAGAAAAGCCAATCTTAGAATTCATAGTACTGTGTTTTGTGATACTCAGCACTTACTACATAGAGAAATTGCAGGACTGAAGGGAAGACTCACCTTACAAAGCTCTTAGCTGGCTTGGCATGGGTGATGTTGGGGTTGAGGGTGTAACGGTAGGGTAAAGCATGGAGGTGACGCTTGCTGCTACCATAATACAGGGTGACCTGCTGATCTCCGGTCTTATTACTGCTGCCTGTCACACACTGTACACTGGATCTCTGCACTTCTGATACACTAAGGAGGAGGAAACAAGAGACAGATTCAGAAATGGCATTAGTCAAACCGTCTTTTCTCTTGCTCCTTTGAGACAGAGAGGTCAGACTGACCGAAATAATCTAGGTGTTGAATCTACATTTATACCATAATAAACTGGTGATCGATTAACCAATAAAACATGCATTTCTGTGTGTGCATGTGTGTCTCACATGTCACACGGCACTCCTCCCACAGTAATGCTGAGGTCAGAGGGTCGGCCTGTCAACAGGTTTCGGCCAGTGATGGTCAGGGATGTCCCGCCAGCCTTGGGTCCCCTGTCAGGTGACACCCCCATCACAAATGGGTCCTGGTAGGACCATACGAAGTAGTAGTAGTACAAGCAGAAGTAGAATTAGAAGAAGAAGTTACAAAGCTTTGATGATACATATACACATAGAAAGTCTTCATTAACAGTATCTGGCTGGGCCGAGAGCATGTGGGCTTTTCCCTAGAGTAGTCTGTCCACCAGAGAGTAACGTGCCTTCACTTATCCCCATGACCCGCTGCCACTTGTTGATGTGTGTGTTTGATGGAAGGTGCTCTTGTATCAGGAGGAGGTGCTCGTGATAATTTGCTATTGTGCAGTTTTTGAGAAACGATTCAAACCTCTTCACTTGTGGCACAAGTTTCCCTTTATTGTGTTGTAAATGTATTTTAAACCAGAAAAATGCACATTTTGCACGATGACAAAGCGCCATCCATTATCCTAATCGCATCTCCTGTTAGGAAGTCATGGTAGAGCGGTGGGTCCACCCTGGAAAGCTTGCCAGTCTACCTGATACAGTGAGATGTACACAGACAATTTGTTTCAGTCATGTGGCAGGCGCTTAATCTTTTATTCACATTCACACCTACAGGCAATTCACAGTCACCAGTTAACCTAACATACATGTTTTTGGACTGTGAGATGAATCCAGATTTACCGGAGAAAACCATGCAACGCGTTGCCAGCTCCACACAAAAAGCCCCCACTGGACAGTGATTGTGATTGCACGTGAACTCTGCCACAATGCTTCCATAGGTGAAACCATATTTTTCTGAATGTTTTGGCGATACGTTAAAAATAAGATTCTAAAAGTCTACCTGGGATAAATTGAATTGACTTTAATTCACACTGAACATTTTATGGTGAAGTATAAAATGGTATAAAATCCGTTCTAAGTCTCTGTGTGTTCCCAGGAGCACAGTGTCCTCAATAATAATAATAACAGAAGTGAGAAAACACTTCATTGAGTACTGAGTACCAAGAAAAGAAGGTCTATTTATATATCTATTTATATACGACCCATATTTAAACTGTTTGGGCAGAATTACAAGCACTATGTCTGGAAAACACCAGCCACTGTTCATCGCCTCTTAATTCCATCCACTCAGAACCTGATAACAACACATGCGAATAAAAAAAGAATCCTGCGATGATCAGGTTCTACTCTTCAAAACACAGTATTTTTAAAATGACTTTGTTTTTTTTCTACCATTTCCTGATTATGTTATATTTCATGTAGTTCTGAAGTTGACTGATTGGCCAATAGCCATCAATAATGGTGATAATTCTTTTTATCTTATCAATGAGAAAAATAAGCCACATATCTCGAATTCTCAGCTTTTCATAAGTCATAAGTTCAGTTTTTATTATTTTTATATAGAATGACTCAGATCTGTTGTTGTTCTGTTTCCAGTTTGTGCTCTAATCACAGTATTTGATGCTACAACAACCCAGTTTTCACAGATAAAGTCAACAGAACTTAATGTAATGTACTGTAAATAAATCTAGTGTACCTGGTAGCTGAATGTCTCGCTGGACAGACCAAACTCTCCTCTGCTCACTTTAACGGAGACATGGCCCACCTTCTCTCCTCCGCTGGCTTTTGTCTTGCACACAATCCTGTTCAAAAGACATACTTTTAGACTGAGTTTAGCTCTACAACAGGGGAAAACTTTCCTTTTCACTTTCGATATTTTTACTTTTGATTTATTTTACAGTAAGAAAAACAAAAGATTATATTCTTTTATTATTATTATTATTCTATTGTAATAAATTCCTTTAAAAGAAACAAAGCAGCAGCAGCAGCAGCAGCAGCAGCAGCACATGGGTACCTAGAGGAGACCTCGTAGAACCTGGGGATGACGTCGCAGGGCACTCCAGCTACGGTCACAGAGTGTAGGACATCTTCAGCTTTCTGGCCTAGGTTGGAGCCTGAGATTGTAACCATGGTGCCTCCTTCCAACAAACCGGAGAGCGGCTCAATCTGAGGGAAATAAATACTTCAGCTGAAAAATAACTGTAAAGTGATGTTTGTCTTTTTCAATGTCAACTCTGAAAATCTGATGGTAATAAAATTATAAAGCCACATCAAGGGCATAAGCATCTTCGGTGTTGTATATCATGTTTCCCACACCCCATAAAAGAAAGCGGTAAGTCAGAGGTCAAAGGTCAGTCCTCACTTTGTTGATCACAGGGGCAGGGCATGTCTGCTGTACATGTTCACTGCAGGTGTCTGAATACAAGCAGCTGGCCTGAGCACTGCCACACCACACACAGCCATACTTCTGCTCAGCTGTATGACAGCGACTGCAGTCAGTTCGGCCCACAGAGCAGTTGTACAGAGTCACTGAGGACATGACGGACAGAGAAGAGCAGTCAATAAATTGTTGTTTGGAGACTAAACTAAAGACAATAGTATATTGAGAGAAAAAACAAGCAGAATACTACAAGTAAATCAAACCATCTTACCATAAAGATCAGTAGGGCTGTCCACATGGAAGGTGTCCCTCCTCTTCACATAAACCATGGCATTGTAATCCTCCACTGAAGCTGAATATGTGTACTGAACAAACATCAACAGTTTTGTTGAAATGACTACACACCGTTATGTCTTACACACTTACAATACGAGACGGGAATATTATCAGACCTGGTGCGGCTGACAGGTGATGTCAAAATTTGATGGATTCATGTCATCAGTCTCCACGTAGGCCTCCACCACCACCGTCTGCCCCTCGATGACCAACACACATTCATAGTCCAACTCTTTGTCCTGGAAACACACGGACATACTGTTGCCGACAAAGAGATCACAGAGGTAAATTGAGGTCAAGCATGTGTGTATTGTACCTCATAGAGGTGCAGGTTGCGAGCCAGTAAAGTGATCTTTCTCTCAACTCCGACGGAAAGCAGTGATGAACCCTGCACCTTTTCCACACAGGGACAAGCTGAAGCCCCCACGCTGACATAGGAGCCTTCGTCTCCCTGTGGTTTAACACACACACAAAAAAATAAACACAAAAGTCGGCTCCTTCTGGTTACATTTGCATGCTCGCACATACACACAATATTTCCTTATGAACCAGCAAGGTATCACATAGGTGCCAATTAGACTAATCATGTAGCTGCCTTGATAAATGATCTGCAAGCAGGCGATCATTCATTCAGGGCAGGACATTTACACCTTTGCTTTTTAGAGCTTACTTAACTGTTCAATTCGAATTCTTGAAAATAAGGTTTTATTAAGAATCCCATTTGCAAATCATCTACACAAAACAAACAACAGCTGCAGTTTATAATGATTCAGTCATTACACTTGTGATCACAAAACAACAAAAAGAACACTGGTCAGACAGAAGAGGAACAGCAGGGAAACAGGGGCAAACCAGGAAGCCAGGAGTAGATAGTCCAGTCAGGAGCTGGGAACGCTGGGAGGTTGCTGAAGCTTTGAGAAGAAGAAGCAGTAGAACAAGAAGGAGGCAGAGGGAGATGGTTGAACTCACCGGAAGGAAAGCATCAGCTGGATCATACTGGTAGTCCAATTCTGAGTCAGTATCCACCAGATGGGGATAGGATGGAGGATCATCCTCTCCATCACCAGACAACACAGTGGCAGCTGAAAATGTGGCCGTGTCATTTTCTGACTGTACAGTGCCTTCAGTGTGGACATCCACTTCTTCCTTTGGCCCAAGTAGCACCTTGGGATCGGTGCCAGGGCTCCCTGGCTCAGTGTCTTCTATGGTCATCAGGGTGGGTGTCTGGGTCAGCTCAAAGTAGAAGGTTGGTTCAGAGTCAGCTGGTTTGCCCATGGGAAAAGGTGTGGGCAGGGGGAAGCCAGATGAGGGTAGAATGGTAGGCTCAACCTCACCCGCTGTTACTTCAGCACCATGGGTGTCGCCAGGGGACGGTTCCTCTATCTGGGAGGAGTCTGGGATCATTAGAGGCATCACAGGGTTCAGATCTCCACTCAGACCATCAGCATGGGTAACAGGTAGCAACTCTGCTGCTGCTATAACAGCACTGGAAGTAATTATGGCGCTTTCAGTGTCACTCTGGGTGACAACGACAAGCTCTCCTGCTTGAGTCTCTTCTTCTATACCAGCAGTGACCTCTGGGGTTGGAGGTGTGGTTGTAGGTGTGGTTGTTGCTGCTGCCGGGATTGTAGGAGTGCTAGCAGGCTGAGGTGGCAGGGTGGTGGTTGTGGTGATCAGCTCAGGGCTAGTGGTAGCTGCAGGCACAGTAGTGGGTGCTGGAGTGGTAGCTGGCTCCTCAGTGGTTGCTACAGTGACAGGGGCTGCGGTTGTTGTGACAGATGTCGTTGTTGTTACGGTTGTAGGTTTTGTAGTTGTAGCAGTTGCCATGGTGGTGGTTATTTGAGTAGCTGTGGTGGCGCTGCGTGTTGTGATGACTTTAGGAGGTTTGCTTGTGGGAGGAGCTGAGGTGGGGAGTTTAAACTAGGGAAGAGGGGAGTAGGTGGGGAGACGTGAGGAGAGAGACAGAAATAAAAAATAAAAAAACAACAAAAAAAAACAATAACTGAACTGAACTGAAATGTGGTGTTAAAAACAGAAGCTGTTATTGTTGTTTATGATATGTAAAGCAATGGTGTTGTTAAAAGTAATGTAGACTTACTTAGAGTTGGACAATATGTCCAAAAGGTTAAATCTCAATTTTTTTTCCAGTGGACTGGATGACTCAACATGCTAATAGATTTTTCTGTCTACGTGACCTCGACTCAAAAACTAGTTAAACCAACACAATATGCGTGAGATTATGACTTCATCGCTACAGCTCTTTTTGTTTGAGTACTAAGCTGGATGAAAATGGGGACTAACTATACATATAAGCATGTGTATACTGTTTTAGGATCCGCTTTGAAAATCCTTAACCCTTTATTTAAGCAGGGTTGCCCCAAGAATTCCTGGACCTGTAGTACTGAACAATGGTTGCGGTTAAAATTGCAAGCTACTTTAATTTGAAGCATTGCAGCTTTAAATTCATTAAAATTAAGCACAACTTTGTCCCTTTGAACACATTTGTTCACACTAAATCTCCAGAGGGCACCTTTAGGAAGAAACTTCAAAACCTATTGGCCTGAGCCCAGCTCAGCAAGAGGTGTTGTTCTGCAGCCGTGTCATCTGCTGTTTGATGTTGTGCTGTGACTTACATGTTGGTTGTAGATGATCACCCCCTCTTCACAGGTGGGCTTATGGGTGCACGAGTGCTGATGAACGCACCAGTTACAGCCCCACTGGCTCAAGACACAACCACGGCAACTGCAGAGAGAAGTAGCAACATGAATATATAAGAGAAATAAGATAAGAGCGTGTGTGGAGGGAGAAAGGGTGAGGAGAGACAAAGAGCCAGGGCGATGAGAAAAGTGGAAAGATCTGAATTGCAATATAGCAGTTACACACAGAAGAAGAGAACAGGATAGTATACAGAAATATTCAGCAAGTGTAGCTTGTACCACACTTCGTAATCCAACTGTTGCCAGTCTGCCCCAGTAGTATAAAAGGTCACAGCTTTAATTTAAGTGGGCCTCAGTCCTGATCAGAGTGGTGGGAAGAGGATGGAAGCAAGAGGTGCATGTGTGGGGGAAAAAATAAAAGACATGAGGAAGGACAATAAGTTAACCAGAGTTTCTCAATTTTTATTCACTTTCTGTTTTTAAAAGTATTTCTTTAACTGACCTCACGTCAGATGATCCATCTCAATAAAACATTTTCTGGCAATTGCACACTTTCTCTTGAGCGGGAACATTAAAGATTGTTGAGTATAAACTGAATATGATTATGTGCACAGGGTGATGCCTATTATAGTAAAAGTTAAGTGAATTTTACTTCCTTTCGCAGCCCCCTGTGCCAATGCCAGAGTTTTCAGTGATCTTCAGATTTAATAAACCTTGAAACTGAAACATTTTATAATTTCATGGAAAATACTAGCTCATTTTGAATTTGGTGGCAGCAACACATCTCAGAAAAGTTGGAATAGGGCAACAAAAGGCTGAAAAAGTAATTGCTGCAAATCCAAAACAAACGGAGGAGCATTTGATAACTTATTAGGTTAATCGGCAACATGTCAGTAACATAACTGGTATAAAAGGAGCATTTCAGAGAGGCAGAGCCGCTTGAATGTAAAGATGGGCAGAAGTTCACCAATCTGTGACAAACTGCTTCTTAAAATTGTGGAACAATTTCAGGAACATGTTCCTCAACTTAAAATTGCGATGACTTTGAAGATCCCACTATCTACACTTTATAATATCATCAAAAGATTCAGAGAATCAGGAGGAATCTCTGTGCGCAAGGGACATGGCCAAAGGTCAAAACTGGATGTGCAAAATAGGCCTGATTCTCTACTGGACATCACTGCATGGGCTCAGGAACACTTCCAGAAATCACTGTCTGTGAACATAATTCACTCTGCAATCCAAAAATGTAAGTTAAAGCTGTATCATGCAAAGAAGAAGCCATATGTGAACACAATCCAGAAACACTGTTCTCTGGGCCAAAGCTCATTTAAAATGGCCTGAGGCAAAATGGAAAACTGTTCTGTGGTCAGAATCAAAAGTTTAAGTTCTTTTTGGAAACCATGGACCCAGTGTCCTGCAGACTGAAGAAGAGATTGACCATCCAGCTTGTTGTCAGCGTACAGTTCAAAAGCCTGCATCTCTAATGGTATGGGGGGGGGGGGGCATTAGTGCCTATGATGTGGGCAGCTTCCACATCTGGAAAGGCTCCATCAATGCTGAAAAGTACAAAGAGGTTTTAGAGCAACATATGCTCCCATCCAGACAACGTCTCTTTCAGGGAAGGCTTTGCATATTTCAGCAAGACAATGCTAAACTGCATCCATCACAACTGCATGGCTTCGCGGGAGAAGAGTCCAGGTGCTGAACCGGCCTGCCTGCAGTCCAGACCTTTCACCAAACGAAAACATTTGGCGCATCATAAAATGAAAACTCCAGCAGCTGGTCTGCTCACTTCCCAAACATTTACAGACAGTGAATAAAAGAAGAGGTGATGCTACACAATGGTAAACATCATCCTCTTCAAACTTTTTTGAGATGTGTTGCTGCCATCAAATTTAAAATTAGCTAATATTTTCCATGAAATGATAAAATGTCTTCCCAACATTTTTGTACTTGGGGTTTTACTATATTATTGAACTCAAAATATTATTTATACTATGTTTTTGAATTTTAATGGCATTTAGACACACCACGTATAAAGCTACACTTCGGTAGGTGTTAGGAATATTCTAACACTTAGCTGCATTGTCCACTGGATGTGACACTTTTACAACATTTGTATAGTTTATGTCTCTTTGACTTTTGTGCCTTTGACCTCATCATATGATATCTGTTCTTTAACACATCTGTCATAACACAGCTTTGTCATTGACAGCTGTTTCAATATTTATAACTTATATGATTTCATGTCCTCTAATAAAGCAAATCACACAGTGAAATGTGTTCGTTTTGTCTGCAAATTTCTAGCCGCAGCTGTTTAACTGCATCCTCCAAAAATCATATGTAATCATAATCATAATATTTAACATGGCATTTTAACCACATTCAAGAACATTTTCATTCTTTTAAATGCTAAAGTTGGATTCGCCAAATTTGGTCAATTGGACAACCATAATTATTTCTTTCAGTTTGGTAAACACCATCTGTACATGAGTAGATGTGTATTTGTGAAAGATGATGAATGGCGTAATAAACATCCACCAAATCTTTATAAAAGGCCACCTCTCTTTTTTTTTTCGGTAGATTTCAATCTCAGAAACATTTTCAAAGAGTTATGTGATGATCATACTGTATGTAGAGCTGGAATTACTACTGATATAAAGTAAAAAGCAGAAGTCAGGTGTTTGCAGCCTGCACAGAACTACTTTGTTCTTACATAAGCCGAGATAAATAGAAATGAAAAAACTTCTGGCTGAGAAGTATTAAAAGTAGGAGTGTGAGTAAGAGGAAATTGAAAAACAGTCATGAGACAGAGTAGAAAAACAAAATTCTAGATCGAGGACAAGATCTTTAGATTAAAAATAGGCAGAACTGGTCAGGAGGATGAATAGGTTATCAGTAGGAACTCACGGCATGCTGCCAGACAGTTGCTTAACTGCCACGCAGTCATAAAAGGTAAAATCCCTCGCTGTGACGGTGACGTCGCCAAAACGAAGAGACAAGGTGACTGTGACAAAATCTAAAGGAAAACAAACGACAAAAGACAGCATGAGGAAGAGCTGACGAAAACACAGCTTTATTATTACCATTTCAAGCAATCATTCAAAAATGTCCTTCCACAGTTTCAAAGACAGAGTGTTGTTAAAATAAGGGGTGATGCAACACAGAAGTAAACACAGCCTTTTTCCTCCCAACATATTTGCCATTTAACTGTTAAAGCCTGAATCGGGTCTCTGCATACCCGACTATGCAACAGGTGCATCGGCGGAAAATAAAAACCTCCCACACAGTGTCTAGCTTGAACTGCAAATGTATTAATTCACAATGTTTCAGTCTGTAAGAGGTTCACCAGGAGTACGGAAACAAACCACAATCATAATTCTACAGAAACCCATCAATGAGTTATCAGTGAATAAGATCATATTGACCCATGATTCCCATCTTAATGTTTCATTGCTAAAAGACAGGACATCTCAATTCAAAATTAACACGTACGTTAAGGCCACATTATAAATATTCTAACAGGTCTAACATGAAATCCATTAGACATAGATAGATGGATTTAATAAAAAAATAAACACTCAAAGACACACACACACACACACGTGAAGGTACATGGGAGAAAAGCTTGGTCCATAGTCAAAACACAATGTGCTAATAAAACAATACAGTCTGTGCTCTCTCTATTCTCAGCGCACAGGGTGTAGATATAAACACAGTAGGCTCAAGGTTTTGAGGCTCCTATTTTGGACATTATTTCTTTCAGTGACATAACCTAACTAAAAATAATTCAGTCTTCTCACTGAAAAAAACTGCCTAGCGGGGGCAGCAGCAGCTCAGTTGGTATAGTGGCTGCTTACCGACCATAGGGTCGGAGGTTTGCGCCCCGGTCTTCTAGATCTCGTGTTGAAGACACTGAACCCGCAACAGACCAATCCCCATCCCCACCCGCTCAGTGCTGATCCCAAGCCCGGTAGAAATTGGGGAGGGTTGTGTCGGGAAGGGCATCCTGCATCCTGTGCCAAATCAACATGTGAACAAATGATCTGCCATGGTGACCCTGAACTCACAGGATAAAGCCGAAACTGGGCGACGTCACTATAACATGACGGCTGAAGAATCACAAGCAGTCAAAGCATCAAACAGGTTGTAACCATGAAGGCAGGTGATCCAGATGATCTCAACTTCTTTATTTGTCTGGCTAACTGCCAGATTGCCTCACTTATGTTAAATGTTTTAATCATTTATTTATTTTTAACCTGTAGTCTACTCAAAAGGCATCTGAAATAATAAACTAATTTCAAACTCCAAGTGGCTTTCGTACGTTTTTCAATGTGTGGGCCTTTCCAAATCTTGTCCAATCAATTTTATTTAGCACAGGTGGACCCCAGTGGAGGTGGGGAAACAGCCCACAACAATCAAGAGAAATGGGAGGCACCTAAGCTAAATAACAAGTGTTGCTGCAAAGGGTCAGAATACTGAATCCAATGTGATATTTCAGTTTTCCATTTTTAATACATTTCACATCACTGTCATTATAGGTTACAGAGTGAGGATGAATGAGAAAAAACTTATTGAAACAACTGAAGTATCAGGCTGCAGCATAACAAAATTTTAAAAGTAAAGGGGGTCTGAACACTTTCTGAATGAACACACACGCACACACACACGCACACACAAACAAGGACCATTTAATATACACGCAAAGACATTGAATATACACCCTTGTCTTTTAGTTGATTAGACATAAAAATGTCTTTGCTCTTTGTATGTAATGGAAAGATTTTCTATTTTCTATAACTTATTACAGTATTTCCAACTGTTTGTATTTTTTAACAGATTGTGTTCTTCTCGCTAGATTTTTCTGGCTTAGTTTACATCTTTTCAAAACATCTTCTACACACCTGAACCACTTTTATTTTATGCAACAAGAGGCTAATCTTTGTATGTCTTAGTCTTGATAGACTGCATATTTTCATAAAAGGAGCTTTATACACAACCATATCAGAGCTAAAAACTCGACAATATCCTGTTGTGTTTGTACATTTTATGTAGTCTTGATTTAATTCTGTAAACTAGCTTACCTTTAAAAGGATTGTAAATCTAGTTCAAGTAAATTGTAGAAGGCCAGTCCACCTAATCATATAAAATGTAATTTCCCGAAAACAACAGTTGCAAGTGAAAATGCTGAGAGGCAAAATTGGGAAACTAGCCACGGTGGCTGTGAGGAAAAAAGTTAATGTTAGGTACTTTTAGTTTTATTTCTTTTTTTTTTTTTTAATCATTTTCACAAAACTGAAAAAAACATTAGAAACAGCATAAACTATTTCCAAAACATTTCACAAACAATAAATAGCCCAATATTTTCACGTAGGTCTAATTGATGAAGGAGACTACAAATGCATTCATTATGATGTTTTTGGAATTTGCAAAATGGATTCAGAGATTAAGCCTGAAGTTATGCTTAGGAAGACTACACCTTTGCTACTAAACCATGTGAACACAGACATGTACGCACAGGCCCATTTATTAGGCTTCATCTCTCAAGAACAAAGTAGTGCACGAGCACACACCTGAAACACCTGCAGGCAAAACAAGCTAGCAGCATGCGAATGAATAAAAGTGTCTTCTGTTTTTTTTTACTCTGCCATCCAGACATCAATCATCATCCAAACTCTGCCATTTACTCTCAACATCTACACTTGATAACCCATTATGTCTGATCACTGTGTCAACACAAATTGTGCCAGTCTACAGAGAGTTCATTGTGTTTCATTGCTTGGTATTACACTGCATCAGTTTTATCAGTAGCTGTAGCTAAAAAAAAAAAAATAATAATAATAATAACATAAAAATAATCATAGGAGTCTTTGCTTAGGGTTGCGGTTACACCTTCAATTTAGCTATTAACTATTTTGGGTTACAGGTACCTATTTAAAATTGTTGACGTAATATTTGCTGACAGAAAAGAATGGTCCAGAGTTATACATTACAGACTTGCAGAAAACCCAAAATTAAAACTGCAGGATATGTTTTTGTATATTACGTAATCAGGTGGGAATCTGCTCTCCAAAAGATGCCCCTACATGCCTTCGAGCTCTGTCTTTTATTAAGTTAGCACTAGTGCAAACACGTTTTAAGTAAAGATAAGCCACAGCTAAATCCTTAAATACAGCGTGTTTGTCCATATCTCAGTAACCCCCTGAACTGATTCTGCATGAGCCCAGCACCCTGAGAACCATAAGTTTCAGGAATGCAGGCGTGGAAAACAGAATGTATTTGTTTGTGCGCACATTTGAAGGACAGAGACACAAACAAAAAAACAAAAATAAAAACCCCCATTCATGTGAGTTTGACCTCTGTAAAGGCTTCCATTTTTATTTACAGGCCCCCTTAGTCTTCTCTTGGTCATTGCCATTGATTTACCATAACAAACTGCCTGCTCCCACCAAACCTAAGCACATATCGAAGCACATAATCACGAGATGAATAGATTTATGGGCAGTTGTATCTAATAAATAAGGGGATTACTCCCTGCTGTGTAAACTTGTTTAACCAATGGATGGGGAAAGCCCAGATTCACAAACACAGGGCCTGAACTGCACACACGGGACCTAAGTCTTTGTATGCACAAATAAACATGCACAAAGTTGAACCTGAATACAGGATGCTGACAAACCATCCGGTCACAAAATCAAAGCAGGAATTGACCACCAGCTTCATCAGCTTTGTTCCCTGGGGTCATTGGTTCAAGCACACTCACCCTGTCCAGGAGGCACCGTGGGTATTCTGCTGGTGTCTGGTGAAAGGCAGGTGACCCCAGTTTCAGTAAGAGTGGCAGGACTCTGGCTGTCCTGGTAGTAGCAGGAATAGGACTCCTCTTTTTCTAACACTGGAAGACCAAGGACTGACAAAGAAACCTGTGGAAACAGAGGATATTACTACGGGCACTAAGCTCCAGTACACGTGACGTCACAAAACACATAGGAAATGTCTTTAAATTAAAATGAAACTACAACTATAAGTGCTGAAACACATTTCAGTGTGACAAGCATCGTCAAGCAGCAGACTGGTAGAAACTGGACAAACATTAGACGAGGACAGCAGAGTTAGAGGGCAGAAAGCCCAGCATTATTGAGTCCACACCTGTGTGCTAGAGAGGACAGGGACGGTCATAATGACACTAAGTGATTAAACTGTCTGTCTGCCACTCACAAAGCTGATCTGCTCAATGTCAGCACGCATTTGAAAAGCAGATTTCCTTGAGTTATTATACTTTTAATTTTGTGTTTGGGTCCAGCAGTTTTGCTCTTTCCTGGGATGTTTGAGCTGTGTCTTTGTAAGATATCATAAATCAAACAGGATGTACAGTATTTGTGGGGTTTTCTGAATCAGGTGTTTAACCACTGGTTGTTATTACAGCTCATGTTAACATTCTGCTCAGTGATGTATCTGGATACTGAATCTAAACCTAAATATTGTATTAGTATTGACAGGATTGTGCTGTTAATCAACAGTCCATTTTTAGAAGATAATCAGCTTTCAAACCATCCTCTCTTATGATGAGGTACAGTCATTGTATGTTGTGTCTCCACCATCTTTCATCTAGTTGACACATATTATTACTTCCCTAATACATCACAACAATGTTCTGATGACTATCTTCTCTAAATTCCTAAACACTTAACTAACTCACACACATGATATCCCCTGCCAGAGAGCTGTAAATCACCAAGCTCAGTTTATAAAGAATTCTGGGTTCAGTCATGGCTTGGTGATACATGGACTTGTGTTTTATCGTGTTTTGGTATGTGAGGACATGTAGAAGCAGAACATGACCATGGACATACTGTACTCAACACAGCAGGCATCTGTTTTCTAAGTCATTGATAAGAAAACTGTGCAAATGCTCAAAGAGGAAAATTGAATCTTTACTTCCTGCCAACAGAAACCAAAGAGATGTTTGTCTCTTAAGAGAATCTGTAAGCAAAGATTATCAACCTCCCTTAAAGTCTCCGTTAGGATTTGCTTATTTAACAGTACTACTGACATACCATCCTGCTCTCCATCCTGCTGACATTAGAGGGGTTGAGGTCCTGGATGGTCAGACACTGCTGCTCCATGTCAAAGCTCCAAAGCCACTGACCTGGCTGGTTCCCACGGGAACATTCCGACTGCAACACACACCTGCAGGAAAAGGCCTCGCTGTTTAACTCACTAAGTTACACTCACTATCAAATTAAACTATGAAAATGGTCATCAGTAAATACTGCAACCGCATATTCCATCCTGAGACTGAAATCAAGTCAGTTTTTCATAACAGCTGGAATTAGAAATATTATACGTGATGCCAGAAAGTGTAAACACAGCATGAAAAATATGCAGACAAGTAGACAAACGAATAGATTGAAAACAAATTGAAAGCCTGAAAATGTGGAGGAAAATGATAAAAAATGAGTAAACAGGGACAGAGAGGAGGAAAAGATCCAAGCAAAAAGAAGACGAGGGGCCAGGTGGTGAGGCAGAGCAGAGAGGACAGGGAGGAGACGCAGATGGGATGGAGTTGTAGGTTTCTTTCATCACATAAAAACAATTCCACCAGCGAGAACTCTGATGGAAAAACTGACTTCAAAAACAGTGTCTGCTGATATTTATTTTCAAGTTAGCACAGGACCTTTTAACTGTTTCAGTTTATTTCAGTAAGCCTAATGAAACATTTGCTATCAATATGAGTGGCTCTTTTCATACTAGAGAAAATGCTTTTGCATTGAACAATTCTTATAAAAACACTAATGTGAAGTAAATGCTGCAACAAAGAATTTATATAATATTAAAAGTACAAGTTTATGTGTAACTTTAAAACAGTGAAACCTAATGAATTTGCCTCTGCTCAAAGGTAATGTGGCACTTGTCCATATTCATCTGTGTTGTAGCTCTTTACCTCTGTTGTCCAAAAAATGTGCGTATTAAATAGTGAATAAGAAAAGAAAGAATTTCATATTTCTAAGTAATAACAATACCGTATTTTAATTCACTCAGGCATTTGCTGATACAACTTTTACTAATAATAGCACATTTTTAGCAAATGGTTTAGATTAGCATTCCTCTGCCAGTGATCAAACTTTAGTTGGCATCAGTGAAACGAAATGAAACTACAACTATAAGTGCTGAAACACATTTCAGTGTGACAAGCATAGTCAAGCAGCAGACTGGTAGAAACTGGACAAACATTAGACGAGGACAGCAGAGTTAGAGGGCAGAAAGCCCAGCATTATTGAGTCCACACCTGTGTGCTAGAGAGGACAGGGACGGTCATAATGACACTAAGTGATTAAACTTTCTGCCTGCCACACACAAAGCTGATCTGCTCAATGTCAGCACGCATCTGTAAAGAAGATTTCCTTGAGTTATTATGCTTTTAACTTTGTATTGTATACTTCTTATTTTATGTTTTTAAGCCGTCTGCACTTTGGTCAACCTAGCTGTTTTAAAGCGCTTAACAAATAAAGTTACTTGGCTCCACCTGTTTTGCTCTTTCCTGTGATGTTTGAGCTGTGTCTTTGTTAGATATCATAAATCAAAACATCAGTCAGACAAACCGCTACCCTGGATGACATGTTTCCTCATGCCAAAACATGTGGTGGAGAAATTGTTCAAACAATATTCCCCTAAATGGCTTGTAAAAGAGAAGATGTGAAAGTGACATAATTTAGTTTTTTTTTTTACTATCAGCAAAAGTAAATCATATTTTAATTTGGCTGTGAATATTCAAAAGTTCTTTCTTTGAAAGTATGTCCTGTGTTATTTTCTGCAAGTCATGACATTATAGGATTCATTAGCAATACGAAAAACTGATGACACACAATCCTGCTCAAGCTGCAACTGGTCTAAAAGTTGATATTAAAATCGTTAATTTTCTCTAATATTGTAATCAACAAAGATTAACATATCCAAATGAGACTATGCGAAACAAAAAAAAAAAAGGAAAGTCATTTTTAGTTTGTTACAAAAAACTGCCTTAACCAGCCAGTGTTCACACATTTTAAAGATAAACAACACCTGACAATCCCAAATGAATTCATCTGTTAACGTATGGACTAAATCTGCTGTAGGTCAGGACATGCCGTTTGTCTCACCTTCCCTCCAGGACACACCAGCCACAGTAAGGGTCATGGGCCAGCAGGCAAGAGTGGCAGTCTGTGTGCTGCTGGCATTCAGCCACCGGCCTCTTCTGCAGCTGGAAACAAGGCAACACACTCATGTTCAGTTGTGCAAACCATCTACGCTAAGCTCCTGAAATCTGATTTAAAAGAATAGGTGGCCCACTTTCCTCAGTGGAACAATGCAAAATGAAAATGTACTCATTAGAATAATCCCAGCTATAGACTGGCTCAGTGGAAGAGGGAGAATTGGGGCAGAAACAACAGAATGAAAATGATTTCTCTGTGGCTCTACAATGCAGAAAAGGGGGTGTCCAGAAATAAAAGCATCAAGTGAGATGACAGGAGGCTAATGAGTGCATGTTAGATCTGTGAGCGAATAGATATAATATACCATGTTGTGGGTCATGATGAAGAGATTTTCCTCTTTCTGGTCCAGGATGAGGTCCAAGCTGATGGCTGCATTCTGCTGAATAGAGATGACAGAGTACTCCTCTACCTCGCCGTTTGGCCCCAGGTACACCTGAGGAAGTACCCACATGTGACTGCTTTAATAATTGAGTAATTTTCAGGCTGAAAATAACTACACACTGATATATTCACTCACTTATCCCCCTTATATGACTATAAGGGGGAAAATTGAGCCCAAAACGACAGACGTCAATCAAACAAATAGATTAAAGTTGAGCTCCAAGATCTAGGTAAAGCAGTGTCTAGTTGCACAATATGCCACTTCTCAATTTGAGTGGAAGAACACCTAGGAAGACCCCACTAATTAAAATGCTGTGATTGTGGAACCCAGTGGAGACCCTAGACTCTGTGAGGCCTCAGGCATAGAACTGCAAAATGTACCAATGTGAGTTGCTATCAGAGTCCCCCATTTGCCTGACCTGCCTCTCCTGTTGGCTCTCTCTCCAGCTCTTCCTACAGTTCTTTGTGCAGCAATGGTTTTGTTTTGTTTTTTTGATTTTCAACAAATTGGCATAGTGATATAGAATTACTATTTTTATGAAATTCTGTATCCTAAATTCTCAGTTTCTTGATGATATTTTTAGAAATACTTACCTGCAAAGGAGAGCGGCTTTAATCATTGATTACAATCAATGATTGTACAACAAGCAGAAAGTCTGTTTTAAAATGTTAATGCAGAATTAAAATGTAAAATACACACACACACACAGGAAAAACATTGTTCTGGCTTGTATCAACTTTAGACACTGTCATGCCTCATGATTACAGCTAGGACAGCTCATCCATCTATTAATAATGACACACAATGGGAAATGAGTGAATGTTGTGTTTGCTCGTCACATATCTAAACCTTTAAGTATAGCTGTTTAAAATTCACATTTACAGCCATAAAATCTATTTGTAAGATTAACAAAATCCTGCTGCTTGATTTTTCCTGAACTTAAAATCAAGTAATGAAAATTGTGCTTGTTCAGTTAATAGTTTATAGTGGTATTTTACACTCTTTAGTATTGGCAAGGTTTTTCTATGCGGGTCAAATGTTTGACCTTGGGGGAGCAATATTTGACTATGACAGGATTTTATTTTATAAATATACAAAAATATAAGACTTGGTATTTAATACTTAAGGACTCATATGAGGAAAGAGGCTAAAAAATATAAACATTATTAGTCATAATCTATCCACTCTCACTGACAGGTACTACAGAGATTTGCTAAGTACAAATTAATAAATCTATTTGTAAAGCGGTTTTTCTTACAACAATTGGCAAACTGTCAAAATCAACCAGATAATTACTTATAACTTTGCTCTAATGATGTTCCCTATATAGGACAGAAACAAAGCAAGTGCCTGTTTGGATTTGTGGGGTTACAGTATTACAGCACTGTAAAAAATAAAATAAAATTAAATTAAAAAAATCTACAAAACCTCTCTACACAATAGCACAGTGATCAAGCTGACATTCTTCAACAGGATAATCCCCTTTTACACATACAGCATATAAGGTGAACAGTGTTGGAAATGCTAATGCATGACAATGACACTGTCTGCTGCAATGACCACCAACTGTACAGAATCCTGAATGAGACTCTCTGTTAGGAAAAGCACGTGTCAGCCAGTCAGTGATGACCATGCATAACTCAAGTGTGGAGCACAGTTAGCTGACACAGTGATGCACTGCTCTGGGTCTATGTGACGGCGCTATGAGATATAACTGTGTAAAAATATGTTAATGGCTGTAATTGTGCTATTCCTGCATATGCAGGGGGCCTCAACCACAAGCCACCACTGGGAAGAAAAGGCACAAAGAGCCAACTGTGTGGAGGCCAGCTCACAATCTGTGAACTCCTGATATTTAGGGGGCTCCTTACAACCTCCATGCTCCACTAACACGTGAATTTTGTCCTACACATATACGCTGACATGTTGTAGTTGATCAAAATTGCTTGTTATCCCCATTTGCTTTTTCAGGCTGTTTTAGCTACAACGGGATTTGTATCATCTCTTTTTATGTCACCAAGCTTCGCCCTAACTCCATCTGAAGCCACACAGAAATCATACAATCCACAGCTGACAAATATGCGATACAGAATTTGCTAAAAGGCGACATTCAGCAAAAGTACAACTCAAAATAATGCATAATGCATTTACTTTCTTACCTGTTACAGTCATTTAATCCCTGCAATGTCACATTTGAATACAATTGCATGTATACATCCCATATTCCATCTTATACAATATACAAATGTGATAATAATTATTATATTTGAAAATGTAACACTATTGTTTAATTCAATCCATATGTATGCCACCAGATTGTCATTTAAAATTGTAATTAAACTGATTTTGACATCACCTATAACAACTTATTCACATGCAGGTATACAAAATTATGAAGAAAGATTTCAGCAGAAATCCACGTGCATTGAACTCAAATTATAACATAAATGCAGTATCAACACTATGACGCTACAACTCCCATGAGCAGTACATGGACCCAGCGTTTGCTCATTGGTCCATTTGGGAAACCACCAGTAAACATGGAAGTCCCTGTCGCTTTCCACCACACTTTTCTGATTCACAGTTGGTGTGTGACTCTCCCCTTTCTCACAGCCAAAACAAAAAGAAAGAAGAAAGGCAGAAAGCAGCATTCTGTGATGCCACATGATCAGCCAAGTAAGTCACGTAGCCCACTGCACCAATTGTAGCACGGCGATGAAAAGGTAAAATGGCTAATGGCTAAATGGTAGATTACACTGAGCAGAGAGACTAGCAGAAAAAAAAAAGAATCTTTCAATCTTATCATTACATTTCACACATAAATTATAGTGAAGTTGCTGATTGGAAATGTAAAATTATTAGACAAAGAGTTTTTCTACTGTATTAGAGTATTACAGTACTGCTTTTTGTAACAAAACAAACAGCAAAGGTTTTTTTTACTTTAGTTTAACTTTATCTTTTTAATTAACCTTTTATACCCCTGCACCACTTTGATTGTGCAATAAGAACCTACTCTCTACATCTCTTTGTCTTAATAGACTGCATATTTTTATAAAAAGAGCTTCATACATAACCTGATCAGACCTAAATATTTGATTATGACCCACAGTTTTTACATTTTATGTTTTCTTGATTTGGGTGTGTCAGAGTTCTAAAATAGTGTTTTAAAATTGTTTTAGTGCACCAAACACTTAACTTAATTTTCCAATAGAAATATGGCCAGTGAAAATGCTGCGTGGCCAGTAACTTTGGAAAACCATTAGCCACAGTGGCTGGTGAGCAAATAGTTAATATCAAGCCCTGAACACCAGATGGAAGGATTTAAAAAAAAACAATAATAAACTGATGTTGTTTGTTAGTGCCTTGAGATGACTTTGTTGGGAATTGGTGCTATATAAATAAAGTTGACTTGAATTGTATCATTTACTGGATGGGTTAAGTTAGCATGTGTTTGTTCTGAGAAAATATGCCACAGCAACCAGTCTGTAAATGCCTTAAAAATGATGTCGGCATTTTACCTTGTGCAGGTTCCCTCTGGAGTCCCCTAGAAAGGCAATGGTATATCCTGGTCTTATGCTGACAGACACCGCAGTAAGACGAGCAGATGGGCTGTTGAGTATGGTTTCTGCTTCCACCGCAATCCGGCTGGCCATGGGGCTGGGGGTGTGGTCCGAGCCACATGGGTATGCATCAAGGGTGTTCTAATAGTGGGGATAAAGTAAATGGTGATTACAAAATATTATGGTCAAATAAGATGAAGATTAGATCGGAAAAATGAATGACACACACACACCCACACACACACACACACACATCGAACTCGGTGCCAAATGCATATGAAAAATAATTTACAACACTTGCGTTGTGATTAGCAGGTCAACCAAAAATATAATAGCCGTGTTCTTATTGTGCTTTCTAAAACCTGAACAGGACTTATGATTTGGGAACAAACTTTTACTGGAATGGAGTGACGCTCTGTACTTTTAAGCTTACAGACAATTTGCTGTTGCTTCCATAGTTTGCAGCAGTGAGTCTTTGCTCTGGCAACAGGGTTTTTGGTTTTTGTTCGGGTCATTTATTTTCCATGAGAATATTTGAAAGAAGGGTCATTGCTTAATCATTGGTAATAAATAATAGGAAGCTGAGGCAATGAACCTCAGAGCTCTGCCTGTTAAAGGCTACTAGTTTTGATGGATTGCATGTTGTCGGCTGGTGGGTTGTTATGAATGGGGTCCTTATTTGGCCTGCTCTTAAAAGGCCTGTTTTTTCCCCCCCACTTGTGGTACTTAGAAAAACGCTGTGTGTATCCTCGAGGTCTGATAAACATGTCGAGTGCAGTCTGTGTGATAATTATCAGCTCCACTGGAAAATTGAATGAAATGCAAATTGGCTTAAATTGAACCCGATTGGTCAGCAGGGCTGCTCAGCTCTTGGAAGAATTACAACCCCTTCTCCTGACTGTCACAGCCACACATAAATCCTTTTTTCTGGTGTTTGCACTCATGCTTACTAGCTTGTTGATTTCTTTCTTCCCTGCCTTTGCTGGTACATTGTGACATTTGTTGCCTCTCACTGTCATTTGTGAATCAATGGAATTGTGTGACGCCATTGCTAGGATTGTGTATCGCATCACTAACTGCTCATGTGCACTGCTGAGCTGTAACCACTAAGACACATACAACTCTGGTATGGCTTAAATATTTGTCTGATTTCACCACTGCACTGCCCCATGCAAATGCTGAGAATAGCCCCAAACTACATCATTAGTGTTGAAATAGTCTTTGCATCAAATCCATGGACATGACTTGGAAGCCTGCACTGGCCTGGCTGAAGCCTGTGATTAAACTGTAATAATACAGCACTACGCACACTGCAATCATCTGGACACACAGGTCAGTAATAACCACAATGACTAACATAGCAAAATATCATCTGAGAAGGCAGAATACTGAATCTGATTATTAATAACAAAGAGCGTTCCCCACAGTTTAGACTTCACATGTAAGTCCATCCCTGGTGCAGATGGACTGTCTTGGCAAAGACTAAAGAGGGACAGAGGCTGATTTGTTTGTGTACATGGATCTTAATCACACTGTAAATCTTTTCAGCTGCTGATCCCTCATCATTGTTCCCCTCTAGCAATATGGGCTGATTTTTCCAGTGTTTCCCACACGCAGACTTTACTTGGGCAACCTGCCCAAATATATTTGGCCGCCCCTTTTTAAAAATCTGTCTGAGAACATTTAACTCATCCGCAATCAATTAACTAGCAGATTATTTCCCCCTCACTCATCTGTGTCTGTACATTTTTGATGCTTAAAATGTGAAGCAGATTATATCATTTGTCGCTAATTTCCATGGTTCTATGATTTCACCGAGCACGTGATTGTTGCGGTTTACAAAAAAATGTGCTTTTATGAAAAAAAAAATTGCTTTTATGAAAAAAAAACAAATTGTGGTGCACATTGCAATTTTTTAATGATGTTTTAAATTACAGATCACGCAGGATTCGCAGGGAAGTGAAGGACTTAATTGATGCAATCGCACCATTGCAAAGGGACTGATTAACGAAACATGCTGTTGTTGTGTGTCTGCTTTCAGCAGGCTTCAACACAAAGCACCTGTCTGTTACTAAAGATGGTCTATTTGGGGTAAGAGGCGTCACTCTGTAACTCCAACCAATGTAGATTAAGTGTTTCTGTAGTTCCAAAACTCTCCAGAGCGAGGCAATATCTCTAGAAACCACCAGCAGATTCTGCCAGTGAAAACAACAACAAAAAAAACCTAAATTCTGTGGAAAACACTGTTCTCCCTTTTCACATATTTATATCTGTCCTTTCTATTTTCTAGTCTGCTTTCCTTTTCTTTCACCCTTTGCTCTTTAGTTTTCCGATGCACTGTAAAGATGTATTCCTTAATCTATTATTTCCTCGTCTCTGCCTGGTGTGTCTTCATCCATCCTTGTCAGATTCTTAAGCAATACAACCAACCCCACCTCACTAATTACAGCTAATATATCTGGTCCATCCCTCCCTGAACAGTCCTCATATTAAATTACACCACACTACCTTCTCCTTATGAGCTGATTTGCTGGATGCAACTGCCCAGGTCAAGGGGTTGCCACTGCTCAACAGACTCAACATATGACAAAGTGATAATAGAGAAGATGTCACACTAGACCATCAAAATGTAATGTTTGCATAGAATAAACACCAAGATGTACAGAAAAGGACACAGCCCACAAGGCCAGACTTCCAAGAGTTGGTGTTGCGAGAAGGCCAGTCTAATTCAATCTCTTCTCCGCAGCATTACGTTCGTCTGTCACAAAAAATTCTAATTAAATTTCATCCTCTCTGATACAGAAGTCACTTTGCTGGAAGAGGATGGCCCTGGTCAGATTCATGGCACCAGCTTTTGCAAATGAAAGCTTTTATTCAATAACTGAAAGAAAAAAAGAAAAGAAATAAGTCCAAAACAATGACAAAAATGGACAACACATTCTATGTTCTTCCGAAAACAAGGACGAGATAAGAAGCATGTGAAGTATACTAGGTAATTATGCTTTGCTGTGTTCCTCTCTTCTCTCAGTCTATGTGAACGCTTTAATTTAGATAAGGCAAATATACAACAGTATAAAACAGCTCAGGACTACGATTGAAATGTGACTGCAGGTCATTCTTGCGAGTAACACCCTGCAGGACTGACTAGTAATATGTTTTACTTGCCACATAGCCAAATTTACTTGTCCAAAATGTAAAATGGAGGCTTATTAATAAATAAAAGACAATGCGATGGACAGAAGAAAGGAGAAAAAAAGTCACAGGTTGATCCAATGCTAAGTGACCCAAATACTAAAGAAGCTTGAATAAGATACGTGGTGTGCCACCCTTTTATTACGTCTACTTTAAATTAGGCCTATACTGTGGCATTGTGTATATAAAGAGGAAGTGCACAAATACCTGCAGGTAGGGCCTGTTTTGGATGGTTATTAATAATAAATTACAGCCAAAAAATTTTTAATATCGCATATTTTTTGGATGTCATTTGTGAACATTTGAAGTTTTTAATTTTGAGTTCAGTTTACAGCTAAAATGTAAAAAGAAAATAAGAAAATCAGGACGTGGAGTTCAAAGCTGATATTGTGACTGGGCGAAACTAATAAATCGGTGTTTGGAAACACTGCAGGTTATAACATGTATTCTTGGGATATGCATGATGCATTCAACTTGCCCAAGCATAGAGTTTACTTGCCCCAGGCAAGCAGGCAAACATTAATATCTGTGTGTCCCTGCCACACAGACAAGTCATAACACTTCTGTTACATGGGAGTGGAGAGTTGTCTTACAGCTGTCTAGTAACTACCGTGTGTCGGGCAATAATATTAGCGATACACCGTATACATCAGTGGCTAACTACATGACGAAGTGCATAAATAAAGATTCTGAAACAGCATATGCTGCAATTCAGATTACATCTTTTGAGGAAAGTCCTTTCTTGTCTCAACTAAACCATGTCCAAGCCAATTCTGCATTTCTTACAACAGCATGGCTCCTTAGTAAATAAGTCTGAAAGTTAAACTGATCTGCCTTAAGTTCACACACCTGTCATCGATTGAAACATCTGGCACACTATTATAAGAAAATAAAACAAAGCAGCCCCATATTTGGTTAGCGTAAGTAATACTGTAAAAAAAAAAAGAAAGATGGGAAAAATTTACTTTAAAAATAAAATCAACTGGTCAGCTCAGTTTCCACACACAGGATGTTGTCATAAAAAGAAGCCATGCAGTCATATAGCTGGATTTAATCTCAAAATTACCATATAGTTTTTACATTTGTCAAATTTCACACTTTCAGCATCTTATTTTTAAATTATTCCATTCTGTGAATATTTACATTTTAAATAGTAACGTTTTTAGAAATGGGGTTCGATGAACAAAAGATGCGTTGGTGCTCATTTGTTTGCACTGAGTTTTGGAGAGGGACAGATGGACAAGTCACCAAACAAAAAAGGTCATTAGATCTGAGAAACTCACCTCTGGCAGGTTGGCACAGTTAGACTTGACATCGTACTCAATGTAGGCTGCCTCTACTCCTGAATCTTTACCCATCTGTGTGTAGCACAGGTCTCTGGTGGAGTTAATTCTACTGTCCACATCTTTAAGGTTAAACATGCAGAGGGCAGAGTCCTCACTGGGTCGAGTTGATGAAGCTAAACGAGTAGAGAACACACCCAGAAGAATCTCAGAACCTTGACTTAGTCTATCCTCCTTGGAGAGCCCAAGCTGCACTGCTTGTAAGAGGTTGTAAACTTTTCCTGCCCTGGAACGGCATGTCAAGGGTACTTCCACATAGGAGTAATAAGCCTGGTCGTCCAAACAAACACGAGAGATGTACGTGCGGTACTCGCGCGACTGTGACTTTAGGTCCCGCCTGTAGAAGAGGAAGTATACATGCTGACGATGGGCAAATGAGGCCACAAAATGATGGTCGTATTCCGACAGACGGCCTGCCACAGCCAACTTCGCGGTCTCCTCATAAGAAAAGATAGGCTCCTGAGCGAGGTTTCTTGTGGAAATAGGTGGATGGCTGCTGGTGTAACCCCGGCCAACAAACAGTACTGGCTGCTTGTCAGGATGAGAACGAACCACAAGCCCAACCGTACTAACGTTAGGGTGGTTAGCGGCTACATACTGCGTATCCACCGGCCTCTCGGTGGAGAAAAGTACCTTATCCACAGAATTCAGGCTGCGTTTCTGACAGATTCCTTGGTTGACGCTTCCACAGGTAATAAGTTCCATGGAGTAAGGATCAACCAACAGCAGCTTGTTATGGTTACTGGTCATCCGAGCCTGAGGGCAGTTGCTCTCGGTAACAGGAGGTAAGCACTCCCGACTATCTTTGACAGGGCCAGTATCATCCTGGAGTTCAGGTTGGAGAAATCGATCCAACTGGAACAGGTGATCTCGGGCTCCAACGTAGACCCGACCCAAGCTGGGGTCAGGGTGAAGGGCCAAGTGTTCAAACAGAGTGTCATTCCTTATAAAGGTAGGATAAATACTGGAGGGGGATGAGTCTGATCCTTGGACACGGGGTAATGAGATGAAGGGCCAGCCAATGGCGAGCAGCAGAAGAGACAACAATGCCTGGACTGCTGAAAGACGATGCACCATCCCTGGAGGCATGGCGGCAGAGCTGAGGGCAAGAAGACAGAAAAACCCCTTCATACAGATATATTATAACATGGATCCCCAGATATCACACATATTTTGGCAGAAACCCTTATAAATCGGACTCTACCCTTACAACAAGTCTTAAATTTGTTTCTGTCATTTGACCTCTAGCTAATCATAGGCCTCCCACTACATATTATAGGTAATAACAATAGAGGTACCTGAAACTGACCACATTATTTACATGGCAGCGTCATTCTTCTTGTGTTGCTAAATTTACAGTTAATATTTGTACATCCAAAAGTACGCAAAAGTAACAAAAACTGCAAAGCCATATAAAACCCCTTTCCACTCATCAGAACAGCTACAGTATGATCACTTTAAATATCTGACAGGTAACAAGTACAGACTACATCTGTGTTTCTTCAAATAGGAAAAAGTACTACCATCGTAATATATGGGGACAAAGTAAAGTCATCTCACATAGTTGTACTTCTGATCTTTATCACTTGATGTTTCCATTAATCTGTTTGTTCTGCACATTAGCTATGTAAAGAAAACCAATATAACTACTGTTAGGTAATTGTATTTTTAGAAGTAATGACTCTCAAGAGACATTTACTTGTTGGAGCAGCCTCATTAGGTCTCCTTGAGAATAATTAATAATATTCAACATTAGCTTCTCACCATTTGTTTTTAGTGGTACATCAGCGGGATGTCACCTCTTGACCCCTCCACCAGCTCAGGTCGAAATGCACATCCTTCTGGCTATGATCTGTAACACAAACAAAGGACAAGACCGATCAGTATAGAATATTCTTTGACTACTAGTGAATGTCAGGCCAGTCATGCACATTTGACAAACCTCACCCAAATGGACATTATTGTAGGTCAATCACAATCCGTGTATGTCCTACAAACACACTGATGTTCAAACACACGTCTTTTTGGCATCACAGTATAGTTTAAGTTGTGGGAAACTTAGTCCCATTGAAACTTCTCTCAGACCTATGCCAGATTAGCTACATTCGTTTTGTGTGTTTAAAAAGCCTAGAGAAGAGTAGTATCAGCCCAAAAGAGCTTTCAGTGTCCCAAAACACAAAACCCCTTCATTGCTAGGATACAAGGTACAAAACCCTTTGGTTTCAGAGTCCCGTCCAGAAAAACAAGTTAGTGTGAGGCAAAAAAAAAAAAAAAAAAAAAAAAAAGGAGGATGGCACGAGAACCTTGACAGGACTAGAGTTCCTTTATTGGGGCATATGAATATGTGGTTTTAGGAATACAGTAGAGTACTACAGTACTTTCTTCATCATAAGAAGTTACAAGAAAGGTGTATGAAAAGAAAGTTACAGTAAAATAATGATAATTATATCCGTGCAAAATTATGCACCCTCCTTAAAAAAAACAAAACAATTGGTGTCTGTTCTTAAAAAACACTGTGTGAAATTGGGCTTGCACTTTACACGTGCAAGTGGTAGATCTGCAGGGGCAAACTCAAGGAGTTTGCTGGGAGCAATAAAAACAATGAGACCAGGAAAAGAGCTTTCAGAAGACCTCAAAGTGAAATTGGTAAACCTTATGAAGCTAGGGAGGGATATAAAACTATTTTTGAAGCGTTTAAGAATACGAGTACCACCTGTGAAGACCATGATCCGGAAATAAAAGAAATGTGAAGACACTATAACTCTTGCAAGAAGTCAAAGACCGAGAAAAAAAAAATCACCTAAAGAGGTGCTAGGAAATTGCTTGAGAGCTACATAAGAATCCAGAAAAAAACAACAATGGACCTGATAAAGCCCATAGAGACAACTAAAATAAAAGGTCCACACCTCCACAGTCCTCCTTGATTGTTTTGGACAAAAGCAGACAAAAAGCTTTTGCTAACTTCTTAGCATAAGGCAGCACGTTTGGAATATGCTACGGTACATGAGCACAAATAAAATGAGTTTTAGAGAAAGACTATGTGGTCTGACGATACTAAAATTTAAATATTTTTTATCAGAATTTACACAGGTATGTGTAAAGGAGAGGAACACCGTTCCCCCAGTCAATAGTGGAGGCTAGTGCTATTTTAAGGGCTATATTGCTTTATTCTTTGACTCTGCATAGAGTGCTAAGTTATTCACTCAACGGTTTTTGTGCAATAAATATTATGTTGAAAAATTTTTTGCTTTAACTCTTTTTGCCAAGTAAGGAGATGCAAAGATTTGCACGTAAGTGTATGACTGCCATATTACATTCTTTTCTCCTTTCATTATACAGTGTTGCTCCTGTTCTTTCTCTCTCTATTTCTTCCCATCCGACTCTCCTCTAGGACCTTTCACCCCTCCATTACTGGCAAAAGGGGAACAATATTTCTCATGAGTTCAGGTGAATCTTCGGTGATATCACGTAGAGGGCTGGGAAAAGACAGTGAAACAAAAAAAAGAGACAAATCCCTCCACTAAATAAACCCATCATACACATATCCCCAGCATCTGGTTCTCTGCCAAACTACGAGGATTAGAAGGTTTAGACTGTAAAAGTCATTACCAATGTCAATTACATCATTTCAACCCATTGTTTAAAATGTATCGTTAGACATTTCAAATCAAATGTTTATAGCTGTTCTAAACAGCCACACTAGAAGGTGGCCTGAAGATTTGATGATGGTACATATCAGGTAGTATCCAATTAACCAACGCACAGTGTGAACGGAGCATAAATCCCTTAAATACTTCCACTATATATATTCATTGTAGGACTCTTCTTAATTAGCTCTGCATTATTTAGAATTCCAAAAAGGTTTTATGCAGTTCCTCCTATTAAATGTGTGAAAAAGTTGGTTTTAGCTCTTTCTTATGAATGTCCAGCCCTCACTCCATTTAAGCCCTCTCCCTACTCTGAGCCCACTCAGTTTTGACTGGTCAGACTGCAGAGGCTTTCCAATGGAGCCAGCAGGGCAGTGAGCCATAGTTTAAATATCAGTATTACTCATCATGAATGCATGTTGTGGCAGTCAATCTGACAATCTTCCAACATAGGACTGACTGAAACACTTCGGAAGGGTCCAGAAAAAGTCTTAGAAGCCTTTGGGAAAGTCTGGCACCAGACACTTAATTTCTTGTAAAATTAATTCAACTCACATTTTGAAACTTTGGTGTTGTTTAACGTGTACAGCCATCATCACAACTGTTAAATGAGCACTAAAATACAAAACAAACGCAATATAGGATTTTTGGCCAGCGAACCCAGTTTTGTTAAAAATGCTGCAACTCTGTTGCTATGGATCCTGCTGCTGATCTGGTGGAAAAATGTTTTGCAAACCTGTCCAGACAATCCTGAGAAAGCACCAGTTTAAAGGCCGATGAAGCAGAGATGGGAATCACTAACTAACTAACAGAAACACTTGTTCAATACAGACAGTAGTACTTCTGTTTCCTATTCTAGTCAACGCTTTCTGCAAGTCTGATGAAGTTTTGGATGTTACTCAATTATACGCAACGGTGTTCAATTTGAGCACAGAGTTGTCTTCTCTAACTCCCAAAAGCCTGTCAACATATCTAAAAGTAACAGGCCAGTCATCCGTCTTAATTCACTGTTAAAACTGCAAATCCAAATCGGCCATACTCCAGGTCTTTTACTGCAGTGACTAATCCAATCATGCCCAACTTTATCCAGAGTTTGAGACACATAAGAACAAGAGAATGGACTGCTGATTCAATTCTCAGATGGTAAAAATCACATTTTGACTACAAGTAGTGTTTCTGGTGACTTTCTTCAAGCCAAACGGTATCAGTTTGATGTGAGAAGAGGGAGGAGGAAATGTACAGGTACAGCATGTATCTGAACTAAATACACAGGACAGACAAAAAATAGACATGTTGTTGACACTTTGAGAAAAAGCTCAAGTTGGCTTAGATTTAGCTATATAAACTTGGTACAATGTTTAGCACACTGGTTATGTTTTCATTTGATATTTGCTAGCCACAAATGACACAGTAGGTAATTTGAGGGGTGGAATTACCCAATTTCCCAAAACATTCTGGAAAAATTCCATAGTTTACCTCACAATTGCTGTCACTAAAATCATTCCTTATACTAAAGTGCACATTGTTTTGACATATGAACTTTTAACAATACTATTTATTATTTAAACTGCTTATCCTTGATTGAACTGCTTTTTGTAAGAGACACTAGAATTATCATAGTGGTAAATTGTCTGCACTTAAATAGGGCTTTTCTTTCTATTAGTACTCAAAGCACTTTTCCCTGCTACTCATTCACCCATTCGCACTCACGATCACACACACCAGCTGCTATGCAGCTTGCCAACACTCACCGGGTTCAGTGTCTTGCTCGAGGACACTTCGACGTGACCGGAGGAGCCGGGGCTCAAATCAACAACTGTGTGATTCGTGGACGAATGCTCTACCTCCTGCACCACAATTCCACCAACACTATCGACAAACACTATCCCATGTATTTTAAAACCACAGTGGATGGTCATGTTTAATCCCTGTGTGCACTAGCACTTGCACTCTACGACCTTCAGACGGAGAGAACAACAAAAATCCTATTAATTAATCATCTTATCATTTATAAATCAAAAAGCATCACTGCCAGATTTTTCAGTGAATTAACAACAAGAACCTGATTAGTGATGCTCTATAATATCTCCTATCTGTGCACATTGCACACAAATGACAACATTTCAAGTTCAGGATATGTTTGGAGTGCTGGGGAGTTCTTTGATCAACATGACATTGTTTTAGTCTGGGGGAAATCGAGAAGACTAAGGAGAGTAGACAGGAGCACATGTACATTACAAATCACCTCGACCGAAACCTCAGTACCAGCCAAAAGATCCCACAAGACAAGAAGCATTCCTGAAAGGCACAATCAATTGAGACGTCATCAGCTTCACTGAGTCTAACCTTCCAGTCATTCTCAATTCAGCTACACTACCTTCTGGGATAGACAGAGAGGGACAACAGCAGGGGGGTTGAAGCATAAACAAAGAAAGACGGCCGGGAAAGTGACATAAGCAGAGAAAAACGGGGCTACAAGACAATAGTGAAAAGGAAAGATAAGTGTGAGATAGAGAGAGAGTCCAAACTAGAGAAATAAGCCCAAACAAGTACTCGCACGCCTCAGTGCTCACTGAGAACTGATGGAATGTGACAAATGATAATATGCCAGAGAGACAGAGAGAGAGACAGAGAGAGAGGAAAATAAGGTGACTACTAACTACTGTGCCTATCCTAAATTCCACATTCAATGCCCACTCATTCACAGAACTGGGAGGGTATAAAAACAAGTTTATAATTAGTAACATGATACTGAGTAAAAGCACTAACACTTGTATTAACATGTACACGCACACACAAAACTAATGAGAAGTCCTCCCCTGCACACAAAACAAATAAACACACTTCAAAATGGCCGAAGACAAACACAAAAGGGAACTTTGGGACTCAGTGAGGACTTGAGTGAACACAGCCATCTGCAATCAGATTTTGTCTTTACATCAATAAACCCTGTAAACCAAAGCTACTTCAGTAGACAGTCTCCAACTCCACAAACATCCCTGTCAAACAGAACAACTGCTGTTGTGATACAGTGCTGTGAAGACCCTTCTTGATTTCTTCTATTTTGCTGTGAATCTCGTACTAAAACTATTTTAGGTGATTAAATCTGAAGTGAAAAAAAAAAGGTACCCTGAACACACAATAAAGCCTGTTTTAGGCATGAACTCCGGACAATGTAAGGAGAATTCAGCACATTGTCTGGAAGTTGTGAAAATGTGCTTGTGATATACATTTTTACATTTGGGAGACAGTGTTTTTTTTTTTTTTTTTTTACAACAAATTGGAGCCATGCAACAAATAAAAAAAGGCTCAATCTGTCCACTACAACAGCACTTGAGTGATACAAACATCATGAAAACTATTCGGCAGAGAGCACCGTGCTACACGCATGAGCTCACGTGCATAATACAGACATTGCACTAGGGGGCTCGAAGGAATTATTCGGGTTAAATTCAGCAGCGTTTTACTCTGACATTTTCATTCACACATACACCCACTTCTTAAAAAAGTATGGATATCGTCAGAATTCCGCTGCATAACTGAAAGGGGCTTAAATTGAGTTTCAAATGATAATTGTATTTTTCTGAATCAAAAATGCTCCCTAATACAAAGCTTTGATTGTATTACATTCGAGTCATTCTGAGCTTGACTAACTCATACTCTTGAAATCATTGTCTTGCTGCATCAACTCAAACACTAGCTGAGATCATCCTTCAGGATTCTCAGGTAGAGAGCAGAATTCGTGTTTCCCTCCATCCCTGACACTGCAAAGCTTCCCCACACTGCCATCACCACGCTTAACCGTAGCTTTGTTGTTCTGTCTCTAGACTTCTGTGTTTGTCTAACACCAGATGTAACAGGACTCCTGTCATCCAAGCAGTTCAGCTTTTGACTCATCAAAAACCTTTGTTTCTTTGTTTGCAGACAGTGTCTCTCAGTGTGGATGTGGACTGGATCCCACAGCCTCTGAAAGAGCTTTGGAACTTCTCCCACACTATATTTTTAGTTATACAAAATAAGGGGGTGAATACAGGTCTAGTTGGTATTACATCACTTAATAGATAAATTCTATTGTTACTAAAAGATATATTTTGTTTATGCTCAGTTTGTAAACCATCCACAAATTTACACTGTTGCCCCTGAGAATTATTTGAGTAAACCATTTATACTAATAACAAAGGCCTCGAAATGGCTTCTGATTTGGTTTGAAAGGCAAATATGATTTATTGTCCCAAACTTCTGGTTTAACAAGTTTGCCACATCTTTCAATAATTCTCTATGGAGAGAACTGCTAATGCTAAATAAACAAGATTAAAATTCTCCTTTTACTGTGTTTTATTTAAACTAACAACAGTGCCACAAGGCAATTTTTTTTTTTTTGCTCTGATATATACAGCAGTATGCAATAATACAGAATTCGTATAATGGTTGTATCCAGAAAAGATGAATCATTGTGAATAACTTCGGTGATTATATAAGTTGCATAGAAATGCACTCATTCTCTAATATAAAGTAAATGTAGTCAAAAGGGTTTGAATTTACACACTGTATTCAGGATTAATGCCACAAAAGGCTTTGGTCTTTAAAAGGATGTAACAGATGGATTTTGAGGGTGATAGGTCTAAGTTACAAAGGCTAAACCGAGGCCCACCAAACCCTATAAACCTGTTTGTCTCATTAATGGTTTGTAAGGGTGGGTCCTTTATTGGGTTTGGGTATAAGCAGATGAGCTTTTAAGAGAGATGGAAGAAGACACTGACATCCATGTGTTCTTCTCCATGACATGTATTAAACTGAGATGTTTCATCACACTGAGTCCTGTCTTCAGTTCTTCAAAGATTTAATAACACCTGACTGAGAGAGAGGGATATGCATAATATGCTAATGCTATGCAAAACTGCTCAAGACTAACAACTAACTACTAACACTGTGATCTTTCAGTTGACATATCACTCTTTTGATTACAAGTCTGTCCCCTCAGTTCACTCTCCATTCCGTCACAGTGGTTCCTGTTGTGTTTACGGTCTACCAGCATTAGCTGCCCCTGTTAGCAGACAATGGCTGTGTTTATTTTAATTTCTGTGTAGCATGAGAGGGTGACAAAAAATACTAGTTGCTTTGTGTTCAATACGATACAGTGGTCTGAAGAGGGGGTGTAGTGTTCTAAAACAAGTGCTCCTGGAATTTGTAAATGAGGGAAGTTAAAAGTGCAGGCAGACTTGTACATTAGTCATGAAAAATGAAAAGCATTTCACCTTTGTACCAAGCAGCTAAAACATCGCACATACTGCGGTGTCACTATTACACGAGCAAACAATATATCAGACAGCCCTTCTCACCAGCACAACCTTTCTGTTGCCTCAGAGCACAGCTTTGCTATCGAGTGTAAAACTTTCTTCTGAGAGTATTAATTTATTAATTTAGCAATAGATCACTTGGAAGCCACAGCAATCAAAAATTCTTCAGTGTTACACCAGTGCATTACAATGCTACAATGTCTCCCACCCTGCCTGAAGGGCATTATAGTAACTACTAATAATAGTCATAATTTGATAACTTGGCTTGCTATATATTGTCAACACAGCTTTTAGAGTGGCACAGCAGTTTTACGCCTATTGTAGTATGAAATTGAAGGGTGAAAGTAAAAGTTTGAAAGTAAAATCCAACTGCAGATACACAAGTACATGAATTGAAGCAGAGGACAGACAAATTTACAAATGATTGTAATATATCCACTTTTTAAACTTCTTTTAACAAGCACACGAAAAGCAGTTATTACTGTACAGCATCAACATTCCAGTCACTGCAATAGTCTGTCTACTGCTGCTAGAGCTGGACAGCCCGGCTGGATGGCTGACAAGAAGTTATTTATAGAGAAACCCTCAACAATTGCTGCCCATTCACATGAACACATTCCTCCTCAGCTTACAAGCATCACAGACAGTGTAGGAGGAGGAGGAAGAGAAAAGGAATCATTGCCCTGTGGTCTCTTCCGGAAAACATCGTTCCAGAAATTAAGACACAGGGGTCACCAAATTCCATGATGAGGCCCTTTTAAGGGATGAAGTGACTCAATTACATGACAGAGGGCTTTTCTGGACATGTCTCAGTGGTCAGAGGAGAGCCACTTGTCCCTGCAGATGAGCTGGGTGGGTAAAGGAAGTTCTCATGGTTGTTAAATTTTATGGCTCACAAGATTACCCTGGGGTGACAGTGGCTAGGCCTGGGTGGAGAGGAGGATGGATATCCAGGTCTCAGGGATCACCTCTACGTTCCAGAGGAACTGTATGGCTTTGACCAAATGTATGCATGTGTGTCCTCTTTCCTGACCATGAATCAGGGCTGCTGTTCATTGAACTGAGGTCAAATGTGATGTCAGTCACAAATTTTGTTTTTTTTTCCCACTTTTACCTTTTGCTCTTCTTGCCAACTCTTTAAAGACTTTTATTCATGGCATTAGAGAAAATAAGAGCACAGACTTTCTAGTCAGTAAAAAGTGCATTTTACAAAGCTGAGGTGATTTATGATTTGAACAACACAACTAATTTAAGATGTTAGGTTATTATGACCTTTAATTCTTCATTTTTTTATCCTTCTCATTTAAATACAACTAAAGCTAAGCCCTAACTTTTGATTACTTTTGGATTGGCCTTCTTTAAACTACAACCCATTTAAGTTAACCGACAAAGCAAATATTCTAGGAGTAGACAAATTAAATAAACAGAGTATTGGTATAAGCGCAGATCTAGGCATATTTCAAAGGATGAGTTGTGGCTTAAATGAAGCCAATCCAGTTTAGATCCATATTACATTTTATTGGACTGTATTTGAGAGTATTAATACTCAAAACCCTTCAAAAACACAACTGAGCTGTGCTCTGTATGGATCCTGAACACCACAAAAACTTGCTGAGGCCTGCTCACACTAATGTAAAGTCTTTATAAAGAGGCATGAAGAGAGGAAATATCTAATTAGAGGATATTTGCAGGTGTCAGGTAGATGCTATTGATTGATGATATTGAAAGACTCCCGTAACTACTGGGAGAAGTGTAATGTCTGCAAGCGGCAGATTTTTGTGGTCATAAATGTTGGTTTTCGCCATCGTATTTAGAGCCACAGTACAATGTATGAAATATGAAAAATGAAAACTATGGACAACATGGGGATTTCAAGCTTAGGCTGGACTGCAAAACAATTTCAGCGGGTTGTTCCCAAAGCCATTCTTTTCACAATACAGCATTAGACTCAATTGCTAACGCAGAAAAGATTGAGGGACATTTTAAACATTCACCACAGGCTTATGCTTGTCTGGAAGAGTTTAACTCACTTATTAAAGTTCATAACCTTTATATGTTTTAAAAAAAAAATTGCATATAAAAAGGTCAAAATATTTTTTGACCTCCATCAAACAGATCCTAATAGATATAATGTGCCAGATTTATTGAACATTTATTGTTGGTAACTCAGTATTAGATCAATACTTTTCTTACTAAACGGTGGTGACTAGTTTTATGTGAAACGTTTCTTCTATTTTAATGGTAGTACTGGCAAAATACTAAGGAAAAAAATAACGTAGAAAATAAGCAATAACTACAGTCATGCTGCCCTGCGTCACGTCAACATGATAAAGGAGCATGCCTGCAGTGGAATAAGATGTTAAGGAGCATCAATGAGAGGAAGGAGAGTCATCAGAGTTATAATAAACAAACAGGTCCAGTTGCCAGACAGGAAGCTATAAAAGTCTGTTGGGTTTATCTAGATCGTAATTTAGATGCAGACAGGTGCAGCCGGCACCACACACACACACATCATAAAGCATCTACAGTGGTGCCCGCAATAATGTTTGAATGCACTCAAGCAGAGGAGCAATAACACTTCAGGGTTAGTCATATCTCATGTCTTCCACTTTGATAGTATGTGGTGCTGAGATACAGTGTTGGTGCTGCCTTTACTTATACCACACTGGATACAATAGAGTGTGTAAACAACCGAACAGCTCAGAAAGACACACAAAAGAGGCAAATTGAGACATAACAGTCCATGAGAAGCGTGTACTTACACATACTGTGGATATACTCTCATTCACCTTTATCCTAAAAATGTTGTGTGCACACTGTACTCATTTTCCAACTGGCTAATAGCACTTTTTGTGGGTGTATTTCGGTACATTGTTGATGTCTCTGGACCACAGTGCGTTAAGCAAAGTATAAGATTGCATGTGCATGTGCTGACTCCTAGTGTATAATTCTGTTGTTTAGGGTAGTCACTTGGGATGGCAGCTGTCCAATGGAACATTCAAAGGGTGGGGACACACACAGAGACCCACGTACACACTATAATTACCGACCTAACACACTGCATTTACCTGGTCAAGGGCCTGAGAGTTTAAAGATGACCAACTATTATTACTACAGGAAAAGACACATGACCAGGTGAGAGGGTCATTAAAACAAAGATAGAAGCTGTCAACCAGAACAGTGGAAAAAAAAAAAGCAGAAAATGCAATAAAGCAATGCAAAACAATGCAAATAACCCGATGCTTATACCTTTATCATTTTACCATCTGACGCTTTAAGAAAATAGGAGTAAAAATCAGTGAAGCCATAGGAATGAATAGCTCTGCTGTCCCACCCAGACCTCCAGTGGGCAGGACAGCAGTTATCCTGAGGCAAATTACTTAAACACAACCTTAACATTGGTCTGCTCTGTACTGGGCGGCCATCTTGTGCCCAC